>NW_005842063.1:220850-251532 GCF_000455745.1 Alligator sinensis | reverse complement strand
GCCAGCCTGGGGGCCTGGCCTCCCACCTGGCTGCAGCAGCCGCAGGCTGTGGGCTGTCCCTGCCCCGGGGGGGGCGGTGCTGAGCAGCGAGGCAGAGCTGGGGCAGCAGCATGGCGTGGTGCAGCAGAGGACCCGTGCCCAAGGAGTGCACGGGGGGCCGGGCCTGTGCTCCCGCATGCCCCCGCGTGCCCGGGCAGCGGCAGGTTAGGGAGCCCACGTGACGGTGCAGTGGGGGAGCACTGCTGGCTCGCGGCCCCGGCTGGCAAGGAGCTGGGCCGCCCTGCTCTGGGGCACGGGCAGGCCTGGCCAAGGGCAGTGATCAGTGTCCCAGCTTGGAAGGACAAATGAGGGGGAGGAAACGTAGCCCCTTCCCCAGCCCGTGTCCTGCAACTGCTCCTCCTGCGTGCCCGTCACCACGGTGAGCGCTGGGGCTGTGAGCATGGCTAGAGGTGTGGGCCTGGAACCAGGGTGCTCGTGGCTGTGCGTTTGGCCCTTCCACTGCCTCCCGCCAGCCCCCATCACTGCTCTGGGCCCCGGGGTCCAGGCCACGCAGCCAAGCTGGTGAACGCGGCCCACGCAGCAGCGGGGAGCGGGGGGGTGAAGGCATCCCCGTCTGGATCCTCGGGCGAGGGCACTGCAGGAACCGCTGTGCTGCTCTTTTGTTCTGTGCTGGTTTATGGCCTCTCGGGGCCTGCAAGAATGCTGGCCCAGCAAAAGCCAGATTGCGACTGGAGCATGGTGGGGAGCAGCGGCTGAGCGGGGCGGGACGTGCCGTGCCGGCAGCATGCTGCATGGCTGGCGGTAACAGCTGGAGCCGCCCGGCTCCCAGGACGTATTTCACATGGCATGCGTGGATTGACTTGCATTTGAGAGCATGGATCGCTGGGGTCTCATCATCTCCGATTGCTTCCCTCCAGCTTGGACGTTTCAGGCCAAATCTTCCTGTCCTGAGCCTCAGGAAGTCTATGGGAGCATTGCCTGGGAAAGGGTCAAAGAATCAACTCGTTCTCATGATGGCAAATTTTCCATGCCTTGCAGCAGCAGCAGAATCCGTCCCTGAGCAGGGACCAGGGGACAGAAACGATAGAAGCTTTGGATTACATTGTGGGACAGGAGATTGGTGTTGGCTGCAGCTTTGACAGCCTGGCCTGGACAAGCAGTGTAGTTGGCCGGAGGGGCAGACCTGTGGCTGTAAGTCTGAGGGTGTCAGCCTTCCTCATCTTGCTTCCACCAAGATCTGATGGGTGCAAGGAATTTGCTTGCAAAGTCATCTCTGGGTAAACCAGAGACGGTCTCTCACAGGACAGTGAGGTTGCCTGTGATGGGCAAGCCAGCTGGGGCACAGCATTTCCACCTTTCTCTGATGCAGCCACGTTGATAGACCCCCAGGGCTGAGGTAGGTGCATCCCTGGCACTGTCTCACCTGGCTGTCAGGAGGTTAAGCAGGAGGCCTGGCTGTCAGGTGATTGCCAGAACAGAGTGCTGTAGATGCTGTGTACATAAGCCTGGGCAGGAGCTGGAGGGGCTGGCTGCAGCCTTAGTGCAAGGGAGAGCACTGGACTGCTCGTGTCCCATCCTGTTCGCATGTGGCTGTGACTGAGTTACAGGCATGCTGCCTGTGTGTGAGGCTGAAGCTGGTCCTTCAGGGATGTTGGTGGGAGCCATTACTGAGGGGATGAGTAGCATGGGAAGTGAGTAGAAGTCCCTTTGCAAGCATGTGGGGGGATTTGTGGATGAAGCTTTAACCTGAGCCTAATGCCACTGCCCAGAGGCCCACTGCCTCAGCTGCCTGCCTGGGCTGTAAACCATCCGGTTCAGTCCCTGTTGTCCCCCATGCTCTTCTGGTCTTGAACAGGTACTTTTAAAAGCGCCTGAGCTCCACTGATTCCAGTGCATGTCAGAAGCCTAAAATCTGGGCCTTATTTCCCATCAACATGGGTTAACGGCACAGCCCTGCCTTGCTGGGAGGTTGTCAGGCTGCTTAGGTGTTACAGGAACAGAAGCTGTACAGGTACCCTGGAGAAGTAGGGGTGGTAATTTAACTCTCACGGGATGCTTTTCATTCATAGATTACAAAGCAGGTTAAAATCATTATCCGCATTGTGTGCAAGGGGGAAGGGCATGCTTCACATTGTACAACAGGGTGGATGACCCCTGTCTTCAGGGTCATTCTGCTATTCCCTCGCTATTAGACTATGCTGCTGTGGGGAGGCTTTAGCAGGAACTTTCAGCCCAGGAAAGGTTTCTTCCAGTGGTTTTTGTAAAGCTAATGGTTGCTAATAGTGTTTGGGCTCTTGGTTTGAAAACTCAAGGAGAGAGAGAGGCCTGATGAAGGAGCAGCTTGGGGTCTAGATGGTGGAGGGCACCTGGTGAAGGAAGGAAGCAGCTCCAGGAGGTGATGCAGGATTCATTTGCCTGCAGAGTAGTTGGCCAGCCCCCAAGGTGGAAACAGAGTCCCATCCTGCCAGGAGCCTCCACTGCCTTTGGAGGATGTCTTGCCCCTCACAACAAGGAGGCCCATGGAGTCCTTCTGAAACTAGCCCTTTGCAACAGATCCGCTGATAAATAAAAATCTGTTGTAGTTTCATACTTTTCAGCCCTAGATCTCTACTACAGAAGAGCTCATGGTCACCATCCCCACCTTACAAAGGGGGGGGAAACTGAGCCAGAGAGAGACTTGAAATGAATTTTCCAACCTCTCTCAGTAGGGTGAGAGCAAAGCCAGGCACAACCCCCTGCATCTCAGTCCAATGCCCTGTTCACTGGGCTGCGTTTGTGCTTTCTTAAAGCTCTTCCTCAAGGCTTTAGGGATGGCCACAGCTCTTCTTCTGGGAAAAGATGCTGCAACTCAGAAAAAGAAATTGCTGACATGGCTGAGCTTCCCAGTGATTGCAAGAAATCAGCCCAAGCCCTTGTGGAAAAGCTCTGTAGACGCTAACAGGGCTTAAACTAGTAGGTCTCTAGAAATGCTTCGGGATCTATAGAAATTATTTTTAAAGACCATGGCATCCAGCAGAGGATGAGGTCCTGTCACTGTTATTCTGACCTGGGCTACAGAGTTTGGTGGAAGAATACAATTCTCTGCTAAATTCCCTGTGTGCCCTGACAGAGCATCTAGCCCTGCAGATTGTTCCCTGTGAACTAAGAGGATGCTGCTGGGTGAACAAGTAAATTGGGATGGCTGCTGATTCACCTGCAAAGTACCTGGATAAAAATAGAAAAGTGTCATTAACCCAGACTGTCCCCGCAAGGCTTGTATGTGTCCTTGTTTTACCAGTACTGGCTCAGCCAGCCTTGGAGTAGAGACTGCAAAGGCGTGTTCTCCGTCTCCCTTCCACATCTTTCTGTAATAAATCACTAGTGTTCCCATACATTAGAGATCTGGTCCTAAGCTGCAGTGACTTGTTCTGGTAACAGTTACTGAAGTGCTGGGAACCAGCAAAGCCCTCATTTGGGGCTGCACTGTTGCTATGCTGTGCTGTGGCCAGCAGCCGAGCTGTCTCAGTCTGGTCTTGTTGGGTCTCCTAGGTTAGGGGGGCTCGGGCCTGGTCAAGGAGGTTTCCAAGTGACACCTGTATGTTGCCAGGACTGGTGTTAGGGATTCATCTCTTGACTCGGCTCTAGCCCGGGGGCTGAGAGAGATCATGGCTTTTCCTGGCATTAACCTGCTGTGATGCTCCTACATGCTGATAAACGGCAGAGTCCATTTCAGCAAAGAATGTGTCAGTACCAGGGCCTCTTCTGCCATGCATCTTGTGGGAGGCAGCAGAGAGATGCTCCCTGCCTTGTGCCTGTGGCTATACAAGATGCAGCCCCTGGAGAACCAGCATCATGGCTGGAGAAATGCTTAGTGCTTCCTGAGTGAAGGGTCTTGCACATGGAGATGTGCTAGGTCAGGGCGTTGTGCTTGGTGTCAGGGAGGTGCCTGCTGCGGGTCGCCGGCCTGTGGCTCTGGAGGTCTGAGGTGAGCAGGCAGCACCAGTAGACGAGCGTGGCCATGTCTGAAGAGATGAGGCTGCTGCTGGATTCGGACAGGCTGTGTCCCCTTCAGCTTAGGGGGCTGCGACAGGCGAGGGCCAGTGTCTGCTCTGTGTAGCATGCAGCTGGGCACCCTGGTACAGCCCTGAGGCCCCACTAGTCCGTGGCCTGCCTGGCAGTTCTTGATGGTTAGCTCCCCTTGCTGCACTGCTCCTTGCTAGCTAGGGAGATGCTGGAGTGAGAACTCCCTTGATTTACACGGGCAGGGGTACTAGGAGGAGCTGCATGGTGTAACATTTCCAGCTTCACTGTCCTTGCTGTGAGCCTACCTAAGCTGTCTGACCCTGGTGCCAGCTGCCAAGCCACCTCTTTGTGTGGGCATGAGGGGGGACAGGAGCCCAGAGGACACCATGGCTTCAGAGGGCCTCCTTTCTGATTGCATGGATGCTGCTATGAGCTTGGCACAGGACCTGCATGTGCCTCTGCATTCAAGTATATCCCAGTTGCTTTCTTCCCAAGGAAACTGCCTGGCTTTGACACGCATGGCCATCCTCGCAGTGGTGGAGGAAGGGTGCTTCAGTACTGAAGGTGCTGCTCTGTGGTGCTCAGGAAACCTGGGCCACGTTCCCGGCTCTGCCACAGATTCGCTGTGTGACCATGGGCGATTCCCATTGCTGTTCAGCGCCACTCCCTCCCCTGCCACATGAAGCTAAGAATGGGGCGTTGCAAGGATCAGTGCATTGGCTATCACAACAGGGTGATGGGAGCCAGAGCTGGCAAGAGATGAGCTTTCAGCTGGGCAGTGCAAACCCAAAGTGCCCCAGGACAGTTGCGATACCCCTGGAGCCTGACTTCTCAAATAAGGGGCACGATTTGCAAGTGCGGAGCAGCCAGAGCTGCCAGTGACTTGAGTGAGTTGCTCCAGATTTACACCAGTGTCCTGCAGATCAGAATCTGGCCCATCTCAGTAATGCTATGGAGAAATGGTTCCCTGCTTGAGATGTCTGTCTGGTACAGAATTGCTCTCAGCCTTTGTAATGCAAGGAGAGAAACAGCAGGCATTTGAAGCAGCGTCTCCAGAGAGCCCAGAAGCTGCAGTCGGGGAAATGAGCTTTGATGAAGTGTGTCTCTCTGTTTACTTTGTTGCTTGCTGCCTGTTTCAAGGGAGGAGATCTTTGTAGTCGGGGACTTTCTTCTTTGAGGAGAAGCGGTTTTGTCTCTGATGAGCAGCAAATGTATGTGAAACCACTGCACGTCGGGAGCTACTAATGTGCACAGCCGATCCCTGCATCTTCCCTTTGTTGCTGGGGATAAGAAACCAAAGCCATGTGCTGGGAGCATCCCAGCTCCCCCCTCTGTCTTTCGTTGCCAGTCTCGTGTGTCTTCTTCTGTTTTCCTCTGCCACTGAAAATGAACGAACCCTCAGAGGGGGACAGCCCCATCTCATGGGGATACGGGCATGGGAAATGCAGGTGTCCCTAAGGGAATGTGCCCTTCTTCCCCAGTCCCACCCTCCCCATTGCTGGCCTAGTTGTTCCTTCCTATCATGAACTTAGGCTGTTGGAAAAGAACCAGACGGAGAAAGGATGAGTCTTTAGGGTACAGCTTGGTGGTGCAAGGACACGACCAGCAGCCCCGGTCCCCATTCATGGGAGCAGCCCGTGGGACCTGCTCTGCTCTCTGTGATAACCCAGGAGCTGGAGTCCAGCCCCAGGCCGTGCATGGCCCATTGTACGTGTCTGCCCTCCAGGCTGCTGTCCATGGTATGAGGCACAGAGGCCGCGCTGTGCTGTGCTGTCCGTGGTGCTGTCCGTGGTGCATCGATGCAGACTCTCCAGTGGCTCCTAGTTCATGGGTCTTGGGTGCAGCCTGCAGCACTCTCCGCACCACTGCCCATGATCAGGGGATGCAGGCCATGGTTCAGGGATGAGCAGGTGGTGCTATGTGGTCATGTCATACTGTTACCGGACCTGGAAGACGACCTACGGCACTTGTGAGGTGTGTACATGAAGCCGCGGGTGGTCTGGCATCTGCCTGCAGAGGCTGCTGTTTCCAGAAAGCTCCAAGAATTTGTGCATGCGGCCTTCTACAACAGGGCTCGAGCTTGCCCTCGCCACTGGTCCCTGTGCCCTCTGGGGATGGGGCAAGCACCAATGCAGTGGAGCAGCAGGCTCCACGCAGGGGGAGGGGCAGCACTGTACAACTCTGTGCCACCAGCCCTCATGCTAAGTCAGACCTCCATGGGCTGGAGGTGGTCTCGTGGAGGCCCACAAGCCACGGGTTGCCAGCGCCTGTTCTGGTGGTGCCAGTGCTAGCCATGGCATGCAGGCATGCTCTTGCTTCTCTCTGGTGTCTTGGCTAAGCTGGGGGCTGCCCTCTGGCCTCACCTGAAGCTACCAAGCTCCTGGTGTTTCCCTAGAAAGGCTTGGGCTCTGGAAAATGTTGTGTCCTAGGGCCTTGAAGTTGCTCTTCCCTGAACTCTCTGGCTGGGGAGACCCTAAGTGGTTTCTGGAGTGCAGATTCTTGCTAACCTGAAATGTTCATTGCCAGCTGCACCTGGCAGGAGCCCACGGCTGTGACAGCTGCCCACTCAGTCTGCACCAGTTCCCCACCTGCACCTGTGCTGAGCCTCCCTGCTTGTGCCAGGACCAGGTCACGTACAGCTGTGTAATGTGCTGACTAAGCTAGTGGCACATTGCTGGAAATGTCTTGGTTGCTATGTCATGTGGGCTTTCTGCTGCATCTGTGGGGGTGGGGCTGGACTGTAGTTAGGCCTTGAAGTCCCTTCCAGCCCTACGTGCCTGAGTTCATGTGATACAGTTTCCTCCTGGATCCTGGAGTTCCCTTGGCACTTTTTAAACTCCCCGTCTTGCTTTTCTTCCTTTCTTTCCCTTCTCTGTGTCTAAATCTTCTCTGCTCTGTCTTGCCTCCCAGATGGTGCTTGTCTCGGCAGGACCTGAACATCTCCCAGTCCTGTAACAGAAGCAGTCTCCTTCATTTCCATGCCATTAGGGGGTAGTGAATTGCTTGTTTAGATTCCAGCCTGTTCCCCATGCCCCACAGCTTTAGGCAGATCTATAAGATTAACTCCAGGTGGTCAGATGGGGGCCTGGCATTCAGAACAGGGCCCTTGGACCTGGCCTGGCCTGGCTCCTCTCTCCCAGCTTGGATGAAGGTGGAAGCATTGGGTCAGAGGCAGCACATCATGATTTCTGCAGGGGCATCAAAAGGGCAAGCCCCACTTTGCAGAATGTGCTGGGCAGTCGCTCCCTGAAGCGTGTCTGTATATAGGAGTGGCTGTGTCAGATCTACCTATCAGTCGCACCCTTCCAGCAAGGGGGGCTCAGGACCCCTCGGCTGTGGTGCATCTGGGCATAGAGAACCCAGGGGAGTCGTTGCTCTTGCGTTGGTAGCAGCTTCACACTGACAGATCCCTGCCAGCAGTTCTGGGCTCCTGTGGGGACAGTCCCACGGTGTGAGGGGGACACTTGGTTACATGCCTCACGACAAGGGGCACCACAGACCCAGGGGTCCCTCCTCCCAGGGCAGTTGCAGGCTTGCATTAGTCTTGACCAAGCACATGCTAGCATGATGGTGTCCTAGCAGCTGGCAGGGGTGTTCTGTGGGGGTCCCACAGCTTGTTCAGGGCCACGGCATGCACCGGTCTGGGATCTCCTCTGCGGGAGCAGACGCACTCCATTGCTATGCTCGTGGAGGCAGGTGGAGGGGCAGTGAGTTGCTGAGGATCCTGCAGGGTATCAGGGCAGTGTTAGGAAGAGAGCCATGCTCCCCTGCTTCCCCTGCCTTGCTCTAATCGCTGGACCACGCTGCTGCACCTTAATAATTCAGGATCTCGTTAGTGGAGGGCTGTGGATGTGTCTGTGCTGATTTATGCATCCCAGCCTGACAGCTCTCCGTGCTGCCTGAGTTCCCTGCCTCGCCTGCAACTGCTAATCACCCTGTTGTTAGCGAGCGGGCCCGTTCCCTGCGTGACTACTGCCGTCACCCACTGCTGCTAACGCTGCGTCTGCACCAGTTATTTTTTGCCAGGAACTGAACTGATTTCTTTTTTTAATTCTAATTCGTGTCGGTGCCAGTGATCTGTACCCCTCTCCTGGCTGGGCGCTGGGTGGCGGGGGCGGTACTGCCCCACAGCAGGCAGGCATCAACTGTTTTATTCTGCCATCGGGGTCTTATTGGCGAAGCGCACACTTCCCCTGGGCTTTAATCTGCTCCTTGCCTTCACAGGCTGTGGTAGGGACCACGGTGGACTTGGCAGATTGGAGGGATTGAGTCTTTCTCCCGTGGGTTCTGTCACCTGCTCTTCCCCTGCCGGCCGAGCTGCGCCAGGCCCTTTTCCATGCGTGGGTAGGTACAGAGTGGTTTGGTGTGGCTGGGCCTGGCCCTGCTCGCCTGTGGGACTGCCGCTGTGCCAAGGGGGAGCAGGACTTTGCCCCGCTTGCTGAGCAGGGCAGCAGCTTCCCAGGTCACTGCCACACCAGGGCCCCTGTTGTGCTGCTCCGACAGGATGGCTCTGGGCCCTGCCAGCACTGAGAACCTCCTGGCTGGAGGGTCCCGCTCTCCCACCTGGGGTCAAACCAGTCACCAGATCTAGGGGCCAAAGGAAGTTTTCCCCAGATCAGACTGGCCGGGACTGCGGAGGGTTTTATTTTCCTCTGCAGCCTGGGGCATGGCCCTCTTAGATCCACTGAGTGCATCTTGGCCGGTGAATGCAGCATCTCTGCTGTTGCGCTGGGGTGCCCTTGTCTCCTCTCCTTTTCCCTGTGGCTGTTGGAGGAGGCCGGGGGTTGTTTCATCCGGTGCTTGGTGGCTGTGTAGAGGGGCTGAAGCAGATGGCATTTAGCCCTCCTTGGGTGAGAGTAGGGAGGGACCTTCCTGCCCTTTACCAAGCCCCTTTACTCCTTTGTGCCCATCCCCTGTAAAAGTCCTCCTAGGGGAAGGCGGGGTGCTCTGGACTCCCACGTTGAGAGCATGGAGGACTATTGCCTTTGCTCTGGAGACAGGCTGCTGTGTCAGAGCCTGGGAGGAGACATGAAAGCAGCAGTCTGGGGGAAGGGGCAGTGGGGCTGAATTATGGGTCCAGACACTGTGGAGCTCGATGTCTGGTGCTTGTGCTCTGATAACCTTTCTGCCCCCCTGGCTGGGAGCCACCGGGCTTTCCTGCTGGTTCCCATCGAGCACAGCCCCTGAATGCAGCCCTGTCGCCCGTTGGCAGTATCAGAAGCTCGAGGTACAGGGAGGGCAAGGGAGGAGACTGCGCACGCTCAGAGGAGGCTGCTCTGAAAACCTGGCCTCACACAGCTGGGAAATGGATACCAGAAATAGCCTCATGTCCCAGAGGCAGTGCCTGCTTCTCGCCAGTCCCCTCCCTACCCATCCACTGGGCACTCCCCCAGCCCCTCTTGGAGCCTCCTGGCCTCACTGGGGCTGTCTGCAGAAATAATATTCTCAGCCCAGTGGCCAGAGAAATGGCTCCTGTCTGCGTGGCACTGGGGCTGGGGCTCACTGGATTCGCCGGTTATAAATCCGTCCCCAGGGTTATGGTGTAATTACAAAGCCTCTCGCTTCTTTATGGCCTTATCAGAGGCCCCTGATTGATTCATGTGTTGATCCAGCCAGCCCCATCCCTCTGCCTTCATGAGAGGGTGTCTGCAGGTCTGAAGTGTCACCTCAGCCAGGGGAACCACCTTGTCTGGGACCCTGTGGACAGCACGGCCGAGCTAGGACTTAGGAGCAGTGAAGAGCAATGGCACATCCTGTGTGAGCAGCTCAAAAATCCATCTAAACCAGGCATGTTCAGCCCTGGCCTCTTGAGCTGTGTCATCAGGTCCATGGGGTCCAACATGGGTCCAGAAATTTGGTTGGGGGAGTGGTCAGTGGTAATTAACAGTGCCACTCCTCCACCACCAAATTACCAAGCCCTGTGCTGCAGGATCGGGCCCCATGTCAGCGCCGTGTGCCCGATTTAGTACGTGGGGCCACGCTGTTTGGCCCACGGAGCTCTCCACGGGTCCAGCAACTCGGCATCAGGGAAGTGGCAACTGCTTCCCACTGCCAAATTTCCAAAGCCATTAGGAGCTCTGCGGGCTGGATGCTGCAGCTCCAGGGGCTGGATCTGGCTTGCGGGCCAGTGTTTGAGCACCCCAGTCTAGACAACGGCAGATCTAGCAAGCAGCTCCACTGTGCACTCCACATGAGAGTTTGGACGTCCCGCTGCGCTGGGCAGACCTGGTCCTTTTTGCCGTTGCGCAAGGTGGGAAAGCTGTTCTTTCAGGCCAGGTGGTCAGGGCATGTTGCAGGTGACAGGCCGTGGAGCCCAGGCCTGCTGTGTCTGGCGGGCCAGCTGCACTAGGCATTTGACTGAGGGAAGGAAGGTGCAGCTGTGGCCCCAGGCTCAGCTCTGCACTTAAGGCTCTGCCCCTGGTTGAGGGCTGGGTCATGCTGCATTGCCCGGGGGAGCCTTGGAGCCTGCCTGGCGCTACGGAAAGCAGACTGGGCAGCCCAGGCGTTGGCAGGGCCCTTGGCGGTGGGTGGAGCACAGGCGCTACTTGCAGGCTGCTGGAGTGCAGGAGCTGCCTGGGGGCACTCATGCCAGTGCTGGCTCTGCTGCCTCCAGAGATGGTAGCCAGGCTCTGGGGATACCTTCAGCCTCATGTCTGAAGCCGGCTGAGGGGTGCCCCAGGAGCACTGCAGGTTTGGGGTGGGCACTGCCCTGCCCTCCACTAATGGAGCTCTCCATGTGCAAGGAAGGGAAGGATGAGTGATGATCCATTAGGCGTATTTATCTCCTGCTGGACCGGGGTAATAAAATCCCCAGCCAGACAGGATGAAGGAAGCGCAGTAAATTTCTGTGTTTGAGCTGCCATTAAACACCCCCCAGCAGGGCTGAGATCAGGCAGTCTGTGGTAGGGGCGGCCTCAGCCGTGTACCATCTGAGGCTGCATAAAAGAAATTTATAACCAGCCGGCTGTGTTACACACAGCCCTCGGCATTGGGTTCTTGCTGGAGGCGTTTGACTGAGGGGAAAGTGAGCCTTCTCATTGTCAGGGTGCATGCCAGCTCGCTACCAGGGAGAGACGCGCTGCAGGTAGGTTTCAGGTAGGTGCCGGCAGGACAAGTGGCCATCTCGCCGTGCAGTCCCTCAGCACCCCCTCACCCTGCCTGCTGCGCTTGTGCTCTCCACCCCAGGAGTCAGCCTAAGCAGAGCCAAAGGACAAGTGGGCCAGGGAGACCGAACTTGGCCACTGCCTCTCATTGGCTTCTGCAGAGCAAGCAGCCAGGTGCTGCTGACATCAGTGGAGTCCCCCAGGTCTTCTCAGGAAACATGGCCCAAGGGAGCTGGCAGTCTGGTACGGCAATGCTAGATGCCCTCAAAATGCAGTGGATGAACAGACAAGCAGCAGGTAGGCTGGCTAGATGGGTAACTGGGCAGATGGCTGGCTGGCAGGGTATCTCGCTGCCAGTCTGCATGGCTGGTCTGTTGCCCAGGCGAGTGGCGAGGTGGTCAGGCGGTTTGTTAGGTGGCTGGCTGTAGGTGGGAGGGACAGCATGCTTGCAGGAAACTACTGGGCAACAGGTGTCCCTGGGAGGAACCTGATGGCATTTCTTGATTCACTGTGGCTTGGTGGGGGGGTGCCCAGCCTGAGCTGTGGGGAACTTGCCCTTCTGCTGGGCAGGGGCATCCTTGCCTCTCACCCAGGGGGATTTTGAAGCTTAAGTCATTCACGTTTGCAAAGCACTTTGCAGTCCCTTGCTTAGGAGAGCTAGGGCAGGCTGGCATTGCCGGTACAGTGATGAAGTAGGTCTGGGCTGGATTTGCTGGGGATGCTGTTGGGGATGTTTGCAAGAGGGAAGCAGGCTGGATGTTTGCCGCTGGAGCGTTCTTCTGTTGGAAGGTGCCAAGTCATCAAGAGAGAAACGCGTCACCGATGTGTGCCAGGTGTGACCAGTTTTCCCAGGAGCCATGACGGCCAGGGAGTAGCATGTTTGAGCTGGATCTGCCATCGTGCTCGGGGCTGTGCTGGAAGGGGGACTGTAGGTTCCATGGCTCTGGGGGATCTGGAAGACCTGTGGTCTCCAGCCCTACCTAGAGCAGTCCTCATGGTGGTGCTGTCCTAGAGCCAGGGACCTGGAAGCCTTGGGGTTCACAGTGCCAGAGCAGTGGCAGGGTGGTGCTGGAGCCAGGGACCTGGGAAGCCACGTAGTGCTGACTGCTGCTGACCTGGCTCCTGTGTGTTTCACTGTGGCCTGTCATAAGCAGCTGTAGCAAAACCAACTGGCCTGGTCATGTCAGTCCTGCTCAGCAGCTGCTTGGGGTTGTTGGAAGCTGCATGCTTTGCTTTCTCATCCATCCGACGCCGTGCAGTTTGTCCCCCAGAAGTGTTCAGGGTTTGGGCTCCTCCTGCTTGACTCGGGATGAAGCGTGTGCCGCAGGCTCTGACATGAACACAAAACGGAAGCTCGGGTTCCCCTCCAGCTGGAGCTGGCAGCATGGAGGCTGAGGGAGCCAAGGTGGGGCCAGCTTGGGGCGCATGGGGCTGAGCAGCGCAGCAGAGCTACATGTGCGAGCGCCACGGGCTGAAACATCACTTACTATGCACGTGTATTTGCTTGACGTGGTCATACTTGTCTTCGTTTGTGCCTGGGTAGGTTTTTATCAGAGCAGGTTGTCCTGCCAGGTGTATGCGATTCTTCCGTGCCACGCCGTGGTCCTTGGAGCTGTTCTGTGTGTCCTGATCATTATCTCCTGGCTGTGTTGTCAGCCTATTGCAATATTAAACAGAGGCTTTCTGAATCCTCTGCCACTGCCGCCAGAATCCTGCCTGGGCTTTTATTTAATGGCCTTGCTTCCATAATCAGCAAGTTTAGCATCACTTAGTGATCACACGCGCCCCCCCAGCTCCCTGCATCTCCTGCTGCCTGTCCCTTTCTCATCAACTGCTGCTCTGGGATAGTTTGCATTTCACCCCCTGCTGGAGGAGATTAATGGAAGCGGGGTTGTCCCAGATAACTGACTGAAACACGGAGCATGAACATCTCTCAGCTGTACCAAGCAGGGGAAACCCATGCATCCAGGGCCACTCCATTGCTGCATGGGCCCCCCAGCCTGCCCCCTCACCCTCTGCTGTACACATTGCAGAAGGGATGTGCTGCTTCCACCATTGTGTGCTGCCTCCTGGGCCTGCTGTTGTGATTGTGCAGCTGGTGCTGACATCAAGGTCACCTTGTGGTGTGCTCTGTGCCAGCACTGGGGGAAGCGGGACTGAAGAGACCCTGCACATTAAGGCTGTGCTTGGACAGCCCACCGCCACGGTGCAGACAAGGGCCTGCAGTGAGAGATGTGCTTGGTTGCTCTGCTGTCTGTCAGGTTGTTGCATGCTCCATCCACTGACAAACGTTGCCCTCCAGGCAGTGACAAACTCATGTGTGGTCCATGCTCCTAGCTGTAGGCGGGGGGCTGGCCCAGGAAGGCAAGCCACACAGTAGTCCAGGGGACTAGCCCTTCCTCTCTGACCTGCTGATAATGCCTGCTTCTTCTCCCTGCAAGTGCTCCAGGAAGATGTTAGCTGTACACGCAGGAGCCAGGAGGGACCCACACCTCGGGGGAGGCAGGGACTGCAGGGCCCAGGTGGGAGATGAACAGACAGCTCTGGAGTCTGAGGCCTACACGGAGCCACCATGCAGAGGCCCAGGGGAGTGAATTCCCTCTCGGCCCTCGGCCTCTGTGCTGGGCTCTCGGTGTCTTGCTCCAAGGCAGCACGTGAGCCGCAGCGGCTCGGCACACGGCTGCGTGTCCTCTGGCAAAGCAGTACTAAGTGGCTCCGTTCCTTGACTGCTGCCCCCACTCCTCTGCTTGTATGAGCATCTTCCTGACAAGCCAAGCTCTTCTGACTGTATCTCATGAAAGAGACTCTCTGTGCCCTGGCCATCCTAGCTGCTCCTCTGTGCCTGCTCCAGCTTGGCTCTAATTTCTTGAACAAGGACAGCTGGTGCTGTTAATGGCAGTCCAGCGGAGCTGTACCGTCGTCTTGCGTGGAAAGCTCCATCAGGACTTCCACGTTCTACCAGGAACCCTGTCTGTCAAGGTATTCCTATCTCCTTGGGCAAACATTTTTTCTGGCTTCCTGTGTAATACCATATTTCCACCCCCTTCAGCATGCTGCCCTAGATGCCCGCCTGTGCTGGCTGGCTGCTCACACCGGCCGTGCTGACGGATGCCGCCAGGAGCCCGCTGGCCTCTTCCAGCGCTGCATCACATTGTCTGTTCATAGCTGGCACTTAGCACCTCCAGGCCCTTCTCTCCTTGCCCAAATGATGAGCGCCCAGGTCAGGAGACCTGTTTTGTTATCAGTCCCCAAGTAGCTGTCTCTGCACCCTGTGCTGTTACCGGAGCCCTGGGGCTGGCACTGCAGTTCCTGGCTCATCCAGGCCTTCATGCCCGGTAGCTGACCTGTATGGGATGCCTCCTGCCTTCGTGCCATCAGCAGACTTCCTTGGTCTGTTCCTGCTTTGCACTCTAAGGTTGCTAAATGAGGTTGTTTCCCAGCCTGATAATGGAGGAGCTCCTCAGCAATGCTGCCCCACAGCGCTGCTTTCCCACCGCCTGTTGTCACATCCCTCTGGGCAGGTCCCTGCCTGCTCCCTCCCGGTGTTCTCCAGCTTGAAGCCCTGCATTCTCTAGCTTGACTAATAACGTCCTGTGGGGCCCTGCATCAGATGCATTCCCGAAGTCCAGATGGATTAGCTCTCCTGGACTTCCCTTGTCTGGAAGAATCAGTTAATCCTATAATCAGGCCGACCTTGGGGTGGGGAGGGTGGCAGGGAGGAATGGGGGAAATCTCCGTTTTCCCTGAGCAAAGGGGTGCCCTGCACTACTGGGGAGCTGCAGAGCTCTCCCGTGCAGTGGCAAGCATTGCGAGCCTGTCTGTAAAGGGGCTTTGCTGGCAAGTGGACCTGGCCGAGAACAGGGTATGGGGGATTTCCTCTGCTGCCATCCCTGGTTCTGTCCATGGGCATTTCCCAATAGTTGGCAATGTTGAGCCTCCTTAGAGAAGGGGAGAGACCTTGAGCTAGGGGGGCTGAGCCTCCCTAGGGAAGGGGCCACGGAGCCCTCTACCCCTGCAAGTTGGTGCCCTTCTGAGCCATGTGCTGCGACTGCTGCTCCAGGCCTGTCCCCTGGACCCCTTGTCTTCCTCGGCTTGGTCTCCTGACAGAGCTGTGGCAAGGCCTCTCTTGTCTGTGGAGCAAACCATGGCACATTGGGGCAGTGCCCTGTGGGGCTGCAGAGGGGCCTGACTGCAGAGAGGGGCTGGAGCCTGTAGAGAGGTGTCAGCAAGAAATGGTACACGGTGGGTGCGATTTCCTCCCCCCCGCCCCCCTTTGTCACCACCGTGCTCTGCCTGCCCCTGCCTTGGCTCTCTGCGCCCGACCCGCTGGCTTGGGCAAGGAAGGATCCATTTAAGTGGCTGGGATCAGTCCTGTCCCTGTGGCCGAAGCCCCATGGCCGGTGCCGTGTGTCCCTTGGCGGGGCAGCAGTGCTGAGCCCTGGGCGCAGTTTTGGAGCATGCTCAGTGTGAGCTGGATGTTTGCTGGGGCCCAGGCAGAGAGGCCGGTCCAGGCGCCAGTGCAGCTAATGAGCCCAAGGTCCCGGGACAGTGCGCACCCTGGGTCCACTCCGAACCAGAGCACTGTGGGACAAGCTGGGATGCATCTGCACTCATTTGCCCTCCCAAAACTAGATTAAAAAGAAAATTCAATTGTGCCTAATGCCTTCCCCAAATGGCTAATTTATATGCTAATTAGTGAGATAGGAATCGATGGAGCCCAGTAATCAATATGGTATCACAGGCGCCGGGTAATGAAATTCATTCATAGCCATGCTGGCCGTGGAAATGAAGCAATTATGCAGAATAAATGGAGAGGCCGGGGAGACGGCGACTCGGTTCATGTTTCAGCCAGGCTCGTTCCTCCTCTCTTCCAGCCAGGCCTCCCTTGAGCGCAGGCCATTAGTGCAGGCTCTTTATACTGTCCCCAGCTGGGAAGGGGCTCGTGAAGCAGTGGGCAAAGGGCCTTGCTGGGGCACAAGGCATGAAGAAGCCATTATGGGTTGTGCACTCTCTTCTAGGGCAGTTAAAGCACGGGGCTGGGGCCGGGCTCAGGGGCCCCGTTCCACGCTCTGCTCTGGGCTGCATATGCCTCTCTGGGCCTTTGTTTCCCCATCTGTAAAATGGGAGCAGTAGCCATGACCCAGCTTCAAGGGACAAGGGCAGGTCAAATGCTGGATGCATGAATGTGGATGGTGATTTTGGGCCTGCTGCTGTAAGGGGCATGTTTGTAGCTGAGGCAGAGCAGAAGGGCATTGCTGCACCGCCCCTAAAGCCAGAGGAGCTATGTCTGCAGCACACTTTCACCTAGAGCCCCCAAGCCAGCCACACCATGCCCTCAGACCTGGAGCTGTCAGGAAGGGCAGGGGGCAGGATCAGGCCTAGCACTGACTGCTGGACACAGCAAAAGCAACAACCCAATCTTGAGGAGGGCCCTGGGGGTTGCTGCAGTGGCTGAGAGGATGCCATGCCCGTGGCCTTCTCCCTCAGACAGGTTGTGCCCAGCCTTTTGTGGGGGGGTGCAGTATGGGGTGGGCTGCTCTGGAGGCATGGATGCCTGCCAGGGCTTATTTGAGTCTGTAATGTTTCCCCTGAGAGGAGGCTAAGCAGCCTGGACGACCCTGCAATTTCTTCAAACTATTTGCATGAAATACTGCAAGCGAAAAGCCCAGCTCCTGATTGGCTGTTGCTAGGTAACATCATAATCATCAGGAAATTAGGCTGGTTTTCCCCCCCCCACCCCCCCAGAGTATGTGTGCAATTGCAGGGCCGTGCAGAGGGAGGCTGGGGGAGGGAGCGGAACAAAGAGAGATCAATGGGATGGTGTTGTGCATGTGGACTCTGCTGTCACGGAGCAGCATCCGGCGGCAGGACGCGCCGGGTCCCGGCGGGTGGTGAGCTCCAGCGGCTGGGCCCTGCGCTGCGAAGATGAAGCTGGGACATGCATCTTCAAAGGCAAGTTTGGCATTCGAAGCAGCAGCCAAGGTGGCTTGTGCTGCAGGCAGAGTGTGTCGTGCTCCGAGACGGGCCGTGCGTCATTTGGCAGAGGATGGAGAGCAGGAGCTGGGGGCATCGTGGCCACTGGCTGTGCTGGTCCGCGGAGGGGCATGGAGAATCCTGTCCTCCCACAGCACTGGGGATGGTCAGGAGACCCCGGGCGCTGTGGGCAGCTCCCTTTGCGGTGCACTGTGTCAGGGGGGCCCGTTTGCCATCTGGGTTGTGTCCTGCGGGGCTGGGAGTGTTTACGTCTGTGGATAATAGACAGGCCTTGCCGTGATCACTTTAACAGTGCTCTCTGTTGGCAGAGCACTGCCCATGCGTTCGTCTGTCTGTCTCCTTAGGGTGGTCGACAGGAATCACGTTACGCCCGTACCCTTTCCTGTGTCCCAAGCCCCCTCCCCGCCTCTTCCTTCCCAAACCTCTCTCAGCCAGAAGCCCAGCCCTGGCTTCCCAGAAGCCGCCATGGCCATCAGCGGGTGCAATAATTTGCCGTAATCAGCAGCTCATGTAGCTGCTCAGCTGTGCCTGTGGCAGAGATGGGTGCATTAATTGCTTTTTGCAGAGTGTGCGTGGCCTGTCAGATTGATTACCCCTCCTGGGGTCAGCCCCTCCGCTCTGGCTCCGTTCCGTGCAGGCCTCTTCGGAGATCACTCAGCAATAACTCTGGCTGACTTTCCCCCGCTCGGGCTCCTGGCTCTTCTAATCTAATATTCCCATTAAGGTTCCAGTTGGCTTTTTAATTCTGTTTAAATTTAAAAGCTGTTCGCTTAATTTGAATGGGGAATGAATTAGCCCATCTGAGGGGGGTCTTTGTGTGGCAAGGGGATGAGCTACGGATGACAGAGCTTTACAGTAAGGTGAGCAGGGGGAGAAAGTGGGATCAAAAGGGGTTGTTTGCCACAGCTGCCATCGTGCCCTCCACCCGCCGTGCAATCAGGCCAGCTCCACCCCCCGCAGGGCAGCCCCACAGCAAAGGACACCGAAAGGACGGGAGCATCTCTGGCCTGGCTGGGTGGTTGGTGCCAGGGCTGTAGTGGCGGGGTACGTGCACCTGGTGAAATGGATGGGAGCTGAGGTCCTGCTGCCCCTCAATGCCAGGCTGCCCCCGAACCCAGCAACGTCTCAGATGCCTAGAAACCCCACAAGCACCAAGCACAGTCGCCTGTGGTCCAGGCGCCCCGGCGTGCCTCGGGACCAAACAGCGAGCCCCATTGTACCAGAACACACTATCCCCGTGGGTGCGTGGGCAGAGGCCCAAGTCCCCTGGGAGCAGTTCAGTGCCGTTCCTGTCGGGTCCTGGGGCTGGGTGTCATCCGTTCCCACCTGTGCTGTCACAGTGCCACCACTCCTTGCACTTCGGGAGCAGGGGCAGAGGAGGGCTGTTTGCACAGACAGTTTCTGCCTGGCTTGCCTGGCCTAGTCAAAGGCAGGCTGGTGGGGATACAACTGCAGCAGAGGAGGAAGTGGAGGGATGGGGAGCACCTACATGAACTAAAGGACACGTTGGCCCAAGAGCCAGTGAGTCCAGTCTGTCCATGTGTGCGTTTAGGCTGGGAAGTAAAAGGTTCCTCCCCCTCGGGGATGACCTGGGGCAGCCTCCCCAGAGGAGCCACAGGGCAAGGAGCCCAGTTAGCTGGATACATCCAGCTGTGCTGTAGTGCCAGTGCGAGCAGGGAAGGCCCCGTGACTCCCAGCACGTGCCCCAAAGTGGATGCCCTGTGCCCAGTATGACAACCCCTTGGCCTGCCTCGCAGCTGGTCTTAGCTTAACCTCCTTGACCAGTCCCCGTCCTGCCTCCAAATTCTGCTCTTCTGCTCTTTGCTTCTGGGCCCTGGCCCTCCTCGGGCTGCCCCCACCTCTCTGATGTAGCCAAGAGCCATAGTTGCAGCTTTGCCTCCCAGGGCACGTGGGAGGGAGCTGCCTGCTGCACCCCTGCAGCTGCGCCTGCCCCGCTGCCTGCAGAGACCTGCGCATGATTCGTACTCGGGGCTCCCGGCCTCGGAGCTCCTGCAGGCAGAGGTGGTTGTGCCCCTGCCAGGCTTCCTGCATCCCTTGCCAAGCCTCTGGGTGCCTCTCACTCTTCATTTAGGGATTTCCTGTAGCCCTTCCATGTTGTCCTTCATACCAGGCATGCTGTGGGCCTCTACCCCACTTCTCCTTCCACGCTAGGTGCTGTGCCCTGCCCCAATTCCTTCCTCTTTCCCACATCCAAGACCCCATTCTTCCTCTTCCAGGGGCTCTGCGTCCCCCTCACTCCAGAATTGCCCACTGCCACATCATGCTTTGGGGGTGCCCCTTTCCCCTGTGCCAGCCCACCCACTCACTCCTGCCGCTTCCTTTTCCTTTCTGTCCTGCAGGGCATTTGTTTCGGGCCGAGAGGAGGGTGTCTGTGCCAGCGTGTCACTTTCTGCTGTCTCCGGCGCTGTGATCTATAGACGCTTGCAGTGCAGGCGGAAGCGGCTGGCTCTGGGAACCAGATGCCGGGGGCTCTGCACATCCCACTTCTGCCTTTTATTACTGCTGCCGTGGACTGAGGTCTATGGGGGTTGAGCAGTGAGGCCTGGCTGGAGCCATCCTTGAAACCCTGGTCTTGAGCAGGGGAGGCTTTCCAGGGGGCTCACAGCACCTCCAAGCACAAAGGCGGGGGGTTATGAGGCACCGGCAGGCCGCTGCATGCTGCGGAGCCCAGCCGGGGTTGTTTGACCCCAGTACTCTTTCCTGCCCAGGGTAGGGGGTCGGACTTGATGATCCACTCAGGTCTCTTCCAACCCTACCAACTATGAAACGAATGCCATCAGGAGCCCTGCAGTGCTGGGACAGACCTAGGCTCCAGGGCTGCCCCCTCACACACAGCACCCTTTGGGGAGTGACTGCCGCAGAGCCCGGCTTGAGCCAGGTGCTGGCGTTGAGGCAGTTAGGATCCGGTTTCCTGCAGGAGGTGACTGTGGCTAAGGCACCCATCAAACAAGGCTGCCGCCAAGCCCAGCCAGACCAAATAGCCTTTGGCACGTATGCTGTGTGCATGTGTGGGAGCTTTGCTGCACGCTTGTGCACATAGAGGGATGGGCAGTCCATGTACATGTGTGTGCACGCTTGGGGACTGGGGGGTCTCCATGTGCGTGTGGTGGGGATGGGCCTGTGCATGAGTGCCTGTGTGGCATTTGTGTGCATGCATTTGTGTCCACGGGCAGTTGTGACAAGTTGTGGCTGTGGGTGTACATCGTTCTCTGAGCATGGAGATTGTGCCTGGGCCGAGTGTGCTGGGGAAAGCACAGCGTGTGCCTCTGTCTGCTTCTCTTCCCCATCTGCGTGAGACGTAAGCCAGGCTCCGTCTGTCACTGAGCAGCTTCCTGACCGCCAGCGGGTAGCGGCCAGCACTTGTGGGTGGTTTTCCTTTCAAGTTACCCTCCTTGTCCTTCCCTCAGGGTCAGGTCAGGTCTGGTCCTAATGCAGGAGTGCCGTGCTGCTGGGGGGCCCACACCAGCCCCGTGGCTCCAGGCACTGCCCTGCCCTGTGACTTGACTGAATTGCAACCTAGTCCTGTCCTGGGCACCTCTGCCCTACACAGCCCCATGCTGGGGAGCAGCCAGCCCATGGCAGGTGGGGAGTGTAGTCTGAGGATGCTGCGGGGAGCCCGTGTGCTGATCCCTGCAGCGCGGGTGCTCTGTGTGTGGCTGTGGGCTGGGCAAGCCATGTCCTTGCTGCTTCCTCCTGCAGTGGCAGGGAGAGGAGTGCATGCCTCACTCCGTGCATGGGCTGCTGAGCACCCTGCCAGGCCCTGAAAGCAGGGTCTGCACGTCCCCCTTGCATGTGAAAGGCCTGGGGTGGTGCTGAGCCACGGGCAGGACTGAACCTGGGAGCTGTTATCCAGAGCACAAGCTCTCACCGCTGCAGCCCCTTGCCTTGCGCTGCTGGTGTGAGGCTGCAAAGAAGCAGCCTGGCAAGGGGTTGTCCCCAGAGGACGTGGACTCGGCTGGACCCTGGAGGCACCCCCAGACCTGTGGTCCTTGCTGCTGTTCCCATGTTGTGGGGCAGCATCGGGGAGGGTTTGCAGGAGCAGGGCATCTGCTTTGCCTCTTCATGGGGCTGGAGTCAGCCCTGGTTTGCCCTGCCCTGTTGGCTCCTGCCTTGCTGACCAGATGGGGTGTGCACCACATGGGAGTTGCCTTGGGGCAGACCTCATGTCGTGCCCCGGCTGCGGATGAGGCCCCGTCTGCCTTGTGTCTGTGCCCCTTGGGCAGCAGCCCACGGGGAGCTGGGAACGGAGCTGCCACCAGCGCTTGAACTCTCATCTGTGCAAACATAAAATGCAACCAGATGCCCTGGCCCCTGGCATGAGCGGAGGGAAGAGCTTTCCTCCAGGCCAGGGACTTGAATCTGGTGCCATTAGCCAGGTGCTGTGTGGGCCCATCCCAGACCCTCTTGCTGGACTTCCTGGCAGTAAGAAATGCAAATGTTATTGCTGGTCAGCCTCTGCGGCCTGTTTCTGGGCCAGTCTCGCTCTGCTCCCCCTCCAGCCCCACCAGGAAGCTGTTCAGAGTGAGGGGGGCACAGACCCCAGCTGCCTTTGAAGTGTGTTTGTTTAAGGAAGGCAGCAGGCCTGTGCCCCCTGCTCGGGGAGGAGCCTGACAGTGCTGGCGGCCTGCCCGGAGGCTCGAGGAGAGGGGGAGAGCCGGGTGGGCGCAGGCGGAGGCAGCGCGGACTCTGGTGAGTGTGGCCCCTGGGACACGCTATGGCCTGGGCTCCTGTCATGCCAAGAGATTGTAGCCCTGGGGCCGGGGGCATGGGAAGCCAGAGAAGGGGGTGAGGCTGTCCTCAGGGAGGTGGGGACAGCCTGGGGAAGCCACGTGGGGAAGTGGGTGTCTGGGAGCATGGGCTGGATGCTGCTGGGTGCAGAGAGCCAGGGCGATCCGTGACCAAAAACGCCAACGAGATGGGGCCTGGCTTGTGCACCTGGGCCGTATGTGGCTCCTGGACCCCAGCAGCACAGCTCCAGCAGCGCCCGCCCCCCGGGCAGAGGAGAGAATCTCTGAGGGCAGTTGCGGGACAGATGACCCTTGTCCCTGGCTGTGCCTGGGGTGGGTTCAGGTGCTCTTGGTGCCATCAGGTGCACCCTGGGTCATGGCTGCAGTGGGCTCGTTGGCGCTTCTTTGTCACCGCCACTATGAGAAGGAGCCAGTGAGCAAGCAGAAGCAGGGCGAGTTTCACCAGCACCTTGTGGGCCCTGGGACCTGGGCCAGTCCTGGACTGCTTCCCCAGCTCGGGGCAAGGTGCGCCATGCCAAGGCTGCTCCACGTTGACACCTGTGTGATTCAGGCACTACAGCACATGGTTGGCATTTGGCTGCAGAGTCACCCCTCTTCTCCAGATCACAGACTGAGAAAGCGAACTGAGAGGAATTTCCCTGCCTGAGCAAAGCTCCATGCCCTCCGCGGGTGGCACCTGCACGAGCCCTGCTCCAGGCTTACCCTCAATGAGGGTGGGGAATGGCCAGGGACCTGCAGCATCGCTGTGCAGGAGCATGTGGACCAGGCCCAGGGGTTGTAGAGCTGCAGGCATTTGGAGCTGCATGGGCATGGTTTGCGCCAGCAGGTTCCTGGGCAGCCTGGCCCATGGATGCCTGGTGCGTTGGCAGCACTGTCCTCCCTGGGGCCTCTGCCAATGCAGCAGGTGCTGGGAGGGACCCTGGTGGTTGCTCAGAGAGCTCTGCTCTGCCTTGCGAAGATGACCGGGCCAGAGTCTGCCTGCCCCACTCAGTGAAAGGAGCTCTGGGGCCAACAGGCAGTTGGGAGCTGCACGGTGCAGAGTGAGGACTGCCAGGCCTGCAGATTCACAGCCCAGTCACCGATCAGCCAGGAGGCAGGCCTGCCTTTGTCTGCGCAGCCGCAGTGCAGATGCCCCTTGGCAGGCGGATGCAGCTCTCCAGCCAGGAGCTCCTTCTTGCCGGCTGCTTCAGCTTGCAGCACCGCAGGACAGTCCATAAAACACGGCGACAGCATTTGTCTTCTTCAGCCCATAAAAGCCTGGATGGCCTCAGCCACGGGGCAGAGGCACTGGCTCCTGTTCCAGCCGTGCTCAGCAGGGATCTGGGGACCGGGCAGCCCAGCGCAGAATGTGTCTGTTCCAGCAAAGGGAAAAGGAGCCACTAATGAGGCTCCTGAGAGCCTGGCTCTGAGATCTGAGCGCAGGGAGGAAGCGTGTGCGAGCCATGGAGCAGGAGGAGGGGAGGGGGAGCAACAGGGCAGGAGTCTTGGCTGCAGCCCATTCAGGCCACCCCTATGCTTCTGCAGTGCTACGGTGGGGTGGTGGCAGGTCACTTCAATGGACATTGGGCTTGGGGTGGAGAAGGAGGCTGGGACCCAGGAGAAATACAGCCTGGAGCTACCGTGTACCCTGAGCTGAGGGGAGTTTGCCCAAGGAAGTGTCAGAGCCAGGCCCAGGGTGGCTGTGTTAGGGAAGGAGGGACAGCTGAGAGATGAGAAGGGCTCTGGAGCATATCTGAGGTGCGTTACCTGGAGGGTGAGGGCAGGAGAGGGGTGTAGATGCTGCTGAGCTCGATGCGCCAGGGTGGTGCAGTTCTGGGTGCATGGGTGTGAGGCAACTGATGTCTGCAGTGGGGTACTGTGAGGGCAGGAAGCACAATGCCCCTGGCAGTACTCACACAACTCTTGCTGGGTATGAAACCGTGGTTTGTTTTCTCTGAAATTGGAGAGGATCTGAGACAAAGGAGCCCAACTGGGGCCAGCAGGACAGGTCTGGCCAGTTTGGTGGGGCCAAGAACCCTTCTGCGTCAGGTGTGGGCAGCAGCAGAGCCAGCTTCTGGCCCAGCCGCTTGGGTGCCCGACCGTTGCAAGCTGTGATCCCCACTGGGCGGTGAGGACATGCCGTGGCCCCTGCGGCCCAGCTGGTTTGGAACCTGCAGGCGGCTGCCTTTAGGACAGGCAGTGACAGGAGAAGAGACACAGGTGAGAGGAGCCGGAGGACTGAGGCCCAGGACCCAACCTGTAGCTGTCCTTCCCTGGTCAGCAGGGGCTGGACAAGACTGCAGGATGCCAGCGAACCCGCTGCAGCCGTGACCCAGGGCAGTTTGTGCAGGGTGCATGATAGTTTCATAGTTTTAGGGTCGGAAGGGACCTAATAGATCTTCTAGCCCGACCCCCCGCCAGGGCGGGAGAACAACAAAAGAACCCTAAACAAAAAACGGGACTCAAATGAGTCCAGCCAGGTAGGTATCCAGCCTCTTCTTAAAGATCCCCAGGGTAGGGGCCAGCACCACCTCCCTTGGAAGTTGGTTCCAGCTCCTAGCCGCCCTAACTGTGAAGTAGTTTTTTCGGATGTCCAATCTGTACCTCCTCTCCATCAACTTGTGCCCATTACTCCTTGTTATGCAGCGGGGGCTAGGGGAAACAGCGTCTCCCCCCAACCCTTCTGGTTCCCCCTAGTGAGTTTATAGATGGTCACCAGGTCCCCCCTCAGCCTTCTCTTGTGGAGGCTGAATAGGTTCAGGTCCCGCAGTCTCTCACTGTAGGGTCTGCCCTGTTGTCCCCGGATCATGCGGGTGGCCCTCCTCTGGACCCTCTCCATGTTGTCCACATCCCTCCTGAAATGGGGCGCACAGAACTGGACACAATACTCCAGCTGCGGCCTGACCAGCGTCGCATAGAGGGGGAGGATCACCTCCCTGGCTCTACTCGAGATGCACCTGTGGATGCACGACAAGGTCCGGTTAGCCCTGCCAACCATGACCTCGCGTTGTCGGCCCATGTTCATCTTGGAGTCAATAATGACACCAAGATCCCTTTCCGCCTCCGTGCTCTCAAGTAGGGAGTTCCCCATCGTATAAGTGTGCTGCTGGTTCCTACTACCCAAGTGCAGCACCCTGCACTTGTCCGTATTGAAACACATCCTGTTCCTGTTTGCCCACCCCTGTAACCTATCCAGATCCTTCTGCAATCTCTCTCTCCCTGCTAGCGTGCTCACCTCCCCCCAAATTTTGGTGTCATCAGCGAATTTAAACAGGTTGCTTTCCACCCCAACATCAAGATCGCTGATGAAGAAATTGAACAGCGCAGGCCCCAGGACCGAGCCCTGGGGGACTCCACTACCCACCTCCCCCCAAGTCGAGTATGATCCATCCACCACCACCCTCTGAGTGCGACCCTTCAGCCAATCTGCAATCCATCTGACTGTGTAGGCATCTATGCCACAGTCGCCTAGTTTATTAATTAGGATGGGGTGAGAGACGGTGTCAAAGGCCTTGCTGAAGTCCAGAAAGACTACATCCACCGCGACACCTGCGTCCATGGCCTTTGTGACCTGATCATAAAAGGCAATCAGGTTGGTCTGACATGATCTCCCCCTAATAAATCCATGCTGATTGCCCCTGAGCATCATCTCGGATGCCGGCCCATCACAAATGTGCTCCTTGATGATCTTCTCAAAGAGCTTCCCCAGGATTGAGGTAAGACTGACGGGCCTATAATTGCCCGGGTCCTCCCTTTTCCCTTTTTTGAAGATGGGGACCACATTAGCTACCTTCCAATCGTCTGGCACCTGGCCCAAGCACCACGATCGCTCGTAGAGCCGTGCCAGGGGCCCTGCAATAACCCCAGCCAGCTCCCTCAGCACCCTGGGGTGGAGAGCATCCGGACCCGCTGACTTGAACGCGTCCAGCCCCTCCAGAAGCTCTCTAACCCGGTCCTCCCCAACCTGAGGTCTGAAGGCGATCCCCTCGCGTCCGGCTTCTATCACAGCAGGGAAGTCCCGGTCCCTGCACAAGAAAACGGAGGTGAAGAATTGGTTAAAGAGGTCCGCTTTATCCTCTGACGCAACCACCAGATTGCCCCGCATATCCTGCAGGGGCCCCACATTACCCGGCGCCTTCTTCATCCTCCCAATATATTTGAAAAAGGACTTTTTGTTATCCTTAATCCTGGACGCTAATCCGCATATCCTGCAGGGGCCCCACATTATCCGGCGCCTTCTTCATCCTCCCAATATATTTGAAAAAGGACTTTTTGTTATCCTTAATCCTGGACGCTAATCCGAGCTCTATATCCGCCTTGGCCTTCCTAACAGCCCGCCTGCAGGCCTGAGCAGAGGAGGTATACTCCTCTTTGGAGATTACACCCCCCTTCCACCGGGCGTACGCCGCCTTTTTGGCAAGCAGGCATTCCCGGACACCCTTGGTGAGCCAGGGGGGCTTTTGGACACTCCTCCCCCCCTTGCTTCTTGTCGGGATGGACACCCCTTGGGCCCCGAGAATCGTTTCCTTAAGGAACGACCACTCCTCTTGGACGCTGAGTTCCTCTGCCCTCAAGGACTGATGCTACGCAGGTGTTGGTCGGGGCTTGCCCCCACACTGCTCGTGCCCCAGCTGGCCGGGGCCTGCTGGGGACATCTTGTATTGTGCTCACGCCTGCCTCATAATAGCCGTCGGCAAGGCCTGTTCTTTGCCCTCGGGCTCTGCAATGAGAATGTAGAGCCACTTCCACACAATGTTTTACCCGTTGCTGGCACAAGCGCCCTTGGCAGAAACCCCTCAACACGGGCAAGCCGTCCCGCCGCAGGGAGACGGTGCTGTTTTGTGTCTTGCTGTAGGATGAGGCTGTGGAGGTTTCCCCAGGCGCTCGCTTGTTCTCTGGTGAGAGGTTTGCAGAGCTGTACTGAGTGGCCTGGACAGCCCATGGGGCACGAAAGCAGTGTCAGTCTGGGTGGGATCTCCCTACTCTGGGTCGCTCAGCCCTGTCTGCTCGGTGGGGCAGGAGGTGCGTTGCTTTGGGAGGCAGAGGCTGCTCCTGGCTGCTTGGGAAGTCCTTGGTGGTCAGAGAGCTAGGGAAGAGCTGGTCTCTACTTGCCCCAGCCCGTCCCACGAGGTGGCTGATTTGGCCTTGGCCTGGCCGGATGTGGGTGATGAAGTGGTTTCCCTCAGCTTGCTGGGAAGAGGGGTTCAATCGGATCAATTCCCAGCCCTTGCAGGAGCTAGATGCAAACAGTAATTGAATCCCTGGTTAAAGAGACGGTCTCCAGCTGCCTTCATTCCTGAGGCCGGGAGTGGCAGAGTCCTCAACCCTCTCCTCTGTGTATGGTGAGCCTCGCAAAAGCTCACTGGAGCCCCTGCTTCTGGGGTCGGGGGATGTCTCTGCCCCCGTTTTGGTTTAGAAAGTGCCCCTGGCCCCTGCTGCTGGGGGAAAGCTGGAACCGGAGCCCTCTGCTCCAGAGCCCGGCAGTCAGGGGACCCTGCATGCCTTGTGCCGAAGTCACTCGTTGCTGCACTGTAGCAGCCTCGCAAGTTTGTGCCTAGACAAGCCACGGAGAGGAGAGGAGAGGAGAGGCAGGACAGTCGCATCCTGCTGATGCAGGCTCCAGAGGCACCGTGGGGAGGCTGGGAGCCTGGGTGCTGGGCCTGGCCAGGCCAAGAGCAGCTTGGGTCCTGAGCTGTCTGCAACTGCGGGAAGGGCATCCTTGCAGTGCGGCCTGCTGCCAACTCTGAGGCAGCTTCAGGCTGAGCAAAGCCTTGCACTTGCCTAAAGCAAATGCTTTTTCTGGCTTTGTTTCTAGGCAGCTTGTTAGTGCCAGAGCAGGGGGCTGCTACCGTCTGCCACATCCTGCTGGTCAGGGCGCTCCTGGCAGACATGGGTTCAAAGCCCTACTTGTGCCAGTAGGCTGCTTGGGGTGGGGGCTGCACCCTGCCATTTGACTAGAAATAAATAAGCAGCAATGGGAGCAAGGACTGGCACAGGGGTCACGGGGAGTGCGCCATTATAGGGCTGGAGCTGGGCTCACTCCTCCCGGGGCGCTTCACCTGTGAACAACCAGCGGGGAGGCAGAGCAGACTGGCCCTATGTGGCTAGCATACTGTCGGCCACGGTTCCCTCAGGAGCTGTGCATCCTTGCCTGATCCAGAGCAGGACTTGGGCATGAGGGGACTTGACTCCCTCTTGCCTGCCTGAATCGCAGAGCAAGGGAAGCAAGTGCCTCCAGGGCCTTGCCAGGCTCCCAGGAACACACCAGGACTGCAGGACGTCTGCCCACACCCGGGTAAAGCGCTGCACCACTCCCGGCTGGCTCGCTCCATTCTCAGTCCAGCTGTGGTGACTCACTTGGAGCATGTCTGCAGGTGTGGGCAGGCAGAGAGGGCAGGGGCCCAGTGTGGGGGGGTCACAGCTGGGGTGTGAGGGAACCAGACCCTAGACGGCCACAGCCTGACTTTTGACCTTTGTCTCCTCAGATCTAACCGGGCTGGTGGCCCCTGTCCCACCATCTGGGCCTCAGCATCTCCTCCTCCTGGCCCTGGGCAGTGCCCTGGGTGGTTACCATGGAGAATGAACAGTTGCAGGTACCACCTCCATCCAGCAGCTCAGCCAGCACCAGCACCACAACCAGCAGCAGCAGCAACGGGCGCCAGCCGGGACCCCAGATCTCCGTGTACAGTGGGATCCCAGACCGCCAGACTGTCCAGGTAAGGGGCCGTGGGCCATGGTGGGAGTCCGGTCCTGCTGCTCTGAGGCTTGTGGTCAAGGGACCGGATGGTCACAGCGGGCCCTGCAGTGTGAGTAGCAGTCTGTCCTGGGGAGGGCAGAAAGTACCAGGCCACCTTGGACTCCGTTTCCATCCTTGGAGACCCTCTTCTGCCAGGCAGCAGATGCAGGCTCCCGCGGTCCTCCACCCGCCCGTCCCTTCAGCCCATCATGGCTCGGACACAGGCTGCCCCTCCTGCAGTGTCTGATACGCACCTGCACAGGTAGCGACGGTTTGTTAGTGCCAGAAGGGCACAGATACAGTTGTGTGGGCAGGAGCTGCGAGCCCTGGGGACACCCACTCTGCATCGCACCCTGGAGCTTTGAGGCTGGTGGGATGTGCTGAGTGAGAAGTGATGGGACATGGTCTGCCCACAGTGACCTTTGAGCCCCTGGCTCTGGGGCCCTGGGGTTCCCAAGCAGGAGGAAGGCACCGATAGAAATGGGATAGAATTAGGATTAAATAGGACAGAATTCAAGGTCACGTGTTTAGGGGCTAAGCTGAGAAGGCATCAGTGAGAAACAGCAGAGGAGTGGTGGCGTGTGCTAGCTGATCTTGGGGTGATCACAAAACACTGGCATGGTCCAGACAGGAGCAAGGCCAATCACGAGGGCATTGCCAGGAGAGACGGGGAGACAGTGCCATGGTCTGAGGCCTCCTCTGGGGCACAGTGACCAGCTCTGGCTGCCCCTGTTCAAGAACAAGGATCCCAGTGATCCGGCTGCAGGGGAGGCTGGTGGGACAACTGGGGCATGGAGCCTGTCTGTGGGGGAGGGGGAAGGGGCTAGAAGGGCCTGGCTCGTTCAGCCTGCAAAGGAAGGGCGAGGGGCTGTGCCTGCTGTCCCTGAACACCTCTGTAGAGAAGCGGAGAAGGGGAAGAGGCACTGGAGCCTCAGGGCCGTGCTGACGTGAGAGCAGATGGGTTTACAGCCTTGGATGAGGTTAGGCTGGAAATCAGAGGGAGGTTTGTGACTATGGGAGCAGTGGGTGCTGGCCCACCTCCCAGGGGAAGCGCGGGGGGCAGCACAGAGCCTGCGGGTTTTACACCAGGCATTACACAGCAGGGATTGGACTGGGGTGTGGGCAGCCCCTCCTGGTCCAGCATCCTCGATAGGGACGTGCTGTGACCCAGGAGGCCCTGCCAGCTGCTGCGATGCACCTTGGTGCTAGGAACTCCAACCCAGTGGGGTCGGGTGGTCCATGTTGCATTGGCGCTTGACAGGATGTGCTGTGGGACATGCATTCAGGATCCCCCATGCTCCCTTTGTTGGAGCCCCTTGCTGTGCCCGCCCCTGTCCTGCACACACACATGCACACCCCACCACACGTGCAAGCCCTGGGTTCCCATCTCCCCTCCTGTCCCAGCACCAGATGCCTGTGGGCTTTGCTGCCTTGGCAGCCTGGAGCAGGGGGGTCCCAGGCGGGCAGCACGTGCAGCCGCAGGCAGAGCACGGGCGGGCAGCACCCTCTACTGGGCACTGGGGGAGCGAGCGGGGAGCGAGCCCAGCGCCTGAGCTCCCGGGCTGTGGTGTCTAGTGCTGGAGGGGCAGCGGGGCTGAGGGCCCCTTGCCCGTGCTCGCGGGCAGCATGTTGCCCACAGGGGCCTCTCCAGCACGGCCTGGGGCTGCTGGAACCTGACCTTTCCCCAGGCAGGCGGCTGCGGCCCTTGGGCCCTGCGCTGGGGAAGGCCGACCCTGCCTCCCCACGTCTCGTGTGGGCTCCCGTGGGGCCTGATCCTGCACCCATGGCGCCTGGCATGCCTCGGGCATGACCCGCTCTCCTGGCTCGGCCCTCGGCTTGCCTTCCGCCGCCTGGACTTCCTTGGCCGTCCTCTCGCCTCGATGTATTGTAGGACACTGCCGCCCTCGGGGCGCGGGGCAGAGGGCCGGGGGCGGGGGTGGCAGGAGAAGGGCAGGAAGCGCTACTAACGAGCGTCTCGGCGCCGAGCTGTTAATTGTTCATGTCGTTCCGTGTTCGGGTTGAATGAGCCCCGCGGCGGGCGGGCGGGCGGAGCGCGGGGCCGGGTGCTGGGCCCCGCGTGGCACGGCACGGCACAGCCT
>NW_005842063.1:214257-220323 GCF_000455745.1 Alligator sinensis | reverse complement strand
CAGAGACCCGCTCCCTGCGCCTGGGCTCGGGAACGAGCAGCAGCACCAGGCTGGGCGCCCGCAGCACAGGGGGGAGCAGGTGGAGCCGGGCCACCAGGGCCCCGGGGGGGCTCGGGGAGCTGGGCGTCCATGCAGTGCGGAGGGCTGACGGCGCAGAGCCCTGGGTGAGCTGAGCCTGGCGCCACTAGTTGAGTGCGCCGGGAAGGGGGGTGCATGTTGATAAGCCCTTTATTTTGGCCAGTGAATGAGCTTTGTTGCATCTCCCTGCAAGGGGGGCGGTTGCTGAGCAGAGACCTGGAGCTGGAGCTACTGCTCAGACGGGCCATGGGGCCAGCGGTAGTATGGCTGGCTGCAACAGGACCTCAGCTCTCCAGGTCATACGGCTGGTGTGCCACCAACTCTGCTCCCAGTCTGCACCGGAGGCCTGGGCTTGGGATAGTGCCCAGCGCCCAGGAGCTCCACAGAGCTGTGCTCCAGGGCATCTGGCTTCTGCCGCAGTCCCGTGCAGGCAGCTTGCTCCGTCCAGCCTTGCTGAGCTGTCTGCAGTCTCGACCTACAGCTGTACTGGGGGCCTTGGACAGGTGGCTAGAGGGCCACCGGGAACCAGGGCTGTGGGCTCCTGCTCCTGTCTCCATCAGTGCCTTGTCCTGTTGTCTTTGGCAAGTCATGTGCGTGCCTCGGTTTCCCCATCTGTAGGACAGAGGATGGTCCCAGTTGCCGCTTGAGAGTTTCTTTACTTCTGGTCATCACGGGGCTTGAGGCCTCTGGGCTAAACGGTTTCTTGTCCATTCCTCAGTGCTGGCCAGGTCTCTGCTCACGATGGACTGGATGGCCCAGTGCTCACTGGGAGCAAAGCCGCCACCTCACCTGTGGGCAGTTATAGAGCCGTAGGTCCTTGCAGTGCATCCAGTCCATGCCCCTCCACTCAGGCAGGACCAGGTCTCTTGGCCTGGCCGGACAGATGCCCCTCTGCTCTGCTTTTGAAAAGTCCACAGCTGAGGCAGGCTGTAGAGCCAGCGGTAAGAGCCATTCCTAGGAGCCAACCTAGTCAGCTTTGCTGCACATCTTTTTGTGTCCCTTTCCCCTCCCCCCCCGCATCAGAAATGGGGGACAACTGGTCCCCATCCCCACTTGTCACCTCCCTACAACCAGCCATTGTTTTTCCAGATGGACCTCAGTGCCTTCAGCCTTTCCCCATAGATTTGTTTTCCATCTGGGGGTCTTTCCTCTAGACTTTCCAGTTTGCCCACCTCTCCGGTGCCCCACATCAGACGCTGTCCTCCGGCTGAGCCTCGCGAGTGCTGAGTGCAGTGGAACAATTCCTCCCTCCTCCCTGCTGTCTCGCGTGGGGCCGTTCTGTTAATTCATCCCAGGCTGAGACTTGCCTGTTCTGTAGCAGGCTCCTGCGTTGTCTGTGATTCTCTGACCCCTGCATCTGGTGCACTATTGCTGCCCAGTTTGTCCTGGGACACTTGGCTGCTTCTTCCCGAGTGCTGTGCTTTGCCTTGCCTCTAAGACTTTCATCCTCTCGATTTGGGAACGTTTCTCTGATTTATGAAGACCATTTTGAATTCTGATCCTACCTTCACGGGTGCTGGCAGCTCGTGGTGTCATGCGGATATTCCAGGCACACTCGGCTCTGTCACCCAAGTAAAGAATGAGACTATTGAACTGAACTGCAGCCAGGACAGGCCCTGCTGGGACCACCCCCCAACTGAAATGCCTTCCCAGGCAGACAAGAAATCGTGAACTGCTTTCTGAGAGCAGTTTTTCAGCAAGTGCAATTTCATTGAGACCATATTTCCCTTGTTTCTTATTAGGCTGTCACACGGGACGGTCTCTGAAGACTGACTAGCATCGGGATGGATCGCAGCCACAGCTTCCCTCTTCACTAAGTCAGCCTGTGTTGTTGGGGAGGGAATGAGATTGGTTCAATACAAGTTATCCTGGGCAGATCCCTGCTGCTTGTTTTTCATCACCTTGCTCTCTGGGGTGTATAAATTGACTGGTCCAGGTGTTTGCGTTGGTCTGACTGGTCCATAAATCCCCCATCTTCCTTTTCCCTCCCCTTAAGCCAGGTGCTGTTTGGCGTTCTCCAGCCCAGCACTGCTCCGTTGCTGCCCGCAGTTCCAGCATGGCTTTCACTAGGTCTCTCAGCATGAATTTGCCCAGGGCAGGTGACTTAACCCATCTGTCTCATCCGAATTTCCTTTAAGCTGTTCCTTCCATGCCTTCTGCTTGTGTCAGTTTTGTTAAGTACCTGGTCACAATTCATCTTCCTTGTGAAGACTCAAGCGGAGGAGGCTTTCCATACTGCAGTGACCCTAGTCAGCTGCTGCTGCTGTCCTTCCCTGGGAAGCAGTGGGCCTGGACTTCCTTGGCCTTCCTCTCATTTCTGATGTATTTTAGAACCTCTTTGTCTTTTGTCCCTTGCTAGATGTAGCTCACTCTGGGCCGTCTCGTCTCTGAGCTTGCCACGCAGGCTCTTGCTGCTCCTTTATATGTACTGGTTCCTTGTTGTGTGGTTCCCATTGGCTGTCAGCTTCTTACGCTGCTCCTCCGTGCTGCTGTCTGTCTCCCGCGTCGCTGTGGCCCGCTGCTGTGTTCGTCTTTCAGTCGCAGCCAGGGGTCCTCACAGCCACAGTCCCAGCTGCTGTGCCTACTGCTCCCACAATGCCAGGGAACCCGGGAGGGAAGGAGGGCTGTGCTGGATGTCCTTGCTGTGCTGCAGACCTTGGGCAAAGCCTCAGGCCGCAGCAGGGGAACAGGTTGGAGATGAGGAGGAACTGTCTGACTACAGATTTGGCAAACACTGGAACAGGCACGTAGGGAATCTTAGGAAATTTAACAAGCAGGTCAAACGCGCCCTTGGCTGGGATGGTTTAATCGCGAATGATCCTGCCCCAAGAAGGCGGCTGAACTAGGTGGGGCCTCCAGTACCCTGCAGTGTGGTTCCTACCGTGAGACGTGGCTAGATCTGCACTGAGAAGTGCTTGGCCTTTGGAGTGAGCAAGAAAGAACGGATGGAAGTGAAGTCCCTGGGAGAGGTCTCGATGGGGCGTCTCCTTTGAGCCCTTCCCCAGGCTGGTGCACCTCCCAGGCACTGAGACCAGGAGCTGCATTCCCATTGCTGCAGTCAGTGCTGCCTGGGGTAGGGGGATCTGCTGGCTTCCACCCTTCAGCACTGTCCAGGCCACGTCCAGATGCTTCCTGTTGTTCTGCTCCCACTATTGAAGCTGTTTGACCCAGGCCCGGTTCTTCACCTTGGATTCTCCACATTCCTGCCCAGCCCGGCCCCTGGGCCCCCTGTGTCCGATGCAGCCTGCATGGCTGGAGGACAGATGTCAGCTGGCTTTGTTGGGAGGTGATGGATAGCCAGGCAGGAATCTGAGTGGGGCGGGGAGCTGGCCCGTGATGGATGGGGGAGAACTCTAGGCAGCACAGCCCCAAAACAGATTGAAAACCTCTGGCAGAGACTTGTGGGAGATTAAACCACCCTGCCCTCTTTGCCCCCAGTTAACCTTTGACCTGGCCCCTTCCTTCCCCTTGCAGAGCCCCAGTGAGGCGGTGGGTGGCTGAAATGCTTTCAGCATAGGCTCCTGGCTTTCCAGGCAGGACCAGATCAGCTTTGAGCTGCGGCTCTGCCCTGGGAGCCTCCCCACTCTCCCGCTCTGGGAATTCAGGCTGGGCCCTGCTCTGCCCCTGCCGTGTGAGACCCTCACGCCTCTGCCCTCTCCCTGTGTCCCCTTGGCCAGGTGATCCAGCAGGCCCTGCACCGGCAGCCCAACACCGCGGCGCAGTACCTGCAGCAGATGTATGCAGCACAGCAGCAGCACCTCATGCTGCAGACGGCGGCTCTTCAGCAGCAGCACCTCAGCAGCGCCCAGCTCCAGAGCCTGGCCGCCGTGCAGCAGGTATGGGGTGGGGGGGTCACCTCTGCCACGCGGGACCGCGGCCAGGCTTTGTGGAACATCACCAACTTGGGACCCAGGCCTATCTTAGGCTGCTTGCACCGTGCAGTCCTGTGGGCTGCTGTTACGCTAAGGGTGGGGCCAGCTTGGCTTCAGTGAGAGGCGCGGAGGAGGGACAGATGTCTGTCTCTCAGTCCATCTCTACACAGGCCCCTCTTCCCCCAAGCCTACATCTGTCCATCTGCTCTGTTTTCTCCTCCCCACCATTCCCCTACCAGGATCCCGAGTCGGAGGCTGAGCTGGGACGCCCCAGGCAACGGGAGCTGCCCTCTGGGAAGTCTCCAGAGAAAACCTGTGGCACTCGGCATTTGTTTTGCTTTGCTTTGCTTTGCTGTGGGACAAGGCGGAGAGGGACTGGTCGGGTCAAGAGTGGCAGTCGCTAGTGCAGGGTTGCGTCTGGGGGCATCCAGAGACCTGGAGCAACGTGGGTGTTGGGAGGGCTGGTGAGCACGTGCTTCGGTTCAGGTGCATGTTGCTGCCATTGAGCTTAGCCTATGGGGGCTGCATTTGGGGGTATCGCAGGGGCCAGGGAAGGTCATAGCTGAGCGGTTCCTGTGGGGACCGGATGCATTTACCTGACTCGTCAGCAGCTCCGAGTGGCGCTTTTCAGGCCGAGCACAGGGGAGGCTGTCCGAGTCCCCTGTACTGTATTCAGGCTCGGGGTCCGGGCTGGGCTGACATGCCTTCTGCTTTCCCTTGCAGGCGAGTTTGGCTGCTAACAGGCAGGGCGGTTCGTCCGGCAGCAATGCCTCCCAGCAGGCACCATCGCAGCAGCCCACGGTAAGTCGCCTACTGAGCGCCAGTGCTTCCCCGCTGTCCAGTCACTGCCAGCCCTGCTTCCCTCCATCAGTCCTGCCTGCTCCTCCAGCTGTTCCCAGGGATGTGAAGCCAGGAGACACCGTCCACGTGGAAAGTGCGCAGCCCCTCCTGAGAGCTCCCTCTGCCACTGGGGCTCCCCTTGCGCACACCCACATGAGCCTAGCACCCCATGGTCTCCAAATGGGGTGCCCATAACCAGCCAGCGCCACGTGGGCTCCCTGCGGCTGAGATGTGGAGCCCCTTCTTCCTCCCAGTACTGACCTGTTGGGCAGCCCTACGCAGCCAGGAGCATCTGGGCAGAAAAACCCAGTGATGCAATTTTCCTTGAAGTTGCTGATGTGTCCAAGCATCAGTTGGTGAAACCACTCCGTTCCAGTGAACTTCCAGAGCCCCCAGCGGGTTCCCAGCAGCTCCGGTTTGTGGGCCCTGGTGGCCTGCTGGGCTGGGAGCCTTGGAGCTGGAGAGCTGGCTCTCCCTCCAGGTCCCTGGGACAGGGGGGTACTGAGGACTGGCCTAGGGGGCTGGCTGCCCCTTTGGCCCTTCATAGAGCCCTGAGCTTTTGTTGGCAGCAGCTTGGTCATGACAAAATGGTTGTTTCGCTGGCTGTACAGCCACAGGCAGCAGCCAATGGACTCATGGTGCGTCCCTATCAGACCGACCTGCCTGGCTTCCCTCCAGGCCCTGTGCTCCGCAGGCTGCCAGGATTGCCTGCGTCTGCTGGTCTTTGGCCTTTTGCCCCGGTTTGGAGTGAATGTTTCGAGGGGCCCTGGGGTTGGGGTCTGGCTTTCTGACCTGCTCAAGCCCTCCGGGCCCTGCCTGCTGCCCCTGCTGCTCCCAGGACTGGTGCTGCCATTACAAGTGGGCCTGGCGAGGGGCAGGGGAGAGTCTGGACCAGTGTGGGGTGACCCCCGTGCATCCTATCCCACGGCTTCTCCTTTTCTCCCCAGATAAACTTGGCCACGTCCCCAGCTGCTGCCCAGCTGATCAACCGAGCTCAGAGCGTGAACTCTGCTGCCGCTGCTGCCTCGGGCATCACCCAGCAGGCTGTGCTCCTGGGCAATGCCGCCTCCCCAGCCCTGACAGCCAGCCAGGCCCAGATGTACCTCCGGGCCCAGATGGTAAGAGGCAGCCGCGGGCGTGGATTGTGCCATGTGCAGGCTCTGGCTCCCTTCCCCTGCTTGGTTTTAAAGAGACACCGATCCTGCCAGCATCCTCTTAGCATAAGCACGCCCCCCCCCCCCCCCACACACGCTCCGGGATCCGCGACTGCGGCGCG
>NW_005842063.1:204415-214041 GCF_000455745.1 Alligator sinensis | reverse complement strand
CAGCACAACCCCCCCCCCCCCCCCCCCCCCCCAAATCCGGTTCAGGGATTACGGGTTTTGGCCCTGCACCTCCGGTGGTGCCCGGATGTGAGAGAGTCTCTGGAACTGGAATTCACCTCCCCCCAACCCTGGAGGCACCGTGCCCGTCTGCCCCCAGCTGAGGGCAGGGTGGGGGCACCTGTGGCTGGGAGCAGTGCTGCTCCTGCCTGGCAGAGGGCACCAGGGACCCTCACAGCTGCTGCCTGGCCCTGCCACTCCCACCATGCAGCTGCCACGGGCACAGAGCAGCACTGTGATGGTTTGATGGCTTTGGCACAGATCCTGCCCTTGGCCAGTCCCCCCTTCTCCCAGCTGAATTCCTGCTCCTGCGCAGAGCTGCCTGTGCACCCTGACACTCCCCAGCACCTCCCCAGGTACCCAGAGCTCAGTTGTGCTGCAGGGGCTCAGGGTGGCTGGGTGGCCTGGCACCTAGGTGCTCTGGCTGATGCGTGCCACAGCTGGATGGTTGGCCCAGGGGACCCCGGGTGACTTGCTGCCATGGAAGCACAGCTCCCCTGTGCCTCCCAGAGCTGGGCCCCAGCTGCACCTGCCTGTACTATGGGCCTCGTGCCGGGCATGGGGGGAGAAGGAAATGGCGCCATCCGGCCCAGGGAGCGAGCAAGGCCGAAGGGAAGAGCGAGGCCAAAGTGCGCCTGGAGCTGGACATAACGCGCACAGGTGCTGGGTGAGCTGCGCGTGCACCCACCCTACCCCCTGGGGCACCGTGCTGTCCTCAAACCTGGCCCTAGCCCCGGGAGCTGACAGCTCTGGGGAGGCTCCTCAGTACCAGCCCCAGCGCCCGTCCAGGCCAGCCCTCTCCCCGCACCTCAGCCAGTCTCCGCATGTGGCAGCGGCTGGCAGTGTGTGCTCCTGGCACCGATGTTCTGCAGCCTCCTCCCCCCAGGTCCCTGTGCCACCCTGCACCCGGTGTCTCTTTAACAGCAGCCCTTGGAGCGTGGTTCGCTGTGCTTGTGTTGCATGCCCTGCTTGCCTGTGGCCTGGCCGTGCTCGCGCCCTTTCCCATCCCCACCGCGCGGTGCTTGTACCCACGCTGCTCTGCACTTCCTCCCTTTGGGGCCACCTGGCAGCAAGTCAAGGGGCTGGAGCTCCCCACCCTTGGCATGCCCAGCGTCCCAGCATGAGCTCCTGGCCCTCTGGGGAGGCCTGCCTGGGATGGACAGGGAGGAGGTGCTGGGACTTGGCCCATCCCACAGGGACACCTGGGGAGGGAGCTCTGCTTTCTGGCCTCTGCTCTTTCTGCTGGGGCCTGTGGGAAGCCTGGGGCTGAGCCTGGATTGTGCCATGGTCCCTGGAAGGACACGGGTCTGTATGTGGGCCTGCTGCCTGGAGGATGAGGCGGGGTCCTGAAGGCTGGGGCGGTTTAGTCGCTGGCCCTCTGGAAGCTGGTGGCTGCTGCCAGTGAGTGGCAATGCCTCCTGGCTTGTGTGCCTTGGCTGCAAGTGCACAGGCTGGGCCCGGCCGGGCTGGGGCTGCATTACAGCCTCACGAGTCCCAGCAGGATTTCACGGGAGCCTCTCGGGTCTGGAGGGGAATGCAGGGGGCTCGGGGTGGAGGGGGCAGGTCCACCCCAGCTCCCACCTGCCTGGCCTCCCCACGAGACTGTGTTGGAGCCGGGGCCCCCAGCTGTGCACTGCCAAGCTGTGGCTGAGGGTCCCTGTATCCTGGCTGCCAAAGCCCTGCTCACATGTGGCTCTGAGCTGAGTGCCACCTGGCCTGGCCTGGGGAAGGGGTGCTTGGAGCCCAGGGGCTGCTCCAGGCCACGTGGCACCATCCAGGCTCAAGTGGGGTGGGAATTGGGGCTGCTGGGGCTGGCTGCCGCTCCCTGTTCCCAGTGGTTGGGTAACGGTGGCAGCAGCCCTTCTGAATGGTTCGCTGACATGGAAGCAGCTATTCTGATTGGGTAACAGATGTGGCAGTAACCATTCTGATTGGGCAATGATGGCAGCAGCCATTCTGATTGGGTAACAGACATGGCTGGCTGCCTTTTTTCCAGCACCGGCCACTTTTTAATTTCTTCCAAAAATAAGGCAATGTGTTTCCTCAGGTGAGGGCGTTGGGACGAGCGTGTGAGCTCTGGGGCACCAGATACACATACACCCTCTCCACGGCCAGGCATGCACATCCATGACACATGCATTCATGCACAAGTGTAGCAATCTCTTATGCAGATCAGTGATGCACGCCTAAATGTGCACGCACGTGCGGTCTGTGTGGCAGGCAGTGTGATGCACTGAGTCTTTGTCTCTCTCTTGCACACATGCCTTTGTATGACAGGAGCACATGCAGGTGTTCATGTGCTGGAGAACCACTGGCTCACGGGTTGGGAATGGACAGCAGTGGAGTGGCCCCATCCAGCCAGCCAGAGCCCCTCTCACCCCACACTGAATTGTCACTTGTGCAGGGTTGCGCTGGCACCTGCCGAGCCAGTCTCACATGGCATTGCTCTGTTTCTTTTACACCCTCATCCTCTCACTCAGCCTGCACACCTGTGCACATGGTCCTGTGCTGCCGTCTCTTGCGTGTGCACACCCAGTCCTGCATGCTTCCCGCAGTCCCACATGTATGCACCTGTGCAGTGCACGCTCTGTCTTTAGCACACAACAGACTCGCTTGTCTCTGGTGCCTCCTGCCACCCGCCTGCTTCACTGTCGCCCCTCCCTCCTGTCCCAACATGCCCTGGGCACCCTGGGGCCTTCTCGCTTTGCTTTCTTGGCCTGAGCCAGCGGCAGGCGACATAAAAGGCAACACGTTTCATGTAATTTCCAGGCCCAGCAAAGTAACCTTGTGCAAGTAGCTAGGAGCCTAGGCCGTGCTGTTCCTTTATCCCCCCAGCTCATCTTCACGCCTACGGCCACAGTCGCCACGGTGCAGCCCGAGAGCGGTGCAGGCCCCACCTCCCAGCCATCCACCACCACTGCTCAGGTGAGAGACCCCCTCGCCCTCCTGCCCAGACCCGCCGAGCAGAGCAGCCAGGGAGAAGCCTGGGTGCCCACAGAGCTGTCGCGCCGTGTTCCCACCAGGTGGCGCCAGGGCCCGTCCGGCGGTGACTGGGGGCAGCAGGGGCTGGGGTGGGTGCCGGGGATGGGCAGAAGGGGCGGGTGCCCTGGGGAGGGCTGAGTGGCTCCAGGGACCTTTCCCTTCTCACCTGCTAGCCCCAAGCCAGCTGTGCTCAGGAGGGGCTGGCCCAGGGCTGTCTGACTGGCGGGGAAGCGTGGGCACTTCTTGTCTCCGTGCCCCATCCCCAGGGTGGCCCCCACAGCAGAGACCACAGCGGCAATGAGCAAGGGCTGCCCCCCTGCCCGGTGCCTCCTCGGGGATCCATGCCTGAAGGCAGTGCTGGCCTGTGCTTCCTCTGAGCTTTCCCCACTCCCTTCCAGGTACAGAATCTGGCCATAAGAACTCAGCAGACAGTAGCACAAGGAGTGGCTTCCTCCCAAGCCCAGCAGCTCCCCACCCTGGCCATGAAGCCAGCGCCAGGCAGCAGCCAGCCAGCCTCCAGCGCTTCTCAGGGCAAGGCCGCGGCTCAGGCACCCACCATGGGCTCCAAAGGAGGCCAGGCTGAGCAGGTGACGGAGCACCTTAAAAAGGGAGACAGCGTGCCCAGCAGCGCTGACAGCCGGGGGCACCCCATGAACCGCACAGTGACGCCGGTGACCAGCCACCCCCTTATTGCCCCAGGTAAGGCACACAACACCCCACGGGGCCCCCTCCCCCCTTGCATGACCACAGCTAGGTGGCTGTGGGTGTCAGGGTGCAGGGTGGTGGAACCACGCCATGCGGGGATGCCACGGTGTCATCGTTGGTAACCGCCAATGCTGGGGTTTTGTGTACCTGGGCTTTGCTGCAAGACAGGGGCCATCATGACTGCAGCAGTGCTTCAGTGCCATGAGCAGGGCCTGAGGGTGGCACCAGGTACTCGTGCAGCTGTGCTGATGATGCAGACCTGTAGGCCCTTACGGTTGCAGGGAGTCATGTGCCAGCTGTCTGCTGCTGCTCCTGGGAGAGCAGCCTGGGCACAGCCACCCTGCCCTGCCAACATCCCCTGGCAGAGCTGCAGTATCAGTGTTGAAGTGAGGCAGAAGGCAGGGCAGAGGCACACCTTGTAGTCTAGCTAAGATACTTGTAGAGCACAAGTTTTTGTGAACTTGAGTTCCCTTCAGCAGACGCTGGGCAAGGGCAGCACGGAGCAGTGTGTGCAGGGGAGTGAGTGACTTGGATATAAACGGTGGGAAAAGGGTGGAGAGAGGGGCATGACTGGTGAGGAGAGGCCGAGGGAACTGGGCTTGTTTAGTCTGGAGAAGAGAAGACTGAGGGGGGATTTAATAGCAGCCGTCAACTCTCTGAATGAAGGTTCAAAGAGGACGGAGCTGGACTGTTCTCAGTGGTGGCAAGAACAAGGAGTTACGGGCTCAAGTTGCAGCAAGGGAAGTTTAGGTTAGATATGAGGAAAAGCTTTCTTACAAGGAGGGTCATGAACGCCTCGTGCCTCCTGAGGCTGAGGGGGCACGGCGACCACCCGCAGGTGGCGGCGGCAGTATCAGTAGCGCGGGGGTGAGCGGTGACTGCCGGCGGCGCCCAGGTTCAGGGGGTGCACTGCCAATCTCGGGGGGTGCACATGCACCCACATGCACTCCCTACGTGTTGCCAATGAGGAGGTGGTGAAGCACTGGTTACCCAAGGGAGGTTGTGGACTCTCCATCCTTGGAGGTGTTTAAGACCTGGCTAGACAAAGCCCTGGCTGGGATGATGGAGTTGGGGCTGGTCCGGCTTAGAGTAGGAGGTTGGACTAGATGTGACCTCCCGAGCTCCCTCCAGCCCTCATCGTCTGTGATTCTGTGATGGTGCTGGGAGAAGCAAACAAGCAAAGAACCATCAGAGCAAAGGATTACAGGAATTAATGCAAGTTTAAGAGCCCGCAGTCACTGTTTAAACTACAGTAACACAGTCCAGATTGCGGGTGACTTGTTGTTCAGCCATTTCCTGTTCAAACTGGTGTTTAACATGTTGCTGCCTGAGAAGAGCCACCCTGAGGTCAGTGCTGGAGCGTCCAGGGAGGGTGGAGTGTCAGAAGCAGGCCTGTGGGTCTTTGTGCAGCTGCTGTCAGAGCCGTGTCCATGCATTGTGTCAGATGGCCCTGTCTGTGGCGCAGACTGCGGGGGGGGCTCTGAGCTGGTGCACAGGCCGTTGGCAGAGGCGCAGGTGAACGAACCTTAAATGTTGTGTTCCTTGTTAGTCGGTCCACTGATGACGTGGTCTGTATTGATGTGGGGACCCAGCAGGCATTTACATCCCCTGCAAGGCCTGATGTCTCGATGGGGATGGGATTCAGGTAGCCTGTTGCTGGAGAGATGTCACGTGAGGCTGGGGGCTGGCTGCCTGTCAGCCAGGATAGGTTTGTCCACTGCGGTTACCATGAGATGGCTGTCCTTTCCTAGGAGGGGTCGGAGGCCATCAGTGATGTCTGTGGTGTTTGAGTTGGGGGCAGGAGGTGACAGCCAGAGGGACCCTCATCCGTGTGCTGGGCTGGTATTGTTGCAGTTTGGAGCGAGCGCTAAGCCTGGCTCCGTGCCTGATGCAGCGATCTCTGCTGGAGGGGACAGACGTATGGATCCATGACCACAGGGTGAAAGAGGAGATGGCTTTACCATGGCTGAACGGCTGCATGGTAATTGCCAGCATCCCCACACTTCCCTGGCAGAGGCGGAGGCATAGCCGCAGCATTGGGGTCGAGTTACGGCTGTTTAACTTCCACTTGCCACTGGCCAAGAGTTCACGCACGTACCTCCTAGCAGGCACAGCTCCTGGGCACTGGGGGCCTTCTGGGCTGTTCTCCCCCAGGACTCGAGCGAGCATGTCCCAGGGCCCCGGCTCCAGGCACCGCTAGAGAGAGGCCTTCGGGGGCTCCGTTCCCAGCTCCACGGTGCCCGAGCTGGCAGGTGGATGCTGCCCTGGAGATGCTGCAGCCTGCGGGACTGGGAGGCTGCCTTTGTTCTCCAGCTAAGGGGTGTTTGGGACCCTGCTCCCTGCAGGGGAGACGGCCCCGATCCCGCTGTCCTCAGCCCTGGCCAGCCCCCCGGGGTCCTTTGTTTGCAGGGCTGGCCCCAGCCGTGGCAAGGTGTGGAGCTGGGGTGTGGTGCATGGCCGGAAGCGTTTCTAGAACAAAAGAGCAGGCCTGTGTCGGCGCCTGTCCAGCCAGGCCGTGATCTGCAGCCGCGGGTGCAGGCTCTGCTGGCAGCCCCCCTGCCCCCCTCCCAGAGGCGGCAGGGCCTGGCAGCCCCTCTTGTGATGTGGTTGTGGGTTGCTATGGAAACAGTGGCCTTTGATATGAAGTATAAATAAATAAGGGTCTGGGCGGAGAAAGCTGCCGCAGCAGCAGGGAGCCGTGGCCGGCGCTGTCGAGGCCCTGCCCAGCTCGCGGTGCTCCGGGCTGCAGGGGCCTGCGCTTCCTGGTGGCAGGTTGCATCTCCTCTCCGCAGCCCGGGTTGTGCTCCTGGCAGCTCAGCCAGGTCCAGCTTCCCCTGGCCGGGGCAGCAGCCCAAGCCATGCTTTGCCCCCGGAGATGCCCAGGAGGAGGCAGTGCAGGGCCTAAGCCGTGGGCAGCAGTGGGCAGGGTCTGGGAGTGCCAGCTGCTTAGGCCATGCTCAGGTGTACCGAGAGCCCGCAAAGGGATCCCTGAGCAACAGATGGCACTCGCTCACTGCCCAGAGCTGTGGGCACAGAGCTGGCCAGCTTGCCCATGGCACGGTGCCTTGCAGACAGATGGGCCTGGCTGCTCGTAGCCAGAGGCCTGGCAGGGTGATTCTTGGGAGATGCTGTCGCCACTGTCATTAATCCTCTGCACCTGGCAGTCTGAGCAAACTCACAAGGCTGGGGAAACTGAGGCATGGAGAGAGGTATGAGTGGGCAGTGACATGGCCTTACATGTTTCCAGGTTTCTAATGACTCGGAAGCAAATGATCCCGAATGCTTATACAGATCGGTAGCCTAGGAGGGAAAGCAGAAGATGGGGTGCTAGGTGCTGTCTGCTTTGGATCGCAACTCATGCTAGGGTAGGGTGAACGGTGTCTGTGCCCGTCTGTGCCCGGCCATCTGCTGAGCCAGGTGAGCAACAAGAAAGAATGTAAATAGAAAGAAGTGAATGATACATAGTGACTGTTTTACAAGGTGCCTCAGAAGCTGCAGCTCCACAGTCCTGTACGCTTATATGTAAATCACGGGGAGGAGGGAGAGTTGACCACGATGCACAGAAACTAGTAGTAGAAAATTGATAAGGGAAGCAAAAGACTGAAGGAGAAACCAAAAGCCAGAAGGGACAGGCAGAGTAAGAGATCGTTAAGGCATATTGAGAGGAGAAGGAACCCAAGCAATCGCACGGTTGTGTTGCTAGGTGCAAACGAGAGACTTGTCTCTCTCACAATCTTACGGACAGAATCATTAAATAGCATTTCTGTTCGGTATTTGGAAAGCAGCCAAGTGATGTAGCAAGGTGATAGGATGATGCTGACATACTGCAGCACCTGGGGAGAACGTTAACCGGCACCTCCTCAAGCGAGACATTTTCAGATCAGCAGTTCTCAGTAACTTGCATCTGAGAGTCCTAAAAGAGCTGGCTGGAGCACTCTGTGGATCATTGCTATTGATTTTCACCATGTGTAAAACACTGGGAAGCTCAGAGGCTGGAAGAAAGCAAATGTGATGTCGGTATTGAAGAAGGGTGAACAGGGCAGGTCTGGATAATGACAGGCCTGTCAACCTGAGATCAGTCAGAGGCAGAGTAATGGAGCAGCTGATGTGGGACACAACTGATGGAGAATTAAAGACAGATAGTATAATTGCAGCAAAGGAACGTGAGGGGATGAAAACCACCGTGCAGTGACAGGCTGGGTTGATGAAGGGAAGTGTTTGACTTGTGTCAGGCACCCGCCTTGGAAACACTTGGCAGTCTGATCAAGAAAGAAGAGCTGCACAGCCATGCTCGCTGTAGCTCATAGTGCTGTGTCTTGAGAACCAGCCAGCTTGCCGTGCAGGGCAAGCGTCTGGTGAACGTGCTTACCAGGGCCCCCAGGGACCAGCTCTTGCCTTGTGCTGCTCCCCACCCTAGCAATGTGGGAAGGACCCATAGTTATCGCTGGCAGAGCTGCAGGCAGATCGCTGGGTGCAACTGGATGTCACCTTTGTGCCACCCTCAGGATGTTTATGGCAGCATGGAGGCCAGGCAAGCAGACATCCCTGCCCCTTGGCGTGCCCTGGATGCCCAGGCTTGCGGCTGTGATGTGCCGGTAGGATTTTGTGCTGCTATTTTTCCAGCTGATAACCATTTAAGGCTTGAGAATTCAGGCAGCCTGGAGCTGCTCACGCTTACCAGCTGCCCAGGAAGACGGGCACTCCTGGGGCGTCAGGGTCCTGATCCTGCAGGCCCTGGGGCATGTGGGACCAGGCCCCAGGAGCACCTGTTTGGGATTCCTTGGACGAGCATCAGGCCTCCGGTGTAGCCCTGGGGCTTGGACCATAATGGGCTGTGGCAGTCCTAGCCCCAGGCCTGGAGCAAGTTTGAGACTCGGGCATGCATCTGAGGAGCATGTGGGATTCCCCAGGCGCTGCTCTGCTGCCAGGGAGCTCCGAGCACTGTCCCGCAGGATCAGGCCCCAGTGCTCCCTGAGCCCATGGGACAGCAGGTGACTTCTGTTTCACCCAGGAAAGTAGGTCAGGATGCATCCCTGCTCAGCAGGGCCCTTCCTCTGGTGACATTCGTTTATGCCCATGGGTTAAAATCATCAAACGTGTGGGCTGGAAGGTACCTCAGGAGGTCACATCTAGTTCAATGACCTGCTCAAAACAGGACCAGCCCCAGCTAAAGCCTCCCAAGCCACCCAAAGAGCAAGAACCCACACTCAGACTTGAACTCACAATCTTTCAGTTGGCAGCTTAGCACCCAGGCCCCTCTGCTCCAGAACAGGGCTGCAGGCTGGGGGTAGATGATGAATGGGCCGGCCCCAGAGTGGCCCAGCTTGCTTGGGAGCTGGCTGGGAGCTGTCTCTTTGGATGCTGCTGATGGTAGCCACACAGCTAAGAACAGGTGTGCAGGCCTTTTCCCCAGGAGACAGGGATTCAGGAATGATGGGGACCAAAAGGGCTCATGCGATTCCTGCCTGCATAAGCAGGAGTCTTGGGCTGTGCAGGCAGGTCCTATTCCCTCTGGGACTGGCCCTGGTGCAGCAACAGCTGGATTCTGGGACCGGGCCTGTGCGCGGTGTGTAGGTGACAACGGGGTGTTTTTCTCCAGGTTCTGCTTCTGTTCAAGCATGGATGAAGCTGGGGAAGCCCTGGGCCTGTTCTGTAGCAGACGCCAGACGGGTGGGTCCTACATGAGCCTTCTGCCCCCCTGACCTGTGACTTCCCAGGTCCGAGGCAGAAGCAGGCCCACGGACCTGCAGTGCTGCAGGTCCCTGCTTCCAGCCCTGGCACCCTGGCTGTGGTTGTCTTCCTCCGCCAGGCCAGGATCCCTGGGCAGGAGAAAAGGGCTACGTGGGAAAAAGGAAAAGGGCACGTATACCCCAGCTCTTTCC
>NW_005842063.1:198770-204394 GCF_000455745.1 Alligator sinensis | reverse complement strand
GCTATGGTCACTCTGATGGGGGCGTCTGTCTAGATCACTTCCAGGACAGACCTGCATGGATTACAGTGTCACACATTTTATACTGCCAGCAGCTGATGGCAATGCCTTTGCAGCTTCATGGGGAAAGTCTGTGCTTTGGGCACAGCCAGCCAGGAAGCTGTGCACGGCGTGGGGAAAGCCAGGCTGCCCTAGGGCTGGCGGTTTGGTTGTTTCCCAGCATCCTTGTCCCCTGTCCTGCATGGCTCGGGTCCAGTGCCATGGGACCTGCTGGGAGTGCTTGGCAGTGCCCAGCAGTGGAGGTGGGTCTGAGAGTAACCAGCCCATGTGCTCCTGGGGACCGGGAACCAGGCCTTTCAACAGGGGTGGGTAGGCTGAGCTGGGTGCTGCAGGCCGGGGAGGGGAGCAAGGCTGCGGGCGGTGAAGCGGTGCCTTGGTCCTGGAGACTGCTCTGGCTGGAGGGCGCTTGGGGGCCTGCCTGGCATGGAGGGGTTGGCTGCTCCTGCTCCAGCTTTGTGCAGGCTTTGTCCCCAGGCTGGGCTGGCTGACAGGTATCTGGTTTCTCGCTGGCTCCCGCCCCCTCCCAGCCAGCAGCTTTGGGGGAACGCCACTATCCCTCCCCCACCCCTGCCACTTCCATGGCAACAGGGTTTTTAGGCTTCCAGTAGAAAGGCCAAATCTGCATTTAAAAAGCCGGGGGAGGATGTGAGCGGAGCAGGTGGCAGCTGCTGGGAGGCCAGAGCCAAAGGGCCCAAACCAGGCCTAACCCCAGCACTGACCTCCAGGGAGCTGCACCTGCCCCGGGGTGGGGAGGGGCGCTGGCAGGGACAGCCCTGGGGGAAGCACTGCTCAGCTGATGCCTGGGGCTGAGCCCTGGGCGACTGCAGCCAGGTCCAGACAAGAACAGAGCTTGCAGGGAGAGCTTGGCTACTGGACTCGGCTCTGGCTGGCACTGGCCCCGGGAGCACAGAGGGGGCTGCGTTGCCCAAGCTCCTGGGGCCTGCTGCAGAAGCAAGCGTTCTCGAGAGTGAAGGCTGCGGCAGGTGCACAGGGCAGGGCTGGGGGAGCGGTGACAGGGGGCTGGTGTGGCATGGATGCGGGGAGCGTGCTAAATGGGGACTGGGCGCAGTCAGGTTCTGCTGCTGCTGCTGCCTTCGGCCCCTTGGCCCCTGCTGAAGGAGTCGAGCCTGGAGCGGTGGGGCCATGTCAAAGGCGGCTCCTGGGAGAGGCTCTCTCAGCCCTGTCTTGGGGGTGGGGGGGGTGGGAATCACTGCTCAGAGACAAGCCCCAGCTCCCCTCGGGGCTCTTCCTCCAGTGGGCGGCAACAGCAGCAGCAGCACAGGGCCCCATGCTCTGGGGAAGGTGGACATAACCAGGGACCTTGGGGTCCCTGCTCCACCCCTCCCCGGCCGAGTGCCCCTGGCAGAGGAGTGGGTCTGGCTGCAGGCAAGCTCCAAGGCTGCGGGCACGGCTCAGCCCAGGCTTGCTGTTGAGGAGCTGCAGGCTGGGGGTGCTGCCTGGCAGAAGGGCAGGGAGTGGCCCACCTCTGGTTCTGGGACGGGCACAATCTGGGCCCAGATCTGCCCTTCGGCTAATCCTTGGCCCCTTCCCCTTCCACGCCTCCCCCATCCCTGGGGCTCAGGCTGGGGCTCCCCAGAGCCAGCTGCAGCAGCCAGCCAGGCCTCGAGTGGGTTGATCCTGGCCTGGAAGCGCTCGGCCCCGGCATGGAGGCTCCATCTGCTGCAGTTAGTTCCTGGTGGCTGGACAATTGTGCATCTTGGGGGTGGGTGGCAGTGCGGGGGTGGGGGGAGCCAGAGCAGCCTGAGTACAGGCAGCCCCTGCCCCAGTTCCCAGCACAGCTGTAACCCTTGCAGTGCTGGGTTAGCTGTCAGGGTGGGGTTGGCACAGCCTCCCCAACCCTGACAGATGCTGGCTGAGCCCAAGCAGCGCTGGGACAGGGAAGCTTTCCCTGGGATCCAGTCTGATGCCCTGGGGAGTGGAGGTCAGAGGCCTCTCCTGCAGCTCCTTGTCCCCTGAGGAAGCCCCAGCCCCTCCCACATCTCCACTTGGGCCTCAGACGCCAGCTCCTGTCCTTCTGCTGCCACCCACCCTGGGCCTCTCCTCCATCTCCATAGAAACCTGCTCTCACCAGCCAGGGAAGACGGGGGGTCTCATTGGGACCCTACTGGGTTGTCAGAGCATCTCCCAAGTACCCAGAATCCCCATAGCCTCTGTGGGATGAGACGGCTCCATTATCCCCATTACACAGGTAGAGGAACTGAGGTAGAGCCGTGGACCTGCCCATGGTCCCACCATGGTTAGCACTGGTCTCCCATCACCAGGGCTCTTCTCAGCCCCTGCTCCCCTGGCAGCTCTTGCACTTGGCTTAGTGAGCAGGTGAATGCTCCAGCGGTGAGTGTGAGGTGCCCTGTGTGTGGGGTCTCGGGTGCAGTGGCCTGCGTTGACGGGTGCCGGGTGGGCAAGCTTGGAGGAAGCTGATCCTCTGCAAGTGTGTGATGGGCCAGTGACAAGGGCTCTGCTGTGCTTCCCTGCAGCCTACGCCCAGCTGCAGCCCCACCAGCTCCTGCAGCAGCAGAAGCAGATCCAGCACCAGTTTGTGATCCAGCAGCAGCAGATCCAGCCCAGGCCTCAGCCTCAGCTCATCCAGGGCGGTGCCAGCACCTCACCCCAACTCCAGCCACTGCCCTCGCCCACGCCCAGCCTGGCTGTGCAGCCCAGCCCGCAGGCGCAGGTCCAGCTCCAGGGCCATGGTGCCCCGCAGGCCCAGGCCTCTCTGCCCCACCCACAGCCATGCCAAGCCTCCAGCCAGCACAAACCTGGCACCAGCCAGCCCTGCCCGCCTACTCCACACATCTCTGGGCTCCAGGCCGTGGGCCCAGCGCCACCCGGGGCAGAGGGTGGGACTCAGAATGGACACCCTGGGTGCCTGAACCATGCTGCACCACGCAAGTTCCAACATGCCTCGGCCGTGATCCTGCAGCTGCAGCCCGCCGTCGGCACGGTGAGTCCGAGCAGGGCAAGGACAGTGGCACTGCCTGCCTGAAACAGGAGACAGGATGTGCAGGTGAACGGTCTGGGGGCTCCTCTAACTCAAAGGAGGAAACGGGGTGGGGGTGAAATGGATTCCCCTTTGCTTGATGGCTGCCAGCAGCTGCAGCATGTCCTCATTTGCTTCCTGCCCTGCGCGGCTGTGGGGCAGCCCTGCCTGCTGCTCAGCACTGCGTGGGAGGGAGCCTGCAGTCCAGAGCCGTGTGACGTGGCCCCTGTGTGTGTGCGTGTGTGCGAGCGCTGGGATCCCCTGAGGACTCCGCACACGGGCTGCCTGACACTGCCTCTTGCCTCTCCTGACAGCCACAGCTCGGCATCGCGGAGAACTCCAGGAAGGACATTCTTCCTGCCGATAAGAGCTCGGAGAGCCTGCCAGCGCAGCAGCAGCAGGCAGCTGCCCCAACGCCCCCGGCCGTGGCCCCAGCCCCGGAGGACACAGAGTGCAGGCGGCCCCCGGCTCCCGGTAAGGAGCGTCTGTTGTGCACGGAGCAGGGGCGGGTGGAGCTGTCTTAGCGACGCCGTGACAGCCTCGGGCCCGGTCTAGGAGACGTCACGTGTCTGCTCAGCAGGGAGGTGCACAGGCTGGTGAGGAAGTGGGTCAGGGCGGCTTGGCTGGGAGGGCTTGGAGGAGGGAGGTGTTCTCACAGCCCAGTCTAGCTGTTTTCTGGGCATGCCTGTGGCGTGAACAGTGTCCACAGGCCTGGTGGGGAGAGAAGCATGAAGGCATGGGGCTTGCTGGGCCCAGGGGTGAGCTGCATGGCACAGGGCACCATAAGGGTGCCTGCCCTTGCCAAGCTGGTGGGCGGGGGTAGGCAGGGCAGGCCCACGGTGCAGAGCGTGATGGATGGCTGCAGCTCAGCACACCACAGCTCTGGCTGCCCTGGGGCCCTTCCAGCCCATGGAGCACCCTTTTCTTGTCATCCCGGCTGAGCTCCAGAGGTGCAGCACCAAAATTAGCCCATGGCAGAAGGAGGGTGGGAGCTGCCAGGGTGCAAAGGAAGGGAAAGGAGACAGGCCAGGAGGCTGCTCCACCAGGCAGGTTCTGTGTGGAAAGCTTTGCCCTGATGTGAGGGGGCAGAGGAGGTACGCGTGAACATGGGCACTGGCGCCTCCTGACAGCCTCGGGGGCCCCTAAGGACAGGGGCGCCTTCTGAGCTGGCCCTGGGCAGTGGTGTGGAGTGACCTGTAGCTACGTGTTGCTACACACACCGCCCCTCCGGCCCAGCACTAGGCAGGAACCCCGTGTTTGCCCAGCTGGAGCAGCACCGTGGCCCAGGCACTTGGCGTGGGCACCCTGACACTGAATGAACCCTGAGGCAGCAGCACGCCTGCAACTGAGGCAGTGGCACAGAGCTTGGGGCAGGCTTTACTGGGGTGCCTGCAGGCTGCGTGTTGCCCAGACTGGCACTGTGGTTTGTGTGTGATGGCAGCAGTACGGAGGCCCAGGCCTGGCTGCGTGGGGTTGATGCTGGCCTGTGCTGGCTGTGGCACCAGCCCTCAGCAGCAGCCTGGCCTCAGGCTGCTCTGGGATCCGAGGCCAGACTGGGGGCGTCTGCCCTGCACCCGCCACGGGGCCGTTCCAGGAGCTGTGATGAACGTGCTGCACGGTGCCCCTGCCTGGAGCTGGTGGCTCCCCTGCGGGGGGTGGGGAGGCGGGGCAGAGGCGTGTTGGTGCTGAGTCGCTGCACAGCCCTGGGGGTCTGCTCCACAGGCTAGCCCACTTGGGTCTTGTTGTCACGGCAGCACAGACCCGCATCCAGGGCATCCTGAGTCTTGGCTTCAGCACCTCCAGCCACCACAGCGCTGTGCTGATGCATGGGGGGGTGACTGGACACGGGTCGTGGGCCGCATGTGGCAGGGGGCAGCATGGGGGGGTTCGCTGATGCTGCGAGGGCAGGAAATGGCTGTAGGCGCTGTCAGCCCAGGGCAGTCAGCCGTCCTCTTGCCAACGCTTGTCAGCTGCCGCAGAGGATGGGCAGTGACGGCTCCCCCCAGCAGGCATCTGGCATGCGCCCTCGGGCAGGCAGCTTGCTCTCCCGGGCACTGCTGCCCTCGTTTTCTCTCCTAACACCTGATCCTTCCCAGCCCCCTCTTGCCCTTAACCATCTGACTGTGGCCGGTTAGCAGGGCTGCCTGACGGGCCTGGGGTGGAAACGTCACGTCCCTGCAGACACCCGGCCCTGCGTGCCCGTGCGTGTGGCGCCAGCGACACCGTCAGTGGGGGCTGCCTCATTAATGCCATCTGCCCGCTCAGCAGAGCTGGCCCCCCCAGACACGCAGCCCCCTGGGCACGCTCCTGTCTGGAAAAGCCCCGGCGCGGCACAGGCTCCTCATTGTTCCCGTTCAGGGTCGCTGGTCTCCGGGGCTTCCCAGGGAGCCTCATCCCGCCCTGCCGGGGCTGGGAGCAGGGCCGGGGCCCGGGCAGCCCGGCGATGGCGAGGGCATGCTCCGCCGGGGCCTGTACGGAGCGCGCGGGGAGGGTGCTGGGCTCGCGCACTTGGAGCCGGGCGCGCGGCAGGAGGGGCTGGGAGCGTGCGGGGGGCCCGGCGGCTCTCGTG
>NW_005842063.1:189855-197701 GCF_000455745.1 Alligator sinensis | reverse complement strand
CCGGGGTGGGGGGGATGCGGTTGTGCGCTGGCCTCGTACCTGGCCGGGCCCTGTACGGGTGTGCTGCCTGTGTCTGACTTGTCCCGCCACTTCCTCTGCGGGTTTCGGGTCACGTCTCAGCCAGACGCCCCGTGGATGCAGGGCAGGGCAGGGCGCTCTTGCACGTAGCCGCCTGGCTCTGGTGAGCGAGCTCTGCCCCCGTGCCACCTGGCATGGCTGGCTGCAGGCAGGGGCAGAGGCCGTGGCCTGGGGTGATGGGACAGCCTGGCGCTGAAGGGAGATGCCTGCCCTGCTCCCTTGTCTGGGGCCTCCCTGGGCTCTGCCATGCTCCAGTGCATTCGCTCCCCTCCAGCCCTTCTCGTGGACCTGGCCCCAGGCCCAGGTCAGGGGCAGGGTCCTGACCTGGCTGCCTCTGGAAGGGCTTGGCCCCATGCAGCACAGAGCTCCCCTGTGGAGCAGCCCAGGTGGCAGCAGGCCGTGCCACACGGCCCCTGCCCTGGAGCAAGCTTGGGCCACTGCCAGGGTGAAAAGGGATGGGACGCTGGATGTGCTGAGCTCTGCCGGGAGCCCAGCCTTGGGGCCTCCCCCTTGGGCAGCTGCAGTTGTTGGCAACCGGGGTTGTTGGCATACGCGGGCGCCTGCTGCTGAGTAGGGCTGGGCTCAGTCATGCTCCCTCCAGGCCCCCGAGCCATCCAGTCCCTGCCCCCTCACCCCAGGGCCGGCAGGCAGGCAGGCGGGGCGGGACGGGACGGGACAGGGCCGCTGGCCCATGCTAGTACATCTCAGCCTGTTTCCTGCAGCGCTCGGGGTCCTGAGTCCAGCTCCTTGGGACCCGGCAGTCAGCTGCGCACAGCCTTCCCCGCGCCCCCCCTTTGTGCCTGGGAGCATCCCAGCTGCGTGGACGCTTGCGCTCTGCATTGACTCTGCCCGTGGGGGTCCTCAGAGAGCATTCAGCGCTGCACAATCTGCTCTCTGTTGCCAGCCCAGGGACGGCCCCATGTGACTGGCGCAGCTCGGCCATTCAGCCGGGCGGCGGGCGGGGGAGTCAGCTGTATGGTAATGGCTGTCCCGGGCTCAATGGCACCGGCTGCTGATCTGTCTGAGACTGACTGTGCCCGCGGGGGGAGTAGGGCGAGGGCAGCAGGCACAGCCTCCCTCTGCTTCCATCGTCACCCATGTCCTCCCCGAGGGTGCTGGTCTTAGGGTGCCTCTCCTGCCTTGTGCGGGACAGCGGCGTGCCCCCGCTCCCCGGGCGTGAGCTGACTGTGGTCTCCCCTTGCAGAGCCAGGACAGGACCGTGTTCATGCCCAGAGTGACCCCAGCAGCCCCGGCATGACATCAGGGAACGGAAACTCTTCTTCTACGGTTGCTGGCACTGCCCCCCAGAATGGTGAGAATAAACCACCACAGGCCATTGTGAAACCCCAAATCCTGACGCATGTTATCGAAGGGTTTGTGATCCAGGAGGGGGCAGAGCCTTTCCCGGTACGCACCGTCTTCTTTTCCCCGTTTTATGTTGTCTTGTTTTGATGTTCTCAGCTCGCTGCGCGTGGGTGTCTCTGGCTGTTCTGGTAGCGATGGCAGCAGAGCCCCTGGGAGCCCTCGGGCCCCGCAGCCCAGCTCGCTGCATGCCTGGCGGTGTGGGCCTCCCTGGGGCTGGGGGGTCTAGTGGCTAGAGCACGGGACTGGGAGTCAGGGCTCCTGGGTCCTATTCCCAGCTCTGCCATGGCTTGTTCGGCGGTGACATGAGCACATCCCTGAGGCTTGTGTGGCCTCTGAGTGCGGGGGCTGGGGGTTTGACATCTCAAGCCCCTTTCCAGGGAGGGGGTTGCATGCCTGCAGCTTTTGCGCTCTCCTGTGAGAGTCGGGGTCCTTGGCACCTGCATGTCTCTTGGCCCCCAGAGTCTCATGGGTCTCAACCGCTCTGTACCTCTGCTCCCCTGTGAGAGCCCTGGGAGGTGCTGAGTCCGCCTGGCTACAGGGAGGTGGGATGGAGAAGTTCACCCCAAGCCCCGCGGGGTCTGCAGAGTGCCTTGGGACCCAAGGGCTTTGGCTGCTGCGGAGTGAAGCACTGGGTGATGCTGTCTAGAAGCAGGGGAAGGCAGAGCCCGGGGCGGCCGGTTCTGTGCACGTTTGTTCTCGTGCACAGTACTGTTCCTCTAGCCTGGGGGCACTTTGGGCTCCACATCCCACCTTGGGGACCAGCGCTGTTTGTGTATGGCCTGGTTCCCTCTTGGCCAAGGTGCTAGGGTGCTGCAGTCCTGGTGCCCCCACACTTTCCAGCACTGCCTCGGGGGCGGGCAGCAGCCCTGTGGGGAGTGTGGTGGGCAGCCTCCTGTCTTCCCCACCCTGGCTTTTTGGAGAGTCTTGAGCACAGCTCCTTGCCTGGGCCCAGGAGCTGGGGCCATTGACCCCAGGCGCCACGGCTGGCGCTGTCTGCGTGCTCTAAGGCCGTGGCAAGCTGGAGTGCAAGCAGCTGGCTGGGGCCACGTGCCCGCACATGGCAGGCAAAGTGGGGAAGCTGAGCTGGCTTGAACCAGAGCCCCAGGCCTGGGGAGCTGAGCAGAGCAGCCTCATGAAGGGCATAGAGTTGCCTGCACACTAGAGCAGCCACGCTTACCTTTGAACCAGGGCAGGGCTGGCAGCTGCAGTTCAGGGCTTGTCTTGGGCAAGGCACCTTGGCACTGACCCACAGCCAGCGGCGGGGGCAAGGGGCGTGATGGAGACAGACAGCCTTCTCAGCTGTAGACCATGGGCCATGCATTCCCCGTGGCTGCACTCGGTCTGCTTGCTGCCTGCCATGCCAGGGCCTTGTGTTCCCACATCAGGGCTAGAGGCTGGGCACCTGCCTCCCACCCTGCTAGCAGTTCTTGTGCCACAGACCTCTGCTGTCTGCAGCCGGCGGCTGGGGTTCTAGTCTGGGAGCCCCCAGCCCTTCGGCTGAGCCCCGTGGGGTGCTGGCCCACAGCTAGCAGGCAGGGGGAGGGGAGCAGTCTGACCCTGCCGCATGCCTGGCTCTGCAGGTGGGGCGCTCCTCGCTGCTGGTGGGGAATCTGAAGAAGAAGTATGCGCAGGGCCTCTTGGCTGAGAAACTCCCACAGCAGGACAACACGACCACCACCGACTCGGAGATGGAGGAGCCCTACGTGCAAGGTAGGCCTTGGCTGGCGGGGTGCTGGGGCTGCTGGTGCTGGAGGAGGCAGGGCAGGGCAGCCTGCTCCCTGAAGAGCCTGGCAGCACTGACGGTTAAGCCTCTCTCCCGCCCCGCTGGTGGGCTGCTACCGGGCCTCTGTTCCTGGGCCGGGGACCCAAGGCCCAGCACGGCAGAGAGGAAATGAAGACAGCCAGGAAGGAGCAGTGATGGGAGCCATGGTCCTCACCTGGCTCCACGGTGCACTTGTGCGCCTCGGGCAGGCTGTCAGTAACTCTCAGCCTCCCCATGGCCTGCGCTGCGCTGCTCCCACAGAGCATGTGGCTCCAGGCATGACCGCGCCAGGGCCCTGCTGCAAATGGCAGGACACAGCACCCCGGGGCTGGGCCAGCTGCTCTGTGTGGGGGTAGGGGAGATTTTGGGGCTGCCAAGGCAGTGGTGAGGGCCCCTACGTGCTGTGGCTCAGAGCTGAACGCTCTCATGTTCCCCCAGAGTCCAAAGAGGAGGGGACCCCTCCGAAGCTGAAGTGCGAGTTGTGTGGCCGTGTCGACTTTGCCTACAAGTTCAAGAGGTCCAAGCGCTTCTGCTCTATGGCCTGTGCCAAGAGGTACCTGCCCCCAAGCCTCTCCCCTGGCCCAGCACAGGGCACAGGTCCCTGCATGCCCCTTGCCCCTCACCCCATCAGCCCTGGGGCCCTTGTTTTTCCTGCTGGCCCAGGGCAGCAGTGTTGGATGTGCAGACCCGGGGCTGGTGTGCAAGGCATGGGTTGGGGCCCGTTGCTGACCTGCCCTGGCTTCCCCTGGCAGGTACAACGTCGGGTGCACGAAGCGCGTGGGGCTCTTTCACCCTGACCGCAGCAAGCTCCAGAAGCCCGGGGGACCCCCGCACGGGCGCCGCCGCACCTGCAAAAGTGCCCTCCCCACCCTCAGCAAGGACACCAAGAAGCAGGTGAGCCTGCTGGGTGCTGGCATAGCCTCTGCCAAGGTAGCCACGATGTGGGAATCTGTTTCCCAGGCTCCTGTTGAGCTCTTGGTCTCACCATCGTGTATTCCTCCAGGGCCTATTCCTAGAGCCTGTCCACAGCCCGTGGGCTCTGACCTGCCCTAAGATCTATGAGCAGGTTGGGGCCAGCAATGCTCTGTGCCTGGGCTGGCCAGTCCACAGTAGCAGAGGACCAGAGGGCACCTACCCACCCTGTGCTGTAGCTGGAAGAGCCACCTTCATGCTAGCAATGGCATAGGTCCCAGGAATCCAGGGGCCCTATCCCATGCTGCTGTGCCCGCTCGGCTGCTCCCCTCAGGGCCCTGCCTCCAGGTGCCAGGAGACTGGCCAGCACGGGGTGCTGTCTGCCCTTCCCCAAGGCTCAGCTCTCCCTGTGCCTTGCAGACACCGGTGTCCCTCTCCACGGGTTCGGTGCCACTGTCCGTCACAGCGTCGCTTCAGCTCAACCATGCCCAGGAGGACTCCAGCCGCTGCTCGGACAACTCGAGCTATGAGGAGCCACTGTCGCCTGTCTCGGCCAGCTCGTCAGCCTCGCGCCGACGCCAGGGTGAGCGCGACATGGAGCTGCGCGACATGGAGCTGCCCGACATGCACATGCGGGACCTGGTGGGCATCGGGCACCACTTCCTGCCTAGCGAGCCTACCAAGTGGAACGTGGAGGACGTCTACGAGTTCATCCGCTCCCTGCCTGGTAGGCATCCCTGGCTTCCCACCACCCTGGGGTTACGGGTACTGAGCCTGAGGGCTTGGAGGGCTGCTTCTCCGGTCACAGGAGACGGCACAGAGCCGTCCTGGGGGACCGGGGCTGGGGCTGGGAGCCGACATGGTGAGGGCCAGATGAGCTGCAGACTGCCTGGCCCCCTCCTGCCCCACATCCAAGAACTCCTGGCTAGGCTGGGAGGGCCTTTGGAGGTGTGGGGGATGCCTCCCTTGCCCCTCTGCTGCGTGCTGTCCCCTGAGCGTCAGGCTAGGCCATGGGGCCTCTGCTCCCTCTCCTGAGCCTGCATCTTGCCTGTGCAACGTCTGCCAGCCCTTGCCAGGGTTAGTTCAGTGGGATCCTGGACTTGCATGCCCAACCCTGTGTGCTGCTCGCATTGTCCCCTCCATGCCACAGCTGCACAGTGCTGGTCCCCCTGCTCCGCTGATGGCGCCATGCGGTATGGCGGTGTTTGGCCAGATCTGGAAACCCGCAGTCACGGCTGCCTCCCCCTCCCCTCAGCAGGGGACAGGGAGTCACAGGGCACCCTGCTTCCACTCTGACCTCCAGCCTGGAGCCCCCCGACTCATTGCATCTGGAGCTAGAGCTGGCTTGGGGTGCAGCACCTGTCGTGCCCATGTTCTCCTGCAGCTGCCTCAGGGCGGGACTTCGAAGCCAAAGCAGAGCGAACAGGGAGGGAAGAAGAAACAGGAGCCCTCAGGGAGGCCTTGCTAGAGCTGGGTCATAGCTGCCATGCAGCGCTTGCTCCTTACCTCTCCCAGGAGCGCGGCGGGGGCTGTGGTGGGACCGCACCCCGACCTGGCAGCCGGGCTCCCAGAGAGGCTTGATGGGTTGCAGTGGAAGAGGGAGGAGCTGTGCGGGCGGCCTCAGCCAAGGGGGTGGCGCAGGCCCAGGGCTGGCGCTGCCTCGCTCCACAGGTTGCCAGGAGATCGCGGAGGAGTTCCGGGCCCAGGAGATCGACGGGCAGGCGCTGCTGCTGCTGAAGGAGGATCACCTCATGAGCGCCATGAACATCAAGCTGGGCCCTGCACTGAAGATCTACGCCCGTATCAGCATGCTGAAGGACTCCTAGAGCCGGCATCTCCCGGGCTGGCAGAGACCTGCCATGGTGCCCGCGGGGACAGCTTGGAGGACGCTGGGCCTAAGGCTCCCCAGGGCCCCCAGGCACTGAGCACAAATGGCCCCTCAACACGCTGACGGGCACGGACGCTGTGGGGGTCGATGTCTGCACGGACCCTCCTTCCCTGCCCAGCTGCAGGCAGGGAAGGGTCTGTACATACGTGGTAGCATTAGCTTCCCCTTTCACTCCCAGCCCAGGTCGTGCAAGGGCAAGTTGAGATGGGAGCCTGGGCACGCAGCAGATGGGGCAGGGTGCACCTTCTCCGATGTAGGCTAGGCAGCCTCTTGGGAGCCGCCTTTTCTCTATCTCCTTGCCAAGGCTGGACAGGGCGCAGCAGCTCGGACTGGACCCAAACCTACTTGAAACCTCCATGCTAAACAGGATGGTTGCCTTAACGTGGGGTGCGCGGTTGTGCTGACAGCGGTGATGCCCTCTGCTCCGAGCACACAGCCGGGTCCGGGGCCTGCACAGCAGAGGCTGCTGGGCATGGCGGCATCGTCCTCCATGCAGGCTGGTAACTGAGTCTGGCATCTCACACTGTGAAGCTCTTCTGGACGACGGGGCTACTCCTGCTGCAGCACGGGGCAGGGGTGATGCCAGGGTGTGACCACGGCCCTGCCAGCCCAGGTTGCACTGGGGCTGGGGCTCCACTCGTCTCCTCCGGGCTTGGGCACCAGCAGAGCCAGGACTGGGCAAGGAGCTATGCCTCCCTGCCCTGGGGGGAAGCAAGGAGAGATTAGCTCCTTCTGCCTCCCCTTGGCTGGGCCACCCCCTCCTTGGCCCCCAGTTGGAGCTGCCTGCTGGACTCCTGTCCCTCCTTGCAGCACAGGTGCTGGGCCTTGCTCCTGTGTCCAAAGAGCCCGTTTTGGCCTCTAGGATTGAGGTCTGATGGCCGGGAGCCTCTTCCTTCTGGCTGTGAGAAGCCCCCAAGGGCCACTACCCCCCTCACCTGAGCAGCCATCTGCCCCCAGCAGGGTAGGGGTGGGGGATGGCCCGGCGCCACAGGCTCTGGTCCCGGCTGCTTGTACAGGCTGTGCAGGGCCTCCCTGCTGCCTGGGCTGCACACACCTCTTTTTAACCCCTTTTTCTGTTGTTTTTAATAAAGCATTGGAAAAAATAACACCCCCTGGCCCTCTATCCCTCCCTTCCCAGCCCATGCTGTGGGGAATGGGGCCCTGGGTTCTGGCAGTGCCTGAGCTGAAGCTCACGAGCGCAGGGGCTCGGCTGCACTGGCTCTTGCTCACAGCTGAGAGCTCAGCCCACGGCTGTGCCGGCTCTGCAAGCCCAGGCTCTGCAAGCTGTGGCAGTGACTGCGGGGGCTTGTGTTTGGGTCTGGTTTGTCTGGCTTCCTGTAGGGGCAGAGGCAGAAGGACCAGAGGTCCATGGAAGGGGCACAGGCTTGTGCTGCTGGGGGTGGGCAGGGGGCTGCTGTTCCTGAACTTGCTGTTGTAACTGTACTCGGAGACTCAGCTGTGGGACCCCGGCGTGCTGGGGAGGGGGAATCCTAGCAACTGGAGCTGGGATATGGGGCTGGCATAGGTTGGGCTCCTGGTGGGCCCAGTTTAGGCCTGGCCCCAGCCCTGCAGCGCACTGAGTGCCACCCTGGCAGGGAAAGGAGCCAGGAGTGGGATGGGGGTGCACGTGTGGGCACCTTAACATGCCCCAGGAATCAAGGTGCAGGGGGGGCATCTTTGCCCGGGGTGAGGCTGCTGGACTGTGGCCGCCAGTGACTGCCACCGTTGGGGCACCCCAAAGCCACCCCCTTGCACGCCCTGACACGTGCCTGGCTCCCTGCAGCGGCTGGCCTCAGTAGGGCTCGGGATGGCACTGCAGGCAGCAGTACTGGATGCCAGGA
>NW_005842063.1:189323-189751 GCF_000455745.1 Alligator sinensis | reverse complement strand
TTCCCCCCCCCGCCGCCACCCAACAACAGATGGGTGCCAGGGGAGGGGTGCTGGTGGGGCAAGGGGCGCCCCCTTGTGGGAAGACGTGGGTTTGCCAGCAGCATTTGTATATCTATAAAACATCACACGGGGTAGGTTGTAGCTGTGTTTGTTGCAGGGGTGCCCCAGGCAGGCAGCAGCGGTCTTGGGGAGCCACGACCCGTCCTTTGCACGCTGAGCGCCCCCCCAGGGTCTGGCCCTCGGCCCAGGCTCCCGCGGCGCTGTGCCGGGGCGCGCTCTGCTGGTGCTCAGCACTGCGGAGCCCCTGGGTCCACTGCTTTCAGCAGGGGAGGGTTCCCCTGGCTGGGCTCAGCCCCGCACCCTTCCCTCGCCCCTGTGGGTGCCCCCGCCCCTTGCACTGGCCATGTGCTCGCCCCCCGTGCCTTGCT
>NW_005842063.1:182418-189292 GCF_000455745.1 Alligator sinensis | reverse complement strand
CCCCCCCGTGCCAGGCCCCAGCCTTGTGGGCAGTTATTAGCACAAGGCCTTCCCGTAGTTGCCCCCTTGCCCCCCCATGGGCAGAAGCACGAAGCCCCCGTGGCTGCCGATTCCCTGTGGCACGAAGAAGTTTGACCCCCACGAGCGCTGGGTTGTGGGGCCTGTGCTTCCTTAAGCCACGTATTACGCTGCTCCCACCCCTGTGCGCTGCTAGGCCAGCAGCCAGGAAGGGCAAGCCCGAGCGGCTCGTGTCCCAGGGCTGCACAGGAGCTGCAGCGCTTTGTTCCCCACGATGATTTCATGCCAGGGGAATGCAGACGCCAGCCTGTCCCTCTGACACCCGGCACTTAAGGTGGATCGCGTCGGGGCAGGTTGGGGCTGGCCTCCCCTTGTCTCCGGCATCCATTAGGAGGAGCAAAGCTCTGGACGGGGGATACTGGAACCTGCTTGTTTGAGGGGAGCGAGGGGACTGCCAGCTCTGCAATCGGCTCCCGCGGGGCAGAGCTGTAGGGAGAGAAGTAGGATCTGGGGGGATGGGGAGGACACATTTAGTGAGCTCGTGGCTGCATCTTGGCGAGAGGAACTGAGGTGAGGAGTCAAGGGGGCAATTCTCTTCCACATCATGTAAAGAGAGAGCGAGGGCAGGGAGCAGCTTCGAGGCTGTCACGGGCACCCAGGGGCAACAACAGCTCTGTGCCTGCAACACAGCACCGGTGAGTGAAGCCTGTGGCCAGGCCCTGGCCCTGGCAGCATCCTGCCTCCCAGCACTGCTGTCCCAGGGACCACGGCCTACACGCGGCTGGCGGGGTGCAGAGGACAAGCAGGCTGTTAGTCTGTGCCCGGCTGGCGGGCTGTGCGCGGGGAGAGTGTGCAGAGCGGTGACAAGAGCTGTTTGCCACGCACTGTGCCGGGTAGAGAGGGCCCCAGACCCATGAAGCAGGGGAGAGAACGGATGCTCACCTCCCAGTGCTGTGAACCGGGGCACCCACGTGCCGTTGGGTGCTTCCAGCCTCACAGTGAAACCCGGGCTCCTCTCTGGGCTGGGGGATCCCCGCTGACAGAAGGTGGCAGCTCGCCACTTCCTTTCCTTTTCTGTTCGTGACAAGGAGTTTAGCAGATTCACAGGTTTGCTGGACTTTGACGGCTGCGCGAGCGCTTCTGCTGGGCCCTCTGCCAGCACCCGTGCGTCGCAGCTGGGGCACCGGGCCAGTCGCCACAGCCCTGCCCAGGCTGGCTCCGACCCTCGTAAGCAGCCAGGCGAGCATGGCCGTAGCTGGCTCGGATGCAAAGTGATTGCCACCAGCTTTGACATCTCTCGATCCGTCAGATGGCCCTTTCCCAAGGCGTTGGTCACCGATCGCTGGCAGTCTTGGACATCTCCTTTGCTCTTGAAACCAGGCACCAGAAGGCTCCTTCTCCGCAGATCCAGCATTTCTCACGTGACATGATCTCATTAGAGCTCGGTGAGAAGCCTTAACCACCCGCAGGCCCTGGCGTCCCCTGCCTCATGGCTATGCCACGCAGCCCTGCAGCCTTCTGCTTGTTCATCTCATCCAGGCATCCTCTACCTCGCTCTGTCATTCATTTAGCCAAGGCTTTCGTCAGAGACCAGCCCTGCACCCTGCGGTCCTGCTCTCAGCTCTCAGGAACGCCTCCCCCTGACCCGGCTCTTTCCAGGCTCTGCCAGCACCTCGCCTCCCTCATCAGTAACGGAGCATCCAGGGAAACCGAAGTGTTTGGCCAGAGGCGTCCACCTTTCTGGGGCTGCGGTCAGGTCAGGGGCCGTTCCTTCTTGCACAGAAGGAGCCAGTGCAGACAGCCGGAGCACTGCAGCAGGGGTGGCGTATGTGATGTTGGTAGAGAAGCAGGTGAGTGAACCCACATTGTCTGCGATGACGTTGTCTGCATTGGTGAGGGGGCGCCACTCGCATCTGGGGCTGGAGCAAGATCTGGCGCCTTGGAGAGAAGAGTCAGGTAGCCTGTTGCTGGAGAGATGCCGTGTGAGGCTGGGGGCTACCGGTCAGCCAGGACACGTTTGTCCCCCATGGCTATCTTGAGATGGCCACACTTCCAGAGGTATTTCATGACGTGTCTAAGGTGTTCAAGCTGAGGCCTGTAGGTGACAGCCAGAAGGACTCTGTTGTCCTTGTCTTGGATTGATATTGCAGCAGGGCAGAGCAGGGCTCGGAGTTCGGCTCTGTGGCTTTGAGTGGCTGCGGTTTTAGGGTGGTGTTGAGACTGTAGGAGTCCTTGCTCCAGATCCTTAGGCGTGCATCCTGGCCAGAGGGATCAGAGCAGATACGGTGGTAACGTAGAGCTTGGCTGGAGACGCTGGACCTAGCAGCGTGTTCGGGATGAGAACTACTGGCGTGGAGGTTGCTGTAGTGGCCGGTTGCTTTCCAACACTATGTGGAGGTGAAGTGACCATCACAAATTTTCACGGTGGTGTCCAACCAATGAATATGCTGAGGGGAGTCAGTTTGACGGGGTGGGGGGGAATCGTTCGGATCCTCTCTGTCAAGACTAACCTGTTCTTGAACATTTCCAGGCCTCGGGAGTCTGCACCTTTTCTAGGCAGCCTGTTCCAGTGCTTTACTGCCCTCAGAGTGAGGAAATCCTTTCTGATTGCCAGCCTAAATTTTCTCTGTTATAGTTTGAGGCCTTTGCTCCCAATTCTGACTCCTTCAGCCACAGGGAAAAGTCTATCTCCATCCGCCGTATAGCAGCAGTTTGAGGTCTCCCAGCCTGTCCTTGAAAGTCAAGCTTCCCAGACCTCCCAGCATTTTTGTCCCTCTCCATTGGACTCGTTCCGATCTGTCCACATCCTTCTTGAAGTGTGAGGCCCAAAGCTGGACACGGGATGCTAGGTGAGGCCTCACCAGCTGCAGGACAATGTTAGCGCGCTCCAGGCCACTGCTTGGCTATGCAGACGGCTTCGGGTCAGCACTGAGGCTCTGCACATTTCCAGCTCCTCTGCACATCCCCGCTCTCGTGTTCAGGTTTCTGCCCACTGTAAAAACAGCAGGGCTGGACCAAGGGGGCTTTTGCATTTGGCTTATTCCCGTGTGATTGATAACACTGGGTAAGACTTAGAAGGGAGGAAGGAATCTCAAAGCACCTCTGGTGGCAATATCAGTATGTAAGCCCAGGGTGTGAGAGCTGCCCGGCTCCATCGGATTTCCTGGCACTTGGGCAGCCAAGTGTCGCTGGCTACAGCACGGGGGTCTTGCCTGCTGCTCCTGGGTGAGGGCAGGTGGCCGAGGGGCCACGTGTGCATGTGCTGACTCCTCCCAGGAGTCAAATACCCAGACAAGTGCACACCAACAAGGGGGTGGCATGGGCCGAGTAGAACACCCCCCCATTACGTCTGCCCCTGCCGCCCCCCGAAAGCAGCACTCAGCCTCCCGCTGGCTGCAGTGGGACAAGCTCAGACCCACGGCAATTCACTGCGTCCGCTGCCGTCAGCTTGCTCGTGCTCGGCCCCAGCCATGCAGACTTGGCAAACCAGGCCAACAGAGACCCCGCGGGTCCTTACGGTCGTCTCCACTCACATCAAAGCATCAGAGGTGAGCGCCACGGTCCTGCTAGCCCTGTGGCCCCTGGCCTCATGTGAAGGCCAAGCACCCGGTTTTGTGCCTTGGTCCCACTCTAGTGCTTCCTGGCTGGGGACTTGCTTGGGTACCTGAGATGCCCAGCAGCCAGCAAGCTTCAGAGCCCTGCTTCCGCTTGCTGGTGCTGGCTAAGCTCCACACGGGTGGGCAAAGGGAGGGTGCAGCCAGGCCTGGGTGCTGAAGGCTACGGCACTCCCCCTTCACGGCTAGTTACCCAAGTGGGTATGGCCAGCCACCGCACAGCAGGATGGATGCCCTGCGCTCTGCTGGCTGCTCCAGGCTGCAGCTGTGTCCAGCTGTGCCCCCTCTGCTTTGTACAGTGGCCTGCGTCCAACCCGCACAAGTTGCATCGTCCCTTCCACCTCGCTCGTGCATCTAATGGGCTCGTGATTTCCATGTGCACCTGGAGAAACTGCCTGGAGCTGAAGCGACTTACCCAGTGGCACAGCGTGAGTTCGTGGCAGAGGCCTGACGCCGAGCCCACTGGCTCTCATCCACAAAGCCACCGCAGGGGCCTGGCTCGAGCCTCCGGTCACCTCACAACAAAGAGTCCGGGGCGGGCAGCCTCTCAGGAGTTTGCATGTACAGTTTATTTTTTTCACAACAGAGAAATACAAAGAGCAAAATTCTTTTTCTTTTTGTCCTGACGCCGGCCGGTCAGTTGGCTGGATTTTAAACATAATGCAAACTTTCCATTGGGAAGCCACAGCCTCTGCAGGGCTTCTCACTCACCACAATGCAAGACAGAAACAGGGGAGGGGGGGCTTTTTTTTTCCTTTTTCTTTTTTTAATAAGGTATTAACTAGCTCTAGAGACATGTGGCCTGGATTCTCATATAGAAAAAAAAGGAAACAAACAAACAAAAAAAGAGATGTGTTAACAGTATGTATAAGAGGCCTATTTACACGGTATTAACATGCTGACAAAAAAGGTTACAATATTGAATATCGTACAACATCACGTCAGAAACAAAGAGCAGGGGACAGGGCCGAGGAATAAAAAGAGGTTCAAATTAATAAACAGAGGAGTAGGCAATAAACAAACAACCTGGTAAAACAATGATATAGTTAAGGCTTAAAAAGTGTATAAAAAAATAACACAGTTAATATCCAAAACGGAACCGAAGCGTACATAATATATATGAGTTTTGTCTAGTCTTTCTGGGAGGTGGGGCTGTTCTTCCTTCTCTGTACACAGGTCCTATGTACACGCGCTCAGGGCGGGCATGGCTTTGCAAGCAGGGCTGCGGATGTGGAGAGGAGCCAGTCTGCTTGCCAAAATTGGGGAGTCCGTGTCACCTGCGTGGGGGGAAACTCGGACTGCGGAGTCAGTGCTGGGGGCCGAGAGGCGCGTCCCCTCCCCTGGGGGCAGGAGGACCTCTTCTGCTTTTAAAGACCCCTGTGGCTGGAGGACCCGTCTTCTGGTAGGTCCTTTGCAAGAGACCTGGCACAGCCCCGCTAGGATTGGGGGTGGGGGGGAGTGTGTCTCACACCAAGGCCTGGGAGAGGCTCAGCTGGAGAACCAGCGCCTGCAGCCAGTGCCACAAGCTGGGCTGCAGTGGTGCTGGGCTCTCCAGCAGTCAGGGTGGGCACTGCCCCCCTGCACCTCCTTATTGCTGCATCCCCTTCCCTGGGACTGGAGGGGGCTGTCGGCAGCTCTGCTTGGCCTCCGCAGAGGTGAGGCGGGCACCTGGTGCCAGTCACCCTCAGCCCAACTGCCCCGAGAGCCAAAGTCCACCAGGTGTGGCCGGTACAGTGAAGGGGAAGACAGACACGGCCCAGGACAGAGCGAGCACCCCCCTCTGAGCACCCAGGGCAGAGCAGGCGAGACGGTCCTTGGGTCCCAGGTGCAGCAGCGGGAGATCTGTTCCCCGCTGATCCCTGTGCTCATTCAGGAGAGCGCCAGCCTGTTCCACGGACCCTGGGAGCTGCGTTCGTACTTAGACTCCCCCAAGAGCCTGCCCTCGCCCTCCTGAGCCCGTGGCAGCTGGGTCAGCCCCAGCTGATCACAACTGCAGGCCCCAGCAGAGCTATACTGACCACAGCAGTATTTGGAAACAGCCGCTTTGCCCTGCTCAGCCATTTTCAATCTGGATTCTAGCATGGAGAGAGCTGGGTTATGGGTGGGTTATGCTCAACCAGTCAGACCACATGCAGCTGGGCGCTGGGACCCGGTTTGAACATGGCGGGAGGTGGCTCAGCTTGTGGAGAGGGTTCGACGGGGATCAAAAGTGGTTTTGATGCGGGGCTGGGCTCAAAGGACCCTGTGCCTGACCCCGGAGGCCTCCTGCTCACTGCCGGCAGCCACCCAACGCGCGGGCTGCCCTGGCCAGCTGGTCTCCGGGGCTCTCCACACCATCAGCAGTTTCTCCTCATCCCAACCACAATAGGGAGGTGCAAGCACAACCTGCAAGAGCCATCCAGCCACCCCCAACCTCCATGTCTGCAGGGCCTGGATGCTGCAGTGGCCCAAGGCCTGGCTGCTTGTGGGGTGGCACCTGGCAGCCGGACCAGACAGGCATGTTGTGACTCCTCTGGCAGCGCAGGGGATGTGCCCTGGAGCTGTGCCAGGGACACAGACAATGGAGAGGAGGGGACCTAGTGCGGAGGGGCTGGGGCACCACCTGCTCAGGGCTCCATCATCCTGCACGTCTCTGGGGCACGGAGACATTCCTGGTCTGCAGCCCTGTTGGCAGAGGGCGCAGGAGGGCTACTGGCTTCACAAAGAGCTGGCTCCCCTTTCACGGGCACTCGCTTCCTGTCCTTCCGTCCCCACGCCGCCTCGCTCAGCTCACTCGGGGCAGCTCACATAGCTCAGCACCCGCGGGGAGCAGAATCATGCTCATGCTCCCCTGTCCCGGGCACATGCATCTCCCCTGAGCACGGGCCTGCAGACAGCTCTAGTTACACCAGCAGGGCCGGGGGGCAGGATGTGAGCGGCTACCAGCCCCAAGCTCCCACTTGTAGCTCTCTCCTTCACACCGTGCCCGAGCGCCTGCCCCACTCGTGCCAACGTGGCAGGGAGAGTGGTCTAGGAGGGGTGGGGCTGCTCCCAGGCTGGCCGGCTCCTGGGTCGGCCAAACGCTGCCCTGCACACGGTGCCCTCCCTTGTCTCTACCAAGGAGGCACGGCTGGCAGAGACCCCTGTCCACAGCAGGCCATGCCCTGTCTGGATCGGGCTGGAGGTTGCCTGGGTCAAACAGAAGGAAGCACGGCACACTGGGACTCCAGCCCTCCGCGGCCACGGCCACGGCCACGGCCACG
>NW_005842063.1:149929-182331 GCF_000455745.1 Alligator sinensis | reverse complement strand
ACAGCCAACGGCGCCTGAGCTGGGGGGTGTCGGCTCTGTGGGCTGTGCCTCTGAATCACCCTGCACATCCTGCTCTTGCCCCCTGGCTTACACAGCCCTGGCTGCAGCCCGGCCGAGCACCAAGCGAGTCCTCCAGTGGCCCGCACTTACCTCAGCCTCAGCACAGGCAGCGCGGGGAGCCCCAGCACGGCCAGGGGGGCGCGTGCATGGCCCACAGCCCTGGCTGTGCTGTGGGGCAGGTGGGCGAATACAGCACAGCACCAACAGCATGAGGTACGTGAAAGGAAGCAGCCGGTGTCCCAAAGCAGCTGGACGGCAGGGTGGAAGCACGTGCTCCAGGAACAGAGGTACCGGGACAAAGGTCTCCCTCCTGCAGTGCTGCTTGGCAGGCCTGGCACCAGGCCACTGCTTGCATGCCCATCTCTGCCTGCGCGGGGTCTCACTCTCCAGCCAACAGATGAACCCTCTCTCCTCTCGCCGGCCTCACAGCAGCTCCTAAGGAGTCCAGGAGAGGTCAGCGATGCCAAGAGCCGGCCCTCCACTGAGCCGTGGTCATGTCCCAGGGGCTCCTGAGAGTGACAGTGGGGGAGCCCGAGCGCCTGGCCCTGGGTCCTGCCCTGCCCCGCAGCCTCCAGCGAGTCTGTGTCCGGGTTTGATTTTCTGTTCTAGCAGCACCAACTTCTTGGCCAATAAATAGATATATATTTGTATCCAAAATGAGAAGAAAGGGAAGGAGTGGCCAGGGGAGGGGCAGAGAAACAAATGGGAACAAAAGAAAGAAGAAACCAAACACAGAGATTCAAAGTGCTCTGAAATCGTCTTTGGATGTCACCAAAACTGCAGGCTGGATCCCGGCATCCCCATGGGGAATGGGAGGGACCAGGGCCAAACACAAATGCATTTGTTTCTCCCACGAATGCGGCTCGTTGCTGTCGTGCCCGCTACCCAGCGGGCCTGGGCGCCGGCGGTGGTGCTGGGGGTGGTTCTCGTGACCGTCTCCAAGCTGCTCCCTCGCCCCGACGATCTGGAACTGGAGGGAGGGAGGGCTGCGCGGGGTAGAGGGAGGGAGCCCCGGGTTAGATGAGTGAGATCCGCACTGGGATGCCGGGTGACTCCGTCCTTTGAGGCGAGTGCTGGCTCACTAGGTGCTCCACCACGGTGTGTTTGGACATGTGCTTCATCAGGTACGTCTCCTGAGGGGACAGAGACCGCCCGGGGTCAGCAGTGCGGCTGGGAGCCGCCAGGGCCCGCGCACCCCGTCTGCAGCTTGGACTTCAGCGCCCCAGGAGCCCTGTGCCCAGAAGGGGCCTGTCCCTGCCATCAGCTTGTCCCCCCTGCCCCGCCGCCATGCTATGGAAAGCTGCACCGTGACAATTCCCCTGGCTCTCCCGGGGATCTGGGAGCTCAGCTGGACGGTCAGAAGGGACTCTCGCTCACCAGCCCCTCAGCTGGTCTGTGAGTGCCTCCGGCACCCACCTGCTCCTTAGGGCCCTTCCTTCCTGAGCAACGGACCCACGCGTGTCCCCATGGAAGCACCGGGCCAAGGAGCAGGACCCTGCCCCTGCCCCAGGGGCTGGGGCGGCACAGGCAGGAGACGCGAGTGCGCCGCTGCCCACCCCCACAGGCCCCGCGCCGCGCTCACCGAGGTATAGGCCCTGCCACACATGCTGCAGCAGTAGGCCTTGGCGTGTTTGATGGCGTGTGCCGAGAGGTGGATCTGCAGTGAGGCTGAGTCCGTGTACGCCCGGTAGCAGTTTGGACACTTGTAGGGTTTGTCCTTGTTGTGCTGTCGCTGGTGAGACTGTGGGGACAGACGACGTCACCCAGTGCCACACTGCCACCCCCCGCCAGCTCCCCGTGACCCTGTTGCCCCCCACCCCCGGGAGCCCTGCACGGGGAGCCACAGATGGCATCACCCAGCTGAGCACCAAACAGCAACACCTCAACCCTTCCCGGCTCTGCACAGCCCTGGCCTGGAGATGGGGGCAGAGAGCACAATGACTGGCAAAGTCCGGTCTGCTCCCAAGCTCCAGGCCAAGACCCTCAGCCCTGTGACAGGGCCCTGCAGTCCTGCCTGGGGCCAGGCCCAGGCTGCCCAGGATTTGGGGAGGGGAGGGAAGGGCGGGGGGCTCCACGACCCTATCAACGCCCTGCCTCCTTCCTCCACCCGCCATGCGCCTCTTGCCCTCCTGCTCCCACCAGTGCTACTACCCCTTGCTTTCCCCTTCCCTAGGCCCCGGGGACCCCCTGCGCTGTGCCACGAGCACGTGGGCACCCAGGGCCTCCACACTAACCTGGAGGTTGGAGAGCTGCGTGAAAGCCTTTTCACAGCCGGGGTGCGGGCACTTGTAGGGTCTGTCACCAGTGTGAATTCTGCAACACAGCGCGAGGCGGGAGGTCAGGCACGGCAGCCGTGGCAGCTCTGGCTGGGTGCATGGCCCAGCACCCTGCCACGGGGTGGGTCAACTCAGCCGGAGGCCTCTCCCTTCTTCCATCCCGGCCCACAGGCTGGGGCAGCAAGAGCCTGAAGAGGGCGCGGGGCTGCACCCTGCTCAGGACATCCTAACCGGGCTGCGTGGGTCACGAGCTGCATCCCAGCCCTGGAGGGCCAGCCAGGCAGAGGCGGGCGCGGGGCTGGTCCGGACCGACGCAGCACCCAGCATTAGATCGAGCACAGAGGCGGTGGCAGGGGCGCAGGGACCCACGCCCTGGCAGGAGCTGCTGCAGCGCTGCCGCCCCTGGTGGCTCCTTCTGCAACTGCCCTGGGGGGCGGAAGCAGCAACACCGTATCCGTGGCAACTGCAACCATGTGGCAGCCCCCGGCCACTGTCACATCCCGGTGAGGGCGGGGACACAGGCAGGGCACAACTGCCCCGGCCCTGCCACACGGCCGTGGCAGACACAGGGCCGTCTTCCCGCGGCTCCCTTCCCCTTCGGTCTTCGGCCTCGCTCAGCCAGAGGCAGAGACAGCGGGAGGGCCAGAGCCGTCCTCTCCCACCCGCCTTCGTTCCCAGGAGCTCATGGACCAGGAAGCAATTGCCCGCGTACCGCCCAGAGCAGAGGGACTGGCACCGCTGTCCGAGCGCAGCCACCTGTGCCCTGCTGGGCTCAGAAATGCTTCCCACAGCCACTGCCGCGGCCAGGGACTCCCCCAGGCCCACCAGCGCCACGGTCCTGTGCTCGCCCAGCGCGTTGTGGGGTGGGCTCCTGGAGCACCGGAGCCCCGGGGCGCTGTCAGGGCGATGCAGTGCTGCAGCTTTTTGGCCACCAGCGAGAAAGTGGGGGCCAATAACTCAATCAGGCCAGAGCCAAAGCCTCACCGGGGGAGGCTGCCCAGCCCACCGCGGCCTGCGGCCCAGCCCCTCACCTGGTGTGCTGTTGGAGGTGGGAGAGCTGGCGGAAGGACTTCTCACAGTACGAGCAGTGATAGGGCTTCACGCCCAGGTGGATGCGCAGGTGCTGGGCCAGGTAGGAGGCGTTGGCGAAGGACTTGGAGCAGTGTGGGCACTTGTGGGGTTTGGCCTCGGTGTGCGACTTGGAGTGGATCTGCATCTCCGACTTGGTGAAGAAGGTCAGGGGGCAGACTTTGCACCTGGGGGACAGCAAGAGGTCCCCGGCTCAGGCAGTGTCCCAAGAGTGGAGACCACAACCCGACCCTTGGACTGAGCCTGCTGATGCCCGCGGGATACCACCAGCAGCACGTGGATGCAGGAGCCCTGGGTCAGGGACAACATGGGGCACTAGGGCCTTGCCCATGGGAGCAGCACTGGGCAGATTACCTGGCAGCCTGCCCAGGCTCACCCCCCGCGTCTCCCCACAGCTGGGGGCTGGGCCTGCCGCATCCTCCAGGCTGGCTGCTCAAGGGAAAGCCTGCGAGGACACAACTGCAAGGTGGGTAAGAGGCCTCTGAGCAGAGGCCTGGCCAACCATGACTTGACCCTCCCTTGGCCATGGAAACCAGGAGCTGGTACAAGAACAGAAGGGGGCTCTTCCTGTGCCCAGCCAGGGCGCCGGGGGTAAGAGCAGTGGGAAGGGAATGGGGCAGGGGCAGGTTGTGCGGTGGGGGCAGCCCACCCTGGGCCTCTGGGGTAGGAAGAGGTGGTACTGTACCGCTTGTGTCCCAACCTGTAGGTTTTCCCCTCTTTAGCAGTCTCGCCCGAGGCCAGGATGGGGTAGGGCACCACCAGGACGGGCGGCCCCGACGGGTTCTCAGCCTTGATCTTCTTCCGCCCGCGCTCCGACTTGGGCGCCCCCAGCAAGCTGTGGCCCTGGATTGTCTTGATGGAGTCCAGGAGGGGTGGGCTGGTGATCCCTGAGATAAGGGTGGGCGAGGAGGCGATGAGTCTGCTCTGGCTGGTGGAGGTGGGGGTGGAGGGCGTGCTGGTGCCGGTGCCCGTGCCTGTGCTGGTCTCTGAGGTGCTGACTGCCGGGGCGCGGGAGGCCAGCCCTAACCCTGAGAGACAGAAGTGTGGGGAAGGGGCAGTCAGTAACACCCCTGTGCAGTGCCCATGTCCACACCATGGCAGAGAGTCAGAGAGACGTGAGGCTGGAAAGGAGCTCCAGAGGCCACATCCTGAGGCAGGACCAGCCCAGACGACCGTAATCTAAACTCTACACAAGACGACCCTCAGCCCTGACACAGCACAGACCTAACACCCGAACCTGCCCCAGGGAAAGCAGGGGAACCGCAGCAGCCAACGTCCTGCTTCTATAACAAGCTGTCTATTCACTCGAGAGGTCCCAGGTAGAGCCTGTGCCCCCCACTACAGAGGAAGGCAAAACCCCCACAGCCCGTACCAATCTGACCAGGGGGTAAAAGTCCTTCCTGAGCCCAAATATGACATCAGTCTGATCCTGAGCAGAGGGGCAGGACCCTTTAGCCAGGAACCTCTGGCTTTGCTCCTAGCAGGAGAACCAGCGCAGTCCAGCTGAAGTCCCAGCCTTGGCTGTGGCCAACACCCAGGGTCTCTGGGAAGGCTTAAAAACGCCCTGACACAGAGCAGAAAGGGGCAGGGGACAGGAGCAACCAGCAAAGCCCAGAGACCTGGGAAATATCTATGGGTGAAAATGGGCATTGCTGACAAGTGGCTGTCCAGCCTCTCATGAAACACCTCCAGCTGTCAGCTTGAAGCCCCCAGACCTTGGTGTCGAGCTCCGCCACCGACAGCCTCGCACAGCCAGCTGCTTACCTGTGACGGTGCTGGTGGCCGGCCGGGCGTGCAGGGCCACATCAGGCTGGGGAACAGCCTGTGGATGCAGCCCGGGGACCTGCTGCAGTTTGGGGAGCGACATGATGGACTGGCTGCTCTCGGCGGGCGAGGGAGGCACCAGCAGGGGCTGCTGGGAGGAGACCGAGGTGGGCGGCAGGTGTGGGGGCCGGATCTTCTCTGCCATCAGCTGCTCCTTGATCTTATTGATCAGAACGAGGTTGTCCAGCTGGGAAGGGGAAAGACGGGGGGCATGGGTCACGGGCAGATGCAGAGGACAGCAGGGACCTGCCCCACCAGGGAGGGGGCACTGCCACAGGGGCACCAGCTGCTCCCACCTGCATGGGAGGTGCCCCTGCACCCACCAGCAAGCACAGAGCTGCCCCCCAACCCGAGCCACACAAGTGTTTCTTTTCTCCCACCGCACCTGCTCAGGGGGGCTCCGCTGTGCCTGTTGGGGGCTGGATGCTGCCTCCGACATGTCTGACATCCCCACGGCCTGCCCCGAGGCCTGCCCCGAGGCACGAGTATGTGGCTCTGGGCTCCTGCCCCACACTGTCAACCAGCACTGCGTGCTGTGCTGCCTCCACTGCCCAAGGCTGCCCCACTGACCCCCTGTGCTGGTAGCAACAGGCCCCTGCGCAGGCGACAGCAGGGGCAGCTGTCACGCTGGGTCACAAGCAGACGAGGACAGCTCATCCCTGCTGAGCCCCAGGGTCAGACTGGGGTCTCCTCCCAATGGCCGCTGCAGACAGGACGGGTTCAAGGGCACCCCCCATGCCCACCACACCACCTTTACCACCTCCCCCTGCACCCGGAGCCTCTTGGCCCCTGCTTCGCCACCACTTGCCCACATCCTTCAGCTCCCTCCATCTCTCCCAGGAGCTGGTCCCTCCAGCCCCTGACCCAGGTCCTGCTGCCCTGCCAAGGCTCCTTGGCCCCAACACAACCAGCAGCACACTCGACCTGGTGTCTCGCTGCCCTGCAGCTGGCTGGTGCCCAGTCCTCCCCTTCTCGCTGGGGCTGCAAGGCAGTCTTACCTGGCTGGGCATGGTGGGAGGGGGAGGCCAGAAGTAGGGGTTGTTAAAGCGAGGCTCCGCCATCCTGCAAGAACAAGGAGACAGTTACAGGCTGGAACTGGCTGCAGTGCCCAGAGCCCCCCTGCCCCCGCTGGGATCACTGGGCCACCCCGCAGTGCCGTCCCTCCCGCGCCTGCCTGCGGGGCCCAGCACCGCCTCCCGGACGCAGCACAGACCATGCAGGGATCACGCCAACACAAGACAATACCCACAGGCCACGTGGCTGCCAGGGCTCCCAGAAGCTGCGGGGACCCGTGTCAGCTCCCTGGAGGTGCACACACCGAATACAGCTGCAGATGACTATTGCCTCACACTCACCCTTGCTAGAGCCTGCCAGGCCAGGTCAGACCACACCCTCCAGCCGGGCAGAGGTGGGAGATGCCGGCCCAGGAGATTCGGTTCCCGAGCAGCACAGCATCCCTCGCCCAGACGGGCTGCAGCAGACGGGCCCAGAGGCCTCAGAGCAGTAACAATGCCCGCTGCCTCTCAGCCTATCCATGCTCAGCAGGCAGCTGGCAGAGAAGCCCCTGTCCCACCCCAGGCACCAGCCTGGACCAGCCTTGCCTCTTCATAGGACTGACACCTAACAGCCGCTTGAGCAGGGCCTCCACACCAAGCCGCACCCTGCGGGTCTCCAGCCAGACACGCCATAACTTAGGACAGCCCAAACCCGAGGCCTTTGGAAACTCAGCTCTACATGCAAGTGTCCAACAAGGCTGGAGGACCGGCACGCCAGGGGCTGTTTGCAAACGACATAATGCTTATTTGCATTCATCACATATGTAAATATCATTTATAATGTGGCAGAAACTATTGAGGTTTTGATGCTTCCGGTTTCACAACACGCTGCCCTGCGTGTCCGTCCCTGGCTGCCTCTCTTCCTGCTCAAGTCAATCTGACCCCTCTTGCAAAGAGAAAGCGAGATGCTGAAGTGAGAAGACTCAGTCCTGCATGCCTTTGGCAGCTGCAGCTGGACTGAAAATTTGCCCAGCGACATCAGTAAATAGGACCTGCATAGTCTAGGAGCCAGGAGCACCCCACTGCCCCAGAGCAAGGAGCACCAGTGGGGCCATGCTTCAGGCAGCACATGTGTCTCCAGACCAGGCAGAAGTACACTACAGCACGAACTGGAGATGCTGGGATGACATCCCAGCTCCTCCACTGCATTTCACAACCCACTTCAGCAGCCCTGGCCTCATCCTGCTGCCTGGGGGATTACTGTTATCTGTCCACGTCACAGATACACTAGCTGAATGTTGTCTCTGCAGCTGAACTCGGGGTCCTGGGTGTGTGTGCAACTTGCCCAGGGAAGAGCAGGGCCTGTCGTGGAGCATAAATGGCTCAAGCCACCATCACTGCAAACACAAGCCCTCTGGACTGCTCTCACAGGCAGCAATTAGCTCTGACCGACTCCGAGCTGATGGCACGGCTTAGGGCAGCAGGTCTCCACCTTGGCAGACTCAGAAAGGGCCAGCTCTCAGCTTCCACTCTTTTTGACTGCAGAAAAACTCTAGAGCAACTCTTTTGTTGCAAAGAACTGGGGAAGGCCCCAGCAGGGCAGAGCGGTCTGACACTCTGGATTCCTGGCTGAGCTCTCTGGTTTCTCCTGCAAACCACGCATACACCCCCAGCAGTGCTAGCGCTGCTTGTGCCTGGCACCTGCAGCACCCTGGAGAGGCCTCGGGGCCAGGCTGCTGGCCCGAGGGCTGGCCTGCTCATGGCCACTGTGGGGACAGCTGTGGCTGCGCCCCCTCGCGGGGATGGCGGCATCCAGCAGGAGCCTTCCTGCCAGCACAGCTGTGCATGCCGGCCTCGCATGGCCCACGCTCCGCTGACAGCAGCACTTCTCTGCCAGGGACCCGCGCCAGCCGGGCTGTGTCTGCTGCGCTCCAGCCAGCAGCTCTGCTGCACACCCGACCAGCACTCGCGTGACCCCCCGCAGGCGGCGCTCAGAACAAGACGCAGGGTCTGGCCCAGCCCGGCAAGCCCCGTCCCCTTGCCCCACAAAGGCAAGCAGCATGATGGAGCTGCGCTGCCTAGCACCACGGTGCTTTATGACAGCTGGGCTCCAATGGATGGTGGGCCTCTGCTCCCGCACCAGGCTGGAGACCTGCCCCTGGCTTATCCGGGAAAGGCTCCTACTGCTTATGCCCCTGCCCCTGCACTGGCTGCCTCTTCGGGCACCCTGAACCACAGCTGCCCCAGGCTCTCCTGCCCAGGGCCCTGTGGCTGTCTCAGCGGTGCGAGCAGCACACTGGCAGCATGGGGCTGCAGTCCCTGGGGGCCGAGCCACATGCTCCAAGCAGCAAGACAAAGGACAGCAGGGCTGCGCTACCGTGCTGGGGCACAGGGTCCAGCCCTGCCGCTGGCGTGCGCTGGACATGACAGCCTAGGCACGGGAAGGCACACGCCCGCGTTGGGGAAAGCACTTTGCACTGGCTAGGAACGACTTTGAAGGGCAAGGAAAAGAGTGTTTCACTACTGCCTCATTAGACTTTGTGCCCGATTCATGGGAGCTGTCCCTTGAGGAACAGGGTAGGGCATGGGAGCTGTCCCTTGAGGAACAAGTGCCCAGGCAGCAGCCCCTTTGCCCAGGTGGCCACCAGCACCAACAAGTGACCAAACACCTCAGCAGCTGCTCCCATCTACCAGCTCTACCTCCTGTTTCTAGTGGCTGGGGCCTACTGGGCGCCCCGCATTTCCCGGGCTGCAGCAGCTGCCACCAGCACCAGCAGCTGCCCGCCAGGCTCCCTCCCACCTCTGGGTCTTCTGCCAAAGGGGCTTTGCTGTGGTGCCTGTTCATGCTGCACCCTCTTAAGAAATGGCTTTCTGAAGTCAACCTCCCTTGCATTATGCCTTGCTGGGGCTGACTGAGCTCCTTCCTCCCCAGTGAAGCAGAGGGACGGGAGCAAGGCACCAGAATCCAGTGCCCACAGAAACGGGCGACTTCACAGGTTTGCTGCTGCCCAGTCCCATCTCAGCTGCCCCCACCAGTGATCCACCAGTGATGCTTCCTCAAGCAGCGCCCTCCCAGCAATGGCTTGGGAAGCTGGAGGAAGGAGCAGCTACCACTAGACTGGATGCTGAAGACAACATCATTGCAAATCCAGTCTAGAATACAGTAAGGAAGGAAACACTACCCTGAAAGTTTAAAGCACAACTACTGTCACTGTGGCAGGGCACTAAGATGCCTGCTCCTCTAAGAGCAGAGATTGCCTGGGGAGAGCCCAAAGATCCAGATCTACCGTGGCAACTGGCTAACGAGGAAATTAGCTGCACCTGCACCTGGTCAGCTGGCCAGCAGGGGCAGGGCCCTGGGCCCATATAAGCCCCAGGGCTGGGACTAGGGAGCTCAGATCTCTGCCAGCAGCTGAAGGGGAAGGAGCCTCTGGGGAGGACTGGCCCGGGCCCGGGGCTGTGGCAGCCGGCAGATACGCTGCCCTATGGCCTCCAGGAACCCACAAGGTACCCTTGCCTACTCGGCACTTAGCACCAGAGAAGTTTTACTCCTTTAAAGGGGCAGAGCATGCCCTGAGCTTTTGTGTTGCGTTACAGCCCAGGCGCTCATGCTTGTTTGCTGTTGTTTGTTTGCTGCTCGATAATACCGGTGGTTTGGGTGAGGCTGTTGGGGAGGGAGGAGGCCTCATTGGGGGCCCACTACAGTATGGGCACCCCAGTGCCAGTGTAGGTGCAGTATTTGGGGTGCAGAGGCCCTGGTGCTGGTGGGGTGCAGTGACCAAGGGGGGGACCAGAGCCTGGTGCCAGTGGGGTGCTGAGACAGGGCTGCAGAGAGCCCAGGGAGGACAAGGGGGCCAAACTTATAGCAAGGCCTAGGCGAGACAACATCAGTACCATCTGCAAGGCTTGGGGCGTGATAAAAGGATGGTTTGGAGCCGTGCAGATAGCCCAGAAGGCGCTGAGCGTCTCGGGAGACATCCACCATGAAGCGGGATGCCAAAGGGTCTACGAACCCCAGGGTTCAGTAGGATCCAGCGAGACCATGCCCAAACATAAAAGATCAAGGGCAACCTCCCTATATTAATAGCACCAGCAAGATGTGGCGGGTGAGATAGAGGGTGCCCGTTGGGCGAGATTGGCACGGTTAAGGAGCCCTAGGGGTAACATGGCCATCCCTAAGGACCCCACCCTGTTACAGTCACGTCCAGGAAATAAAAAAAACTAGCACAAGAGCAAGGAACAGTCGCCACCTCTCCTAAGAACAAGCATTGCTTCACAACTCCCCCAACAGGAAACAGATATTCCCGCTGAGCTAGAAGTCAAACCTGCAACATCACTTGTTTCCTGCAAATGCCAGGGACTTGTATCCGAGTGAAAATTCACCCAGGCCTGTACCACTTGGCCCCAATTGGGAGGGACCAAAGCAGTGCCAGTGTCCTAGCTTGCATTTGTGTTTCTGCTGCGGGTCAATGCCACCCCCAACCAGACAGCACTGCACAACTCCCCTGTGTCTTCCAGGTCTATGATGCTTGAAGCGACCATTAATTACACTAGAGATTGCCGCAGCGATGCCTCCGCTACAAAAACCTCTGTTTGCCTTAACAGCTGATGTAGAACTCGAGCCTCAGACAATGCGAACGCAAGGAGTTGCTGAAAATCCAGAATCGCTTATAGATTGGATTAATTCTTTGGCTGTAATTAAAAGGCCAAATTTAAGTGCAGATATGCACCAATCCTTCTGATTTTTAAATGAAGACATGCATGGAAATATAATCTGGCACCAACTGCTGGAAGAACAGCCAAAAACAAAATATTCTCTGCTTCAGATGCTGGGCATGCATTTGGGCAAGAAAAGCTAGATGAGTTGAGCACCAAGCTAGCGACTTGAAAATACCACTAGTTTGTTCCACATGTAAGTGAATTCCTGCGGGTATTAGTTCTGCTTCTGTGAAGTTTCAAAGAGTTCACGCGCGTTTCTGAAGGCTTACAAAGGTGTTGCAGTTACAAGTGAATGATGCTTCCACTTGTGCTGGGGTAGTGTGAAAGATGCAGCTACCAGTGGTAGAAACCCCCAAACCAGTCCAACTGCAATTGTCCAAGTTAGACAAACTCTTATGGGTTACTCCAGACAAAATGCCTACTCCGCAATGTAAAGCAGATGGACAGAGACGCCTGGGGAGACTAAAATATGTGGGGAAAAGATGACTCTAAAAATCTCGATGTCTGGCAAATAATAAAATGAAACAGGGAATGGCAGGAGGATGGTGGGCACGGTGTCCTGCCTTGATGTCAACAGACACCTCGGCAGCTCCAAGACTCTGTCCTGCGAAGCCCTTGAGCGCATGTATTACCTTAGGAGCTGAAGTAGCCTCACTGAAGCCAAGAGGGAAATCTACTCAAGGTAACAAGTGGCCACAAGCGGTTTGCAGGAGCTGTGCACCGGTAACACGCTCGATTTTCCCCTCTGTGGGGCAGTAACAGACGGGCACCCCCTGCCATAGGCAGCCAGTGGCAAGGAGTTCATGGTGGGAGCACGCTGCCTGTCGGGGCTTCAAAATTCACCCCTTCTAAAACTAAGCAGAGACTGCTGTCCCCTTCACAAGGAGAAAGCACCCATTCTCGCAGCCCACAGTGCAGCAGACAGACTGGTGCTGGCTTTCCCCTGCCCAGCCTGGTTTCAGTGGCTGTGGGCCCCTGGGCAGCACAAACAACCACTCGCAGGGAAACACGGGCCCCCACAGCCTGCAGAGAAGCCCATCTGGTAGTTACATTGCTGCTGGGACCCAGTATTGCTAGGTGGGGATGCCTTCCTATGCTGGCAGCCAGCACGGGGCACTGCCAGGGCTGCAACAGATGGGCCATCTTGCTGTAACACAGGGAATCAATTCCCAACAGCAGAAGCAAGTGAGCTCCTGTGGGATCATAGCCCACTGGAGATGGTGGGAGAAGCAAGGATGAGGCTGCGGACATGGCATAGGCCTAATCTGCCCTCCAACACTTGGCTGGCCAAGCGTGGTTCTGCTGGCACAGCTCTGCAGGAGCCTAGTCCCGCTGTGTGGTGGCAGGACCTTCCCCTCTGCCCACGGAGGCATGCTTCTGCTCCCCTACCTGCTGCCAGCTACTGCTGTCCACGAGCCGGGGCCTGCCCAGGGCAGCTGTACTGCGGTGTCACGGCTGCTGCCAGGGGGCCGCGTAGGAGCCCCAGGAGCACGTGGACAAGCACATGCTTTGAGAGCTCATGGTGGCATCAGAGTGGGTGAGTACAGACATGGCCCAAGCTAGTCCTTGTTCAAGGATCCCCAAGAGTCGCAGAAACTCCAGACTATCCCACACAAGCAGGGCAGCATCACACTGGTTTACCTCTGTCCACCCAGAAGGGTAAGATGCACAGTCACCAAGATGTTCTACCATTGACGCCAGATCCAGGTCTCAAGTCAAGCACCGCCGCAATCTGCTACCACCCACCCATCAGAGCACAGCCCCTCCTGGCCCTCATGCCTGCCCACAGGCAGTCAGATGGGAAGCGACACCCTCTCAGGGAAGTTTAATTCAACAGTAAAGATCTACATCCAATCCTAGAGGAGCCTAGAAAGGCTCTGGTAGCAGGACCCCACTTTCCAGAGCAAGTCTGAAGGGGAGAGAAGGGCTTTGCCTGCCATAAGGCTCTGGCTGTCCAGGAAGACGGCAGGCTGCACACGCACCAACGAGGCGTAAGGCAAGAGGCACAAGGCCAGACCCACACAGCTGCTGTTTAGGCAGATGCCTGGGCAACCAGCCCACCTGGGAACAGCAGGTGTTGGTACCCCCACAGCAGAGCCATGACCACGGGCTGAGAGGAAGTGTTTCCAAATGACTCCAAACCATCACCCAAAGCTCAGAGGTCACCTAGGAGATCTTAGGGCTTCCCCCTCCTCTCCATCATGCTCACTTGTTGCAACCAGACTTAACTTAGCTTCTGGGCCCTTCAGGGCAGGGACTGTGTCGTCACGCCTGTTTACATGGCACCAGCACAAGGGTGCCCTGCTCCAGGCAGGGCCAGGGAGCGCTAGGGCAGTACAAAACAAATCAACCCTCAGTGCTGGCGACCAGTTTACATCCTCAGAGCTTTACAGACATTGCAGTAGCTGCACTGAGACCCCTGCCAGGTGAGACAATACTGAGGCCCCCTGCTTTATTGGTGGGGGAACTGAGGAGAACGGAGCAAGGCTGCGCAGGGGATCGGTGGCAGAGGCAGCAATCAAAGGCAGGAATTCCTGGCCCACCCTGGGGACCTGCAGGGGAGATGCCTACACTGACCAGAGGGTTCAGGGATGCAGGGGAGCCAGCCTGCAAGTTACCCTCTAGGGTCAATGCACTGCAGAGACCCAGAACAGGCATCTTTCCCATGGAAGTGCAGGGCAAGGAGCCGGCAGACCTCAGCCTGTGGCACTGCCTGTGCGCTGAGCAGGGTGTGCTGGGCTCCTGGTCTGCTCGGCTGCACTGCAGAGTAGAGGTGTTGCATACTAGATTGTAAATGCTAAAACCCTTCCCTAGCCCTGAGCCACCCGGCACCCAACCCGTGCTGGGTAGCCCCTGTACCCCGGGCACGCTGCCACCCTGGCCCGCTCCGTGCTGCAGATCTGCTGGGAGCTGGCGAGCACAATGATTTTCCAGTAACTGCTCAGTAATGAGCATTTGTTCTCCCTGATGGCCCCTGCATCCTCACTCCAGCTCTTAATCACCAGAGAAACCAGAGGGCTCTTAACTCAGTCTTCCTCCAGGCCCCTTAATAACTCCAGCTCCCAGCTGTCTGTGACTTGTGTATCCTGGATGTGCAAGGTCCCTGCGTAGGATGGGGCAGGCTGCTGAGATGCATTTGCTGATTAGCAGGTCAGCTGAGGGCACTGCTGAAACCTCAGCCCCGGGAGCTGGAAACGCACTGCTCGGTGGCGGCGATGGAGAAACGTCAGAGCGGGGAGGGGCAGGGCGGACTTAGAAAGTTCTGTTCTCGGAGAAATCTGCTGCTGCTATGAGGTTTTAGACTCCCGCGTGCTTCAGCCATGCACCGCTGAAGCCACTGAGCCATGTGGCTGGCTGGCACCTCCTGCAGCCAAAGGCACTGCCACTTCCACTGGGATCCTGGGCTCTGCCGTGCCAGGACAGCCCAGCAGCCTGGTGCAGCTGGGCAAAGCACAGCACGCCTAACTGTCAGACCCAGGTGTATCTTCTGTAGGTCTGGCCCAGAACAGCCAAGCAGATTTTTCCAGGCTATTGGGATGACCTGACAACTCTGCTTTGTGCTGCTCTTAGCCCCTTTCACCAGAGTCCACAGGCCCCACAATAAACCTCTCCAACGTAAGCAAAGCAGCACAGGGATCAGACCCCAGTATCCCCCCAGACCAGTACTTGGCCAGAATCTGCTGTTCCACAAGAGGGACCAGGACCATGAGGCGGGCAGGTACACGTGGGTCTCATCCCTGGCTCTACAACGTAGGTAGAAACAGCCCAAGGCTTTTTCTACCTACTTGCCTCCCGGGCAAGTTCACGGGAGCACAGGATGAATTGCTATGGGCAGCAAGATGGCTGGGGACCCCAGGAGGGAGCTCACCAGAGGACACAGTTGCATGCTCCAGAGAAGCTGCACAGGCAGCAAGATGGAGCAACGGAGAACCAGCCTCCCCATGGGATGTGATAGAAAGCGCCCTGCTCAGAAAGTTACAGTTAAATGGAGCAAAGCCCTAGTATCAGCGCAGTCCGTTCAGTCCAAAAGGGGTGGAGGAGATGCAATATTTCTTCCACGCTCCCAAGACCTGGTCACATCTCCATCTGGACAAGGCCCAGCAGCCTTGGGAGATGAAACGGCCTGTGGTACCGTGGCCAATGCTCACAGCAGAGCTCGCCTGACACTCTCCCAGCAGGAGCACATGGACCAAGCGCTTCCCTAGATGCAAACCATCTTCCTCGTCAGAGCCCCTGTGCTCTGGGCTGCATTCCTGTGCCCCTACCCCTCCGCTACAGCCACAGAACAGAGGGCCCATTCGGGACCCAGAGCCAGCCCCCTCCTACGCTACCCACTGGCTTCCTGCTCCCCTGCAGCAGAGGGGCACAGGACAGAGTTCCTTTCCCACATTCCTCCCCTGCCACTAGCCATGCACGCCCCCACGGCTGCTCCCCGGCCTCTTCAGCGGGTCAGCCACGTAACTCTGTGCAAAGAGGGCTGGTCTCAGCACGGTCCCAGAGGAGAGGCAGCACCATCACCACTGGTCCCAGCTGCTGCATCACAGGCAACGTCACCAGGCCCCACAGACCGCGCTGCTTCCTCCCATCTGGTCTCTCTCGTACAAACCACAGCAGCATTGCTAATCACCGCATGGGGCAGGAGGAGGAACAGCCAGGCCCTGAGGTCTACCTGCAGCTTGGGTCCAGACAGCACGGCAGATCCAGCCTGCCTCGGCCCGTTCCTACACCGGGGACCCCACCTGCCTCTCCATCTTCCCTTGGGAACACAAAGGTGCTCTGTAGCGCCCACAACAAAGCAGCCTTGGCGTGTGGGAGGCGACAGTGGAGGAGGGGAGCCCCCACAGCCAAGAGCTTCTGGAGAGCAGGCTGCAGCCAACGTCCCAGCGATGCCTCCCTCTGCCTTGAACAGGAACAGGGGGAGTGCGTCAGACTGCATCCCCTCCGGCCCATCAGCCAACCACTCTGCCCCAAACACAACCCCCTCCGGGCACCAGGCCAAGCCAGGCACAACCGAGCCACGGCGAGACTCGAGTACAGCAACAACCAAGGCAATCGCCCAGAAGCGAGGGGGCAGCTGGTCCCCACGGCACTGCCCCTGCACAGAGCTCACCCCGCCACAGGTCCACAGCAGCGGCGCTCCCGGCTCTCCCGGAGCAGCACGGGCAGCTGGAAGAGAGCTGAGTGCAATGGGCCTGGCCTGCTGCGTTAGCAGGGCTCCAGCCCTCTCCAGCTGAAGCCACCAGGAACGTTCCTGCTGGATTCAACGGGAACCAGACCCAGCCTTTTCTCAGCACCTCGGGCCGCAGGAACAGGCAGCCTCCTGTGGGGGCGATCAGGATCGTGGCCCCCCCAGCTCCCGGGAGCCAGGCTCCTGCACCAGACTCTCTGGAGCGACGGCTTCCATGTCCCACCTCCCTTCGCACTTGGCTTGAGAGACTGCACAGCCCATCCGGCTCTGCACTCTCCACCTTCGCCTGCAGCGGGGATCACAGCTGCCCCCCACAGGCCCCCCCAGCACCCACGTGGGCAGCAGGTGGCCCCTGCCCCGGGGAAGCAGATGGAGGAGCCAGGCTAGACGGTGAGAAAGCAGCGCTCGTGATACCAAGCGAGTGGGAGGCGAGCACGCATCAGGCCAAGCGGAGGAAACACGGAGCATGGGCAGCAGAAAGTCCAAGGGATGCAGGATGCTGTCTGCATGGGTCTCGGGCGTCTCAGCCCCAGGTCCCAGCTGCAGGCGTGCAGCTAACAAAAGCAAGGAACGTGGGACATGGCCCCCATTTGGCCAGGAGGTGGGGATGCCCCCACGCCCCCCAGGGCTGACCCCCTTTCAGCAGCCGGAGATCCCTGCCACCCCACAATGAAGAAACTGCCAGGCCCGTGCCCCTCGTCAGCCCCACACAGGGCGCTGGGAAACAGGAACTCGGGGCTACGATTAGAAAGGTTACTGGAGCCGGCCCAGGCCGGGGGGCCAGGAGAGCAGCTCCTCCCGCTGCAGAGCAGGTGACGGGGTCCCATGCCTCCTATATCAGCCGAGCCCACAGCCAGCCCTCCCGCTGCCCCCACACAGCGTTAGGTCCCATCTCCCTGTTCCTGTTACCCTGTTCAACTCATGTGGTTACACGTACAAATCGGACAGAAACGCATTCCTTGGGCCCGACCTGGCCCAGGATGGCAAAGCCGGAGTGGGCTCAGGTGGCTCGCACGGGGAGCTCCTGAACTAGCCGTGCTCCCTGCGTGACTCACGCATGCCTCCTATGCTGCCTGCAATACCTCACACCACAAAAGCACTGCCAGTGGTCTCCCAGGGGGTGCGCACGCCACCTAGATTAGCTTTTCTTAGAAGGGAAACCACCAGGTCACGTTCGGCCCCGCACCTTAACCCTGTTGAGGCCAAGTTGCTGCAGAATCCAGGACCCGCCGGGCATCTCCCCACAGCGGAGCAGACCTCTCCAGAGGCAGCAAGACGGCCCGCTGCCGCATCTGCACCCAAGCTGTGGCACCGAGCCAGCGCCTTGTAGCGCAAAGCCAAACCAACCCCACCTTGACTCCCTGGGGGCAGTCCTGCCAGCAAACCCCGAAGGTCTACAGTGAGCAACACTGCCCCAAGCCAAGATGCCCCCAGACAGCAGGGCAACACCAAGGTCTGACCAGAGAGCACTGAGCAACGAGCTGAACTCCTGTCTCCAGAGCACAAGCGGGGCGAGCATGCTGGGTCTCAGTCAGCTTGGAAGGCAGCAGCGTCCAGCGCTCCAGAGGGAGCCCAGGGGCCGGTGGGACAAGGGACCTGCAGGGCAGACTTGAGGTTCAGCGATTAAACTGTGTGGGGCCTCAGAGCCTGGTTTCACAAACTAAAAATGAATTTTTTTTTTTTTTTTAAGTGAGCCAAACTGAAATGAAGACAAGCTGGATGAAGGCCTGAACTTACTATACTCTATTCCAAACATTTAAGTGAAATAAGAAATAATATTCTAGCAGTCTGTGTTCACCACTGGACTTGTGCAGAGTGTCAGATGCCCAACCTGAAGAAAGGCCCTTGCTAAGCAGCTGGACCCAGTCTGCTGAGGTGACGAACCAGCCCCGGATGGCTGCACCCTTTTCTGCAGGTGCAGGAAGAATATTTTCTTCATTTTGCTTTATTCTCCACAGTCTAGCTCAATGACTGGTTCACTCAAACTGAGAAGCTGGCTGGGAGCTGCAAGAGCAAGAAAGCTCGTTTTCTTCTGCAATGTATGAGTGAAGCAAGGGCCCAGGCCTGCCATTTCTAAGATCTGCAAGGACACGGGGTGGAGGCCTGCATCTTTCTCATCACCTGGAGTTGTCTACGTGGCGTTTCTGGCACTCAAGCACAGTTAGCCATTCCAGATGCCAGTCTGGATGCATGACCATGCACACATGATGGCTGCACATACCTGCCCTGGTGGCAACAAAATGGAAGAGGCAGTGGCCCCAGCCTTGATTTAGGCCCAAAGGGGAGGCACTTAGAGCATTTGTCTGGGCAGCTGGAGACCCCCCCCCGCCCCACTTCCTAGAGAGGACTGTGAACCTGGGTTTCTCTCAGCACAGAGCTCGAACCACCATGCCGTAAGCCAAGGGCTCTCCGGCACTCCGCCTCAAGCTGAGCTGCTGCCCCTTGCATTCGACATGGTCACCGGATAAAACAGATGCAGAGCAGTGCAGGGGGAAGCTCCAGGCTAGATCACAGCGCGCCATCCCTTCCAGGCCAGCATTCAGCTGATGGAGCCACACAACTTCTGGGTTGCTGGTCTCCTCCTAGTCCCACCTGCCTCCCTCTCTGGCTGCCCAGAGTGACAGCTGCAAAGGGCACGCTGCAGAGGGGTCTGGATGACTCCGGTCCTGCTCCTCCTGCTCCATCTAGCAGGTGCTAATCTATGTTTTCAGGTGTTAGACGCTGCAAGAGGTGCTTCCACACAGCTGGCACTGATGCAGCCAGCTGCACGTGCCCGGGCTGTGCATTTACAGTCATCTACACAGGCAGCCCCACGCATCTCAGACTGGAACGGCTGTCTGCACAGGACTGCCAAAAATGCCATGCAGATGACCGAAAACCAGCCACTTCAATGACCAGAGACACAGAACTCCAGCCGTGCTGATCAGAGGCACTTTGATTCATCAGCCAGGCACGAGAACTCTGATGGCTGATAAATCATTTCCATTATGTCAAAGCAAAGCATGTTTGGATATTTTCTCCTTTAACACATCCAACTGTTCTAACAAAGAAAAGACTATTTTCAAATGTTGCGCTTCTGCATTTTTTGTGAAATTCTACATTTCCATCCAAAAGCAACACAGTGCAAATCAGAAATAAATGATTAAGCATGGAGTAGATACAAAATATAAATCATCATCTGTACGCAACCAAAAGGGGAGAAATAACAATGTAAAAATATGCTAAGCTATGTTTAAGTGTGCATGTAGTGCATCCTTTTGGTTGGTAATCGAAGTATAAATTTAGAACAAAGGCTATATTTAGTTGCGAATCACCCTCACCCTGTCTTTATGGCTACCAACCATCGAGAACCAGCCTCTCTCAAGCACAATAACTGAAAAACAAAACAAACGCAAAGCAAGCTTAAAATTGATTATTTAAATCAAGGTTTTTGGCTTCCTGATTTAAATCATGATTGCCAAAGTCAATCCAGCCTGTAAGGCAACTCTGTGGGTCAGGACCTGGCTCCTCAGGGCCGGTCACAGAAGGAAGTTTCTCCACTGCCCCACTCCCCCAGGGACCACGTGGCAGAACAGCCCTGAGGTTTGCTCCAGCCTGGCTGGACACTGTGCTCTTGGGGCAGGGCCTGTGCCACCGGCACTGCCAGCAGCCTGCCTGCTGTGGCCTGCCACAGCCACACTCGGAGCACCTCTCTCACAAGACATTGCGCCTCCTAGAAGGAGAAAGCCCCTGGGGCTGCGTCGCTCCCCATGCCCCTCCCCAAGCAGAGACGCTGCAGGCTGCTCCCCTGCACTGGGTCATGCCCTACAGGCTGCCTCTGCCAACAGCAGGAGAGGGAATGAGCACCCACCTGCCCACAGCTTGGGCTATGGACTCTGGAGACGGGGGCAGCAGTGGCAGGAGAGAGAAGGAAAAGCAGAAAGAGGAGCAGAAGGCACCTATAGAAAAGCAGCACCATGATCTAGTTATTGTAGGAAAGACTGGAGTGAAGCCCGGAAGAGAACCGAAGTGGAAAGCGACACAGGGGACACAGCACCGAGGGCTGGTCCAGCAATATTCACTCATTTATTATTCAGCAAATTACACTCATTAGCCAAGTAATTGATTTGACAAAAGGGGGTTTCCATCAGCTCAGCAGCAAATGCTGGTGACACTTGTATCATCTTACACGAGTTGCATGTGACTTGTCTGCTGCTCCCCCAGCCAAAAGAGAGAAGTTATGTTTTAGAAAATAAACGATTGAACAGAAAACTTGATGGCAATACTGCCGCTCGGCATCAACCTATTGTACAGGCCAGTCTAGCAAACGCTTGCACGTGGCCCGCACTGCTGGGTTCCCATCAGTGGGGGTCATCTGTCATCACCCGGGAGTCCCCACGTGCACACACCAGTGCAGTGAAGGGCGGCACAACGCAGCCGGGACATGAGCCCTGCACCACTAACACAATGCAGTGCAGACCCACTCCAGCGACAGCGGGACTGGCAGCTACAGGTTCCCAGTCCTACCCGCCATGCACCACGTCTTCTGCCAACGCAGCTCTCCCAGCAAGGATGTGCAGCCCTACCCAGACAGCCATGTGTGGACACACCCTCATGCCATAGCAGTAGCAGCAGACACAGGCCAAAGAGAGCTCTGGTGATGGGGCTTTCCAGTGGGGACATCAACTGAAGCCTCACATGTAGTCCCATTTCCTTCCAGGGACTGCTCCTTCCAGTACCACTACCGGCAGGCAGGATCAGGCCCTTAGCCTTCCCAACTGCAAGGGGGAGATATTCCAGATGCTTCCCTCGTCAAAGCTGGCAAGTGCTGGGCACATCCTTTTAGCTCTTTCAGAAAGTCACTGTGAGGCCTGAGCATTTCCATGCAGTGTTGCAGACGAGGTGAACACCAGAGTGCACTGCCTATGTGGGGGAACGAGAGCGCCCCAATACCCGAGACACCACATCTCCTGCGCACCAACGCTCTCTGCTACACCACCGCTGAGTGCAAGCAAGCTTCCTACAATTCTCACGGTAGGAACCACGTGCACAGAAGAGAAGCCCAGACCAACAGGATGCTGGCACCTTACTTGCTGCACGTGAACGGACCGCCTCACCTTTGGCACTTCCTGACTGCCGGATGCTTCACGTTCCACCCTGCACATTCTCTCCCGACGCTTTCATTGACACTCATCTCTTCGTGGCCCCTCCTTCCCCTTGGGGTCTCTCCAAAGGGGAAGTATTTTATAGCAGCACTGTCTGCGTTGGACCTTGGACGTTTGCTCGGCACGGTGCGAGACAGCAACCTAGGGAATCGGGGCACAGTTCCTGGCTCTGCCAGGACAAGTGATTGTCCTAAAGCTGCTCGGGCCCTGATCTCACGCTGTGAAGGCCTATCAGAGCTTTGTTATCGAGTCCAACCAGAGCACATCCAGCCCTCAATTCCTCTGGCCTTAACTTTAAGCTAAACCGTAAGCATTTAGCTGAATCAGGACCTTTCAGCCACCATTTTCATGGGTACAATGGGGCTCATACAACTTCCTCTCTTCTACCCCTTTATCCAGCTTGATGTCCAGCCACTGGGCCTCCGGAGGCCAAAGAGGAAGCACATAGCACACCAGTGGCCTTCTGCAGCACGAGGAAGAGCCACCCGCCTGCACTCGTTCAGTGCACATTCACTCCGGTCAGACTCTGTCCCATCACACGCGTCGCCCTGGAGGCCTTGAGAGGGCCACCAGCTCTGCAAGGCCCCTGTCCAAAGAGCAGAGAGCTGGTTGAAAGCCCTGGTAGTTGCATCATCGTGCACAAGCTGGGCATGTTGTTAAACTCAGCCAAAGCCAAGTGGGTTTTCCCCCACCAGGCTGGCCTGGAACGCTGTTCCCGTCAGGGTCCACTCTTCCCTCCAAAGCACCAGGTGCCAGAGCTGCTCGAAAACGAAAGCCAACGCTGGCCTTCTTTCAAGGCAACGAGAACAGTATCTGTTTTCTCCACTCCTCCAGCACACCTGAACATGCTGTGGCTAAAGATTTGAGCAAACAAAAATTGCCCTTTGCAGAGATTCCCAAAGGCACGTGCCTGAGAACAGCCCCAGCCACTGCGAGGGCCCTGCACACTGGAAAAGATTCAGCTACATCCAGCTCTGCTGCTCCACAGCCTGGTGCTGACAATTCACCCAGTCCCACTCACGCAGTGACTGCCATACAGCCCGAAATGGAAACTTGTTTCCATCACTATTCCCCGCTCCCACACCCCCGCCGCTCTTGTTATTGTAGGGTTGCTCATAGCTGCAAAAGACTGGCTCAGCTCTGCAAGCTCTCTGGAGACCGCTGCCACTGAGCTGAGCAGCGGCAAGTTCTAGGCCACATGTAATGGGCGCTACAATGGCCTGGTCATTTGTACGCACTGGGTTATTGGCATGCTTCAGATTCAAAAACAACTTGAGAGACAAGATGTATGCATAAAAGGCCATGCAGCAGGGTTGCTGCATTGGCCTGACCCCTAAGAAATCCTGATAACAGTGTTGCTGCTATGATGGCCAAAACATAACGTTTGGAGATCTATAATCCTGCCCAGAATAATAATAAAAAATTAGTAACAGTGCCAAAAAATCTACTTCCATCCCAGCTCTATTTTCTTTTTACAGTATTTCATTTGGAACAGAATGGACTGTGCCCCCCACACCCCGCTCCCAACCTAGAAGGACTCACGCTGAACTGAGATATTTGGAAGGGGCTGGGGGGAAATAAAGCAGATGGAAAATATATAAACTCCCTCTCTATGTTCTGAGCTAAGTATGAAAAATGGAAGCTGACACACAGCAAAAAAAGCCATTAAAATGGAAATGATGAAGGGTGGGGAGCATGGTCACAGGGACCTCCCCCTGCTTGTGGGAGATGGTGCCGTTCACAGCATCCCCTCGACTGCTCCCACCTCTGCCCACCACAGCCACTGGCTCGGCCCTGGCAGCAGCGTGCAAACGGGGCACCCAGCCACTGGCCCCAGATGACAGGCTTAGTTTAAAACCTGTCTAGAGGGGCAGTGGCTCTTGCCGTTGTCAGGCAGGAGAGAGGCCCACAGCACCTTAAGGCTAGAGACGACCTCAAAGGCCTGGCATTGCCCATGCCCAGGGCCAGACACCCTCTGCAACACATTCAGAGGCAAGTGTGAAGGCAGAGCCATGGGCAGGCATGTGTAAATCCAGAGCAAGATGAAGAAACAGGCACACAGGCAGAGAGGAAGCACACATGCATGGACAGGCATCCGGTCACACACTCAAAGCACAGGTAGGCACGTGCATGCACACTTGCATGCATGCGCACACAGCAGAAAAGGCACAGCAAGGCGGCCAACCTGCCTGTGACCAGTACTCCACAGAAGGGGCATGGCTTAAGCCCACACTGCTGCCACATTCCCAAGGAGACACCATCCTCAAGCAATCCACCACCCTGACAAGTCAGGCACAGAAAGACTAGTCCCACCGCTGGACAAGCTTTAGCCAATGCTAAGCGCCGCTATGCATTGGGCACACTGGCCCAAAGCCACCATCTGTGAGACCTACATGTCCACACCATGACGGGCAGGAACCAAGGAAAGCAAGGCAAAGTCTTTATGGCTGCAGCGAGGCTGGAAAAAGATCACGCGTACACAGAGCTGCCGAGCAGAGACTCTGCCAGTACCAGCCTAACGGGGACTGCCCTCCAGTCACAACCGACACCCTTCCTGCACTGCACCCCAGCAGGGAGACTCCTGGATCACTTGGCCACAAGACACAGCCAGACGTGGGATGTGGGCAAGGCCCAAAAGAAAAGGGGCTTCTAGAAGCCAGGATGCAGGGGCAGCGGCCAACAGCAGTGATGTGGAGATGGGCTTCCCCGTCCCAGGGCAGAGGCTGCTCCGGAGTAAACTTTCACCTGCCGGGTCCAGTGGCTGCATGCCGTCTCCTGCATGGGAGCGCTAGGCCAGGCCCAGATGAACAGCGGCGCTCTCACTGCCCTACACCACACCCAGATATCTGGGCTCACCAGAGGGCACCAGCCAACAAAGGGTTTGGACCCTTGGTGGGGAAATGCAACTGGACCTCAAGTCAGTAAGGCAGGAACCCGGGTGCAACCCTGCATCATAGGGACTGGGATGAAGACAGAGGCCTCCTGAAAACCAGCCCCGCAGGAGGCGGCAGTAGCTGGGGAGAGGGAATCTATGCAGCCCATGGCATTGGGGAGCACCTGCTAAGCAAACCAGGCTTGGAAGACAGCCCGGGTAGGCTCCTGAGGACAGAGCATGGCTGGCAACCAGGGCAGAGGAGAGGAGAGTTGTCATGACACAAGGCCAGGGGCACAGGTGGAACTGCCACGGGAAGGCAAAGTGCGAGAGGAGACCTGTGGTGGCCACAGCTGGGAGCTGTGGGTGGAAGCCTGTGCGCAAAGGCATGGACACGAGCCCCAAAATGGGGGATGCGGCAGCTGCAGCTGAGGCAACCTGTCCCAGCCATAGGGCGGGGGGTGTAGCAGGGACCTCAGCAAAGGGTCCTGCAGCTGCCCTGCAAAAACAAGATGTTATGTGCACTCGCGATTTAGTACTCACAGGCTGGCCTCAGATGCCAGGTGGCCGCAGCTGCCTGGGGAGACGTGCAGATGATGCTCCAGACTGGTGGAGGTGGACGACTCCTCCGGGCGCAGGCGGGCACAAGTGCCACTCACAGAGGCACACTAGACTTCACCAATTCCTACCAACTGCCGCTAACACAAGCTACAGCTCTATCTGGGACTCCTCTACTTTTGCAGCCCCCTCTGTCTCGCCTTCGCTGAAATAAAAAGAAACAAGAGATTCTTTTCATGGAAACTGCAAGGCAGCAAGTGGCTGCGCACGGTCCCGAACCCAGTCAACCCAGGAACAGAGTCCAGGGCACCAGTGCAGTCACCTAAGGCTGCACCAAGGGGGACTATCCCAGCTGCCATCTAAGGAGGATGCTCGGACGGTCCGTGCCCACGGCTGGGGAAGCGTACGGGATCTTCAGTCATCACAATTAGTTTTGCCTCCCGTGCCAAAGCTGCCCCTGCTCCCCTCCCCACTACAGGGCCCTGACTCCGAGGGGGCAGCACAGCCAACAGTTGCCAGTTGCCTCCTGCAGCGCAGCACCCAAGCCAGCCCCAGACCCCAAGCAGCGCTAGCAGGGGCAGGATGACTTCCTCCCCCAGCAACAAAAGCAGGGATGGCAGAGTGGCAGGGAGGGGCAGCAGGACCCTTGGAAAAGCTCAAATGCCAAGTGCAAAGTCCTGCATGTTGCAAAGCAGCCTCAAGAACCGTCTCTGACTCCCCCGGCCTCAGAGCTGAGCTCAGAGCAGTGCCAGCACATCAAGCTAATACATACTTCAGGGGCTCGAGAGCAGGTCTTGAGCACTGCCTGCAGCCTTCAGCAATGCGCCCATTGTCAGCCCTCTGCTCACACAGCCAGGCAAGGAGCCCGCATCAATGCCAGATGCCACAGAGCCGGGGGCTGGGTTAGCGCCCCCCAGCTCCAAGCCCAGAGCCACAGCCAAGCTACTGCCAGGTCCCCAAGTCTCTCCCCCTTGCCAAGAGACTCACCCCGCACTAGGGCCTAGTCCCAGTCCAGGAAAGGAGGGGAGAAGTCAAAGAATGAATGAATGCATTATTTTATTCCCCTGCCCCCTGCATTACAGGCACTTGAGCTCTCCCTGCTACCACGTTCCCTCCACCCTTTCCCTTCTCTCCTGCCCAACTTTTCTTTTCTCAACCCTTCTCCTCTACCAGCTCAGCTCCACTCTGCCCCTCCACACCCCAGGGATGCAGCTAGTTGAAGCCAGGTAGGAGGCAGGGTAGATCTGAACCTTACAGGCATCAGGATGCCTGGGTTCTACCCCAGCTCTGCCACCGACTCGCTGTAAAGCCATGGGCGGGTCACCGCCTACTCCAGGCCTTGGTTTCTCCTTTGGAAAAAGACTGATGACACCAACACCCCACTTCCTGTGGGGCTTCAGCCCTTCTCGCCTCAAAAAGCAGCAGGGAAGACCACAAGGAAAGCACACAGATGGGCACAACACTTGACCCGTGCCTCCTTGGGAACGTCTCTGTCCTTTGGCCCCTGCGCCTGGCAGAGACGACTGGGGACGAAGGAGGAGGAAGCTGTCAATGCTTCCAGTGCAGATCACGGTAAAAGCTGTGGTTTGTTTCTCACCGGGAGCTATGGTTTCAGGACACGGTGTCCCACAGCCCAGCAAGGCCCCTGTGCACACTCATGTCAAGCAGCACTGAGAGGAACCCGCCTGCCGGGAACATCCCACTGCGTGGGCTCGTGCACCTCAGCTGCGAAGGCATCGGCTGTGGCCTGTGAAGACCAGGGTCCCTGGAGGAGCTTGTGACCTCCCTAAAGCAGCTGTGGCTGAGACACGACACTACTCCATGGAGACTGAGGTGCCCTTTCCCCAGCTCGTGCCCCCTCTCACCCCCAAACTGCTTTGTCCTGCGTGAAACAAGGTTTATATTAAATCAAGACATTCCAGAGAACAGCCGGGAAAGGAGGAGCAAACAGAGCAGCCGCCAGAACCCAGGTCAGCCAGGCCAGCAAAGCACCAGCAGCTCCTGCCCTTCAGGAGCAGCCCCGGGATCCCGCACCACAAGAAGCCACGCAACAGGGAGCCAGTGACCCTCTCTGCTTCTGCCCCTGATGGTCCGCGGTCGGCGTTTGCAGTCTGGTGCCTTCCTGAGCAAGAGTGAAAAAAGCTCCAGAAGCTGTGCCAACCTGTCCCCTGCGTACCCACTGCCCTGTACCCACCCCTCCCTTACTGCCCATCACCCTGCACTCACCCCTTCCCTTGCTGCCCATCACCTGGGAGCACTGAGCATCTCAGCGGCTGCTCCCCACGGCCCTGCCCTGCCATCTCAGGCTGCCACCATGAGCACCCAACACAAGGCCGGAGAACCAGAGCTCGCGGTCAGCAGCCCCGAGCGTGTCTGTTGCCAGCGCTGGGTCTGGGTTCCAGAGCCCAGCCAGAGCTCTCGCTCCTGAGGGGCAGTTTTAAAAAGCAAATGCAGGCGAGGAAGCTCTGGGGTGGACGGGACACAGACACAAACATGGGGCCGAGGCTGATTCAGCATCCCCAGCTCAACTTCACGAGGCAAGACTCAATCAGTGTCCTGTGTATCTGCGGTTCTTATATGGCCCCCTCACCACAGTGCCCAAGCACCCCACAGGCTGTCATGAATATGTCCTCCCTCCACTGTAAGGCAGGGCAGGGCTGTACTCATTGTACAGATGCAGACCTGAACCCCCGGAGTGACTAAGTGACTCTCCCAAGGTCACCCAGCAAGGCTGTGCCAGAGCAGGGAGTCAGCCCCACGACAAGCCCAAGCACAGCACCTGGCCATCGCGCAGTTCTTCGCCAGCCAGCTGAGGGCCCCTCACAGGAGAGGAGAGGAGGAGGAGGAGGAGCCGAGGGCTGGGGAAGCACTGGAGGCTGCAGGTCAGGACTGAAGGACATGGGTAGCACCATGAAGTTCAGTCCATGCCCAGGCTGGGTTCACCCTGCACTTAAATGTGCACAAGTCTAATGACACATGCGTGCTGAGGGCTGCACTTCCCGTGGGCACACGCCTCCAGCCACTGACAGAACAAGGCAGCAGTACATGTACTACACCCCCACAGCTCCCCGCGGTCTCTGGGGGACTCCGAGTCCCCAAGTGTGGGGCGGACGAGATGATCCCATCTCTTACACCTGGAGCTTTTCTCCTGAACCTGTTTCCGTGCTGAGGAGAGGCCAGGCAACGCGGTGCTGCTGAGGCAAATGCTCCCTTTCATTTGTGCAAGGAAACCCCTATCAGCCACGCAATGGGGAAATGTGCCTCTCCAGCACACCACACTGATCACAGGGTGGAGAGCCCAGGCTGGACCACACTGCCTGGCAGGAAAGTCACGACCCACAGAAAACCCCCTGCAGCCAGAGTACAGCGTTCACCGCAGACACTTCAAAAAGAGAGGAAAAATCAGCAGTCAGAGGCTGAAGTGAGTTAGTTAGCAGAGATCTGGAGTCATATCAGCCAAGAAAGCAATTCAGGACAAGAGTCCCCAGAGTGGACATAGTGCTGGGACTACTTCACCCTTAATGCAGAGGTCTCGAGGAGGACAGACAACTGCCTGGGGAGGTCTGGGGTCCATTTACCAGTCATGTCAGTGCCTTAGAGCTCCCTCCTGCTGCTGCCAACCAACAGGTGGTGGATGGCTGGGCAAAAACAAAGCCCAATTAAAACCAGTCTACAGGCTGGGAGAGGAGGTCTGCGATAGCCATGGAGGAGGGTGCCAACTGGCTCAGTGAATAGGACCAGGCCAAAATAAACCCAAAGCCACATAGCTCCTGAGTAGCAGCATAACTTGACGGGGGCGGCGGGGAGGCACCAGCCCCAGGCACCTACTCGGAGGGGGCACCAGAACTGTTTGCCTGCCCCCTGCGCTGCCTGCCTGGCCAGCGGAGCAGAGTGCAGGGACAGGGGCAGGTGAGATCATTCTCCTCCCCGGGAGCAGGAGAGTTTGGCCCAGAGCACAGAAATTATTAATTAGACCACTGCTCCAGAGGGCCAGGATCTCTGATCTGACTTAAGACAGCCAAGCCAGTCCCCAGCATGTCTGGGGCCAAGCCCAGTGCCAGCAGAGCGCTACCAGCATGCCCTGCACTGGAGGAAAACTGCACAATGAGTGGCTTTCCCTTCAGCAGATATCACCGCACCTCCGTGCATTTCCACCCTCGCCAGCCAATGACCCATCCCAGCCATTGGTGGGAGCTGCTCAGCCACAAGTGTGAGCACCTAGGGGCAGAAGTGCAAGGCAAGCAACTGGAAACGACCAGGTTTAAATTCCAGCCCTGACACCAGTGCTCTCCAGCTGCACCGCTGCTGGCACCTGTGATTTACCATTAGCACATCTGCACCAGCGGAGACAATGGCACCAGCATCAACCAAGCACAAAGAATCATCACCACCAGGTCTCCAAGGCAGAACAACACAAAGCAAAGAGCACCAGGGTCTTGGCGACGCTAGTGCTTTCACGTTGCTAACATCAGCAAAGCTGCCCAGCACACGTGATGGGTCCTGTGATTGCACCAAGACGACTTGGGGCAAAACCTTCCTAAAATCAGAACGGTAGTGCTGAGGCGGATGAGGGGCCAGGCACTGCCATTCCACAGATATGACACCTCAGCTGGCTCCCGAGAGCCCCCCAGGTACAGGCGAGGAAGCCCACCCATGCTGCCTGCATACATGTAATCCTAGAGAGCAGCCCACTCAGCAAGGAGCAGAGAAGTGTAGTGCCAGAGCAGCACAGGCCAACAGGAGCTGAGGGCAAACTTCACCACCGTTTCCCGCTCTGCCCAAGCAAAGCCTCCGGGTCCGAGCCCTGCTCTCTTCCAAGGTTACATGTGGGCACCTCTCATGCTGTTGTGACGGCAGAACTCCTGCCTGAGCCCTCAACACAACAGGGCAGTCCGAGTCCCCACCACCATCGTCTAGCTTGCCACCGGGCCTCTACAACAGCACGAATCACTCCAGACACTGCCCTGAACACAGAACACAAGTTCTGATATCAGAGGCAAGAAACCTAGATTTTTGGGACACATCTGATTCCAGGTCCTAGCTGCTGAGAGAGCCGACAGAGATCAGAGCGGTCAAGTTAGTCAGCAGGCATTATCCGGTACCAGGACATGCAGATGAATCTAGAGTGTCTCCATACAGTTGCCGACTGCACAGACAATAGTAATACTCAGTACTTGGAGAAGTCCTTTTCATCCATAGCATCATTAGAGAAATTTTACAATGGGGAAACTGAGGCACAGAGCAGCTAAGTGACTAGTCTGAGGCCACGCAGGGGGCCGGCAAAAGAAATGGAGCTGAATCCAGTTGTCCTGAGTCCCTGCTCTGTGACATGCATCATCCATATACAAAACACACACATGCACTTTGCGAATCACGGTTCTGAGCCTGGGTTGTTAATTCGTGGTTAGACGGCCTGTATTACAAACAGAGCGGCTGGTGTTTTTTATAACTCCGAGTATTTTTCTCCACGCTGCTTGGGGATGAAGAGTCAAACAATTCACAGGCTTACAGGATAACATGGGTTTACATCCCGGCCAGATCCAGCAAGTGGCTGAAACCCCCCACAGACTGTCACCAATGATCCCGTGCAGGTGGCTTGCAGGACTGGACCCCAAATCCATGCTGGAGGTTTGTCCCATCCCTACATTTAGCACTTCTTCATGCACTTTGGCGCGTTACTAGGACACACAGAGATCTGCTGGGGGTTATTTTAGCTCCGTCAAGAACTCAGCATGCCCACCTCTGTCCGAACTGTCGCTGCTTCCCCTCATATCTGTCCATCTCCAGATCTAGCAGAGTACAGACGCTGCACGCAAGATGTGTTTCTATAGGGGACAAGGAGGATAACTTCACACACACCCCAATACACATCCCAAATACACAGAAAGCACCCCACAAATGATGATCCCCAGTGAAGTCAGAGGACTGGCTTCAGAAATGGGACTGGTCTATACCATTTAGGAATATCTGGCCCAAAGCAAAAATTATAATATTTTTACCCAAAATGCCCCAAAATCAGAGAGCAGTGAGCCCATCCTGAGAGGCTGTTGGCTGCAGTGCTGGGGCCTAACTAGATTCCTCCCCTTCTCCAACTTTCAAACCAAGATCCATTGTAAACTTTTACTTCCTCCCTAAAAATCTCTCTTCAGCTCCCCAGGCCTTGGACAGGCCCCTCTCAGATCAGTTAAAGAGCAACAGTCAAAGAACAGCGCAGACAGGCAGCTGAGAAATGGCACTTCATCTCCCCCAAACAGCCAGCAAATAAAAGTGCATCCGTTTTCAGAATGAGACTAAAAGCACAATCCAGTGGGAGAAAGAGGCATGCTTAGGTCTACACTCGACAAGGCTTCCCAAATAGCAGCTTTCTAAAAATAAATCATTTAAGTCTTAAAATAACATCCCTATTCTTCGCTCTCAGGCTCAAACACTGCACAGCAGACTGTAGCGTGCATTTAAAGGATGCACATATAAATAGAAGAGGCACACACACTGCACAGGCTAGACCTATGTTCACATATGCACAGACCCATCTATGCAGCCGCACGAAAAATCGTGGCGGTTCCTAAAGCTGCAGATTCCACACTGTGCTCCAGCGCAACTGCAAAATCTGCCCGATTAAACATCCCCTTCGGCAGCATCGCTTTCTGCTGAAATCAAAGCCCTGCTCTCCCCCAAAAGCCTGTGCCCCTGCTCACCAGCATGCAACATTCACAGCCATCTGCTTTTTAAAAGATAGGTACATTCAGATTCAATTCACTTTTCCATTAAACAATCCGAAGGGAGAAAGAGAAAATACAGACCGGGGTTTTTCTTTGCGTTTTTTTTTTAAGGAAGGAAAAAAAAAAAAACTGTAAAAAAAAAAAACTTTCGTATAAGTTAACTTTAAATCTTAAACCCCCTCCCACAGAAATGTTTTAACTGTTTCCTTTTGAAGTGCAATCACATCGGCTCCTCGCTGCCAGCGCGATCTGTGCCACAACAACACAAAAAAGCAAAGCTAAGAAAAAAACCACCCCTTTAGGTGCCCCTTTTGCCTCTCAGCTGCCTCTCCCACATTCTCAGACAGTTTTATTAAAATTTTCAGACAAAAGAAAAACAAAAATGGCAGCCTGGCTTATTTTTAAAACAGGACAGGGACGCCATATTCTGCAGATCTGCAAAAAAAGGCAGAAATCTGAGGCTTGGCCACTCCAAAGAAAAAAATCCGGCAGCTGCAAAGTGCAAAGGGAAAGCTCCATTTGCAATCCGTTTATTTGCATTAAGCCCCGTGAATCATTGTTTACCGGAGAATTGCACCAAAGGGTTTTGAATAGCCCGGCTCTTAAGAAAAAAAAAAAAAGCCAAAAAAAAAAAAAAAAAGAGCAGACACTTCCTATACCAACAATCATGCTCCGCTCGCCCCGCGGTCCGGCGGCGGTCCGTCTGCAGGGAGGAAAATTTGCAATCCGTTTATTTGCATTAAGCCCCGTGAATCATTGTTTACCGGAGAATTGCACCAAAGGGTTTTGAATAGCCCGGCTCTTAAGAAAAAAAAAAAAAGCCAAAAAAAAAAAAAAAAAGAGCAGACACTTCCTATACCAACAATCATGCTCCGCTCGCCCCGCGGTCCGGCGGCGGTCCGTCTGCAGGGAGGAAAATGGGCTCCCCCACGCCCGCTTCCTCTCCCTCCTCCTCCGC
>NW_005842063.1:111831-149372 GCF_000455745.1 Alligator sinensis | reverse complement strand
CGCCACGGGCCAGCCCCAACGCCGCTGCAAGTCTTCCCCCCGGCCCCGACGGCCCCCAGGGCCGGGCACCAGAGGGCACCTGGGGGGACGCGCCGGCCTCGAGCCCCCAGGACCCGAGCACGGGCTGCCTGCTGCCCCCGGACCTGCCCTCTGGCTCCGGCCCCGGGGCCGCGGCGGAGCAGGGCAGGGTGCCTGGGCCGGCCCCGACTGCGAGTCCGAGCTGTCATCGGGCCTGGTGCTGAACACCGAGAGCCGCGCGCCCGCAAGGACCCGGGCCTCCACTCACTTCCTTTCTGCGAAGGGATGGTAACCTCTCCCTACATGGGGCAGTCTTTTCAAATGCGTCAATAAGCGCTACCAGAGTCCCACTCTAGTCTTCCCAGGACCGGGACAGGTACCACCCCGACGCGCACAGTACGCTTTTGTGTCATTTTTTTCAGCTTTCACGAAACGCTGTAGATCAGTTTTGCAAAAGCTATTTTCCATCGCGCATTTGCTAGCCCCATTGCCTTTCCCAGGGCTCAGTCCAGTGCTCTCTTACTCGGGCACGGAAGGATGTGAAGGTTCAGATGCCAGTTTGGCAGCGATGGCCCCGCCACTACAGGCCTGAAGAAGGCTGTGCTGCAGCGTACCTACCTAGAGGATCGTTTGTACAGGCAGCCCTCCCACTTACCACACAACTGGTTCCTGAAAACCAGTTCTTAAGTAGAAACATTGTAACTCGGAACCAATGTTCTCATGAGAAACCATGTTATAAATGGGGGATTGGTTCCTGAACCAAGGCCCCCGTGCCCTATTTTCACTAAAAAATACTCCAGGATTTTGTGCTCAATCACTTATAGATGAGTAATATAGCTATTTTAATGTATTTATATTGTAAATAGCAATCGTATTGATTTGGAAGGACTTCTCTGACATGACTTTGCTGGACTTTTAGAAAGGCTCTTGGTTGGACTTTTTGAAGGGTTCTTGGCTGGAGTCTTCTCAGGAGCCTTGGCTGCAGGTTTTTCTGGAGTCTTGTTTGCTTTCTTAAAGAAAGTGTCCAAGGCAGTTTGAACAGATGTTCTCCAGGGAGATGAATGACACAGCGAACTGGTTTGCTGGCATGGCGTTGCATTGGATCAAGCGTTGTAAAGTCAAAACTGAAGTCAGAAAGTTGAAACAGTGTCAATTTATAAATGTTGTAAGTGTGAAACACTGTAACTCGAAACGTTGTAAGTCCAGGACTGCCTGTATTATTGCCTATGATGGCTGCAAATTACACTTAGTGCCAGGAACTCGCGAGCAGCTATGCACCCACATCACTGCATTTAGGTAATAGAGGCCAATGGACCCATTGCTGGGATTAGTTATCTAAGTGCATAGGCTTCTGCAGCATTAAGGCTCTGGCCTTGCCTGTACACACATCTTTGCCAGCAGTTCTGGGGCAGTAGGCACAGCCACTCGGCCACCACAGCACATGCACAGGAGTATAAACTACAACCGGTGAGGGCAGAAGCTGCTGGTGCAACTGCTGCCTGAAAAGGGATTTCTGCTGCAACAGAGCGCGTTGGCTGTGCATGCACTTATGGCCTTGCCAGCACATCTGGAGCTCTCGGCAGAACAGTGTGATGCAGGCTCAGATTCAGGTAAATGGATGAAATCGAAGAGAGGGATAGATAAATTCTGGACTTCTGCTTTTCAGTTTGTTTACTTGTACGTGGACCTTTCCCATCTCCCCGAAGCGCCAGGTTCTGATCTGCTCGCTGACTTGCACCCTGTGCCAGGGCACTGGTGGTGCTGCCACTTTAAGACCCGAACCTAGCAGCCAGCAGGTGCCTGATTGTGGCAGCCATTTTAGATTCAGGGCTGCCTATATAAGCAGAGCATTTGGCTGCTGGCAGGGCTGGTAGGAATATTACGTGGCTGTGAGGCTTTGTGGGATGCTCTGGAGGCAAGGGGGACGTTATAGGGGATGGCTAGGAGGGTCCTGGTCCTGACCTAAAACTGCACCCTGCCAGGAGTGGGTGGTCTCAGTGGTACAGGAGCCCCCAGGAAATGCCAGGCCAGTTACCACCCTAGTGAAAGGTGGGTTGGGGTGCCTTAATAACCCTAGCTCCCACAACCAGGTGGGTTACCCCATAAAAGGGTCAGGAAGGCAGACCCAAGAGAGAGAGGGCTATAGGCTCATAAGCCTGACTTCAAATTTCTTGACTGGTCAATGCTGGGGCCAGGACTGGAAGGGTCAAAGGGCCAGGGGCGTGCTGCGAGGGATGCCCAGAGCTGAGGGCCTGGTGTTCTGACTGGCCTTAGAGGGGAGGCCAGGGCCAGCGTAGCCAAGGGTCCCAGGGGGGCCAGACCTGTAGGAGGGAGCAGATCAGGGAGCCAGGCAGCCCTAAATGAAGGTGGAGTAGGCTGCTTGAATGGAGGGATCTTAGAGGGGTCCTGACTGGAGGATTCTGGGGCCAGTGACAGTAAGAAGCATGGATGCCATCTGTGAGGCATGGGCTGTGGTGTCAGGGAGATATGGAGTTGAGACAGCACCCCCTGGCATTGGGGTAAAAAATGGGCAGCTTCCCACCTAATTAAGATCATTAATTAACGACAAGGCATGGCTGGTGAGAAGGCGGGTGGTTGGCCCAGAACAGGTGGATTGGGGCCTGGAGAAGCTCCCCTGTTAAGAGTATGGTTTTGGATGTGTGTGAATGACCCCACCTATGAAGGTCCCAGGTGTCTGGAAGATCAAGGAGCTCAGTTCTCCCTGTTGTCTTCATGGGTCTTTCATGAATTGGAGGAAAGAAAAGCATTACAATACACATCAGAAACTGCAACCCTAAAACCACTCAACTTGGCAGTGGAATTGGCGCCAGGTGCAATGCCTGAAAACACTTTGGAAGACTAGGTCTCAAGGTGCTAGCACTTCTTTACTAAATATGTTAAGTTTTTATCAGTCTCGTTGCTTTTATCCACATCCAAAAATACTTTGCTTACTTGGTATGAGGCATGTCTTTCTCTTTTTCCTAGAAGATTCAAAGGACACCTGCAGAATCATTAGAATTAGGATGCTATAAGTAACTATCAAGGAAGTGAAACTGGTGCATCTGAAAGTGAAAGAGTTGTATTCAAAGCCTTGAACTTTTTGTTTGGTGGGTTTTCTTTGGTTATTTTGTTTTGGGGGGGGGTTGGTTTTGTTGTTTTGATAGCCAGGGCTTGACAAGCAGCTAGAGGAAACAGCATTTCCATTCCTGTGATGTGTTGAAAAACTTCCACCCCATCCCCCTGCAGATCTTTTAGAACAACTGGGAAAGCAACAGAAGTCATTGCTATTTCTTAGGTAAAAATCAAAAGAAGGGCAAAATACCACAAGTGCGTGCACTTTTCAGGCTGCTTCTACCTATCACAAAGCACAGAAAGCAGAAGCCATATTTTCCTTGGAAACAGCCACTTTTACCTATTTAATGAAGTGCCAGAGGAGAGGTTCCCCATAACAGTTCCTCACCCTTCTGCCTCGGGGAGGAACAAGCTGCCTTTCAAATATCTCTGGCCCCATGCAGCTCTCCCAGTCTGACTCGGTAGCACTTTCCCTAGGTACTTCCAGCCTTCCCAGTACAAAGACTGATCTTGCCCTCCCCTGGGCTCTACTCCAGAGGTGGGGGGGCTGCCTCCCTGAAAGGCTGCAGGGACTGCTTCCAAACCAGAGGCCAGGGCTATCTGGTATCTGGAGCTCTAACACTAGGGACCTTCCCTTGCTGCTGGGTCACTTTGAAGGGCTCTCCCTGGAAGATAATCCAGCCCCAAAGAATTATCCTGGGGTGGAAGTGGGGGCTGGCATGCCTTTTCTCTGGCTTCCATCCAACCTCCTTCCCCTCCAGTTTCTAGCCCTTGCTTCAGCACCAATGCACAGAGCCCCCTGTGCTGGGTCTGGAAAAAGGGAGGGTTGGTGCAGTGATGGAAACTGGTTCCCTTCTCAAACATGCAGGTTCTCCTTGATGTAGAGATCTGGGAGGCAGGGATGACTGTCAGCGACTCAAAGGACAATCTGCTCAGGTTGATCTCCCTATAAGGGGACCTACAAGCATGTTAAACAAACCATTCCTGAATGAATGGAGGGCTCCACAATTCAAAAAGGATGTGGAGAAGCTTGAGAGAGTGCAGAGAAGAGCCACGTGCATGATCAGCGGTCAGGAAAACAGACCTTATGACGACAGGCTGAGAGCCCTGGAGCTCTTTAGCCTGGAGAAGTGCAGGCTCAGGGGTGATCTGGTGGCCACCTAAAAGTTTATCGGGGGGACCACCAGTATCTGGGGGAACGTTTGTTCACCAGAGCGCCCCAAGGCATGACGACTAGGTCGAATGGTCAGAAACTACTGCAAGACCGTTTTAGGCTGGACATAAGGAAGAATTTCTTTCCTGTCCGAGCCCCCAAGGTCTGGAACAGCCTGCCATTGGAGGTGGCTCAAGCACCTACACTGAGTGCCTTCAAGAGAAATTTGGATCGCTTATCTTGCTGGGATCCTGTGACCCCAGCTGACTTCCTGCTCCTGGGGCGGGGGGCTGGACTCAATGATCTTCCGAGGTCTCTTCCAGCCCTGATGTCTATGAAATCTATGACAATCATTCCCAAGGGCTGATTTTAGCGAACTACCATAGTCACTTCCTCTGTCTGCCTTCTAGTTCCTGGGTCACCACCTGGCTGTGACCGTCCAGGGGAAGGAGACTGGCATGGCCAGTTCATCAACAACAAGTTCACAGAAAACAACAACGCTTCCAGGCACCTGCCCCTGTGGAGTGGCCAAAGCAAGGCAGACGCACGGCGAAAGTGTTGGGGGCTCAGGCACTGACGTGCCATTAAACAAGTAGGGGCTGCTCCAAGGAGATCTGAACTGGGGGGGTGATGCTCACACTGCACGCTCAGCATTGTTAAATAAAACTCACCCCTTGCTGAGCACCGTGGCGCATGTCCTTGTTCAGGATGCCCATGTGTGCCCATGGCGCTCAGGGGCAGCTGCTCCACGTTTCTAAAGCAGCGTGAGAGAATCCCAGCCTAGAAGCTGGTGAGAGGACGTCATGGTTTCAACAGGACGGCACCAAGCTGCGGAGCTTGTTGCTGTCCAACACCACCATGTGCAAGAGTTTAGCAGGAGTCCGGAGAAGACTCACAGATACGGCTATGGTTCAGGGGCAAGCCAGCCTCTAGCCGAGAGCATGACAAAGGAGTCTCAGCCGTGGGCAGCTCTTTCAGTTCCTTGCATCTTCCTATGAAGGAGCTTGTGTTGTGCCGGGCCACATCCGGGCAGAACAATGGAGGTGCACGGATTGCTCTGTGGTAGCCTGGCAGTGTACCCCGATTCCAGCCTACACACACACGTACTCTCAGTCCTAAACAGTGAGACTGTCCTAGTGCTCGTGGAGCACAAGGCCCAGTGAATGGTTAGAAACCCTCACCAGAACCAGGCCTGGGCGGCACCATGAGGTTTAGCCAGCATCCATACTCCACACACCTTTATGGTGGCAGAACCCTCCCCTGTCAGCAGTCACTGCAGCTGTATCCAGTGCAGCAAGACTTCTGCCACCCTCCAGCAGAAGGTGCAAGCTGGTGCCTTCCCTGGGTGCACCCAGCGCTCTGGCAGCATCGCTGCTAAGCGGATCCACAGACAGGCGCGGACATGAATATGCTCTGACAAGTTGGTGCTGGCAGCTGCCCCCAGAGGCAAGTGTGTGTGGACTAGAGTGTGCCAGAGGGTGGGGCTGGGAAAGTTCCTGGGGGGCCATGGAGATGGATGGCGTTTGCTGCAGCAGAGGAGCTGCAGTGGCAAGGGGAAGTAGATGGGTGCAAAACCAGGCAACTACTACAGCAGGGCATAAACCCACCAGCACTAGGTGCAGACAAAGCCTTAATCTCTTTGCCCTGATCCTAGCCAGGCCTGAATGCTCAAAGAGGGAATCTCCCTGCTCTTGTTCCAAGGATAGTCCTAGGGCTGTTTCCCTCATGAGGCAGAACCAGCCCAAAGCACCGCAGAGAGGCCCACCATTTGAGTGGTGGTGCCTGGAGGCATTTGACCTTTGAGAGGCTAGAGGGGCTGAGCTAGTCAGCCAGGACAGGCTGAGGTAGCAATGGCCAAGGAGGAGGTGGAGGGAGGTGGCTGAGCACTGCCAAGTGCACTGGGCTGAAAGGACGGGCTGCTGCCAGGCAGGGGGCCTGGAAACCAGTCTCAGTACAGATGAGGAGGCTGGCCCATTTTGGTTAAACAGGTGTCCGTCATTTCTCCTTGTTCAGGGATTTCTGCCTGCTGACAGCAAACAAGCCCTGGGCCCTGTGCAATACGAAGCATGTCCAGCACTGGACACACAGGTAAGAGCAGTTTCACAGACCTTCCTGGCCTGTGGAAGGAGACTGAAAAGAGAATGAGAGATTGTGGGAGCAGCTTGATGGGCCTGGTGGTGGGTACCTTCTACTGCTACACAATCATCCAATGCAGATGGCACCAGAGTGTTCCTCTATGCACACATACCCACGCACACACGTGCATCTCATCCCACACCTGGAATTCATATTCTCTCCCACCTTCAGACACATGTTGCATTTCATCCCTGGCCTGGTCTCTAGTTTCCAGGACTCATTTAGTCAGAGACCATCAACAACGGTGGACAATTAGTGTCAATCTGGGACACGCTGGGAGATTTCCAGTCTCTCCTTTGATGGAAGCCACTGTGAAGCCTCCTATATGGCGGTCTGTCAGCATTGGAAAGCTCAGCTTTCACAGTGAGTTGGGCATGTACAGACTCAAAAAGGCCCCTGTAAGCAGGCTGCTGGCTGTGGGCTTCTCCAGGAAGGCTTTGGCTCCTTCAGCGGTCCCTCAGCTGCCCCAGCAACAAGCAGTCTTAAACAAATATACCAAATCTTGCTGTTCTGTCTGGACAACCCAGGGGTTCCCTGTACCTCTGGCCTCATGCAGGAGTTTGCTCTCCACCTACCTCAGCTCACCACTCCCCTAGGCTCTGCTTTCTGGGGTTTTTAACTCCGAGGCAGCCACTCCCTCATCAGCAGCCTTCTTACAGCTCAGCTCCTCAGCCAGGCTGGCCCACTCCTCCTAGGGAGACAGGCCACCCTACCCCACTACCAGCTTCTGGTCTTGCAGCTAACAGCCCTCCTGCATGAAGGAAAATAACTCTGAAGCTCATGCAGTAACAGGAGCTGAGCACATCTGATGCTACTGCTCCTGCCACTTCCAGGACATTGGAAGCCTTTGAACAGAGCCCCAACTTCCAGCCCTTCACTTGCAAATGGTGAACCATGACAAGAGGTGTATATAGCCTCTTAGATGAATTTTGTTGATGCCCAGACACCTCACTCATGGGCACATTTAAATATGTTTGGTCAGGTATTACAGAGACAAAGATGAAATACTATAAGAAGAAACAGGCAACATACTGTAGATTTTAGACAGGAGGATCTCGTAGAGCTAGCAAGATTAGATAAGATACTGTATATAGAATGACTGCATTAGCTAGCAAGTGGTAAGGCCAGATGATCGATGAATAGATAAACTGCAATGGGGTGAGGCACCAGTATACAGTATAAAGAAGAGGATGCTGAGTGCAGTCCTGGGAAATATGTGATGAGCAGTCTGAAGAATCACCTTTGATAACCCAAGGTCCTGCGAATGTAATAGCTCCCCTGCATCATAGGCACAAATGCAACTGCTGCCTCCACCCAGTGCTCATGCCTACTGGAATAGTCTGTTCAGTTCAAGGCTGCCTTTACCATAGCCCTTGCCTGAGGATACCCTCTCTGTAGGGGTGTTGCTTGCTGACTTTTGCCAGTGCCCCCCTACCAAAGGCTATTGCCTTTCACTCAGCCAATTAACTTTCTCCCCTTGGATTTCATGTGTAATTAAGTGGCTGCAGTCACAGTTCATTTTAATTCATTATCAGCCATTTATAAAATGGACAGGGGACTTGGAGCACTCTGGTTGGCTAATGGAGTTATAAGCAGGAACATTATAATTATGCCAGAACGGTGATCCTGAATAATATACACACCAGGACACTTACTACGGAGGCCTAGGACTAGCTTGGCGGTCCAGTTGTACAGGAACTCAGCTCAATGCTGGCCTGGCTTCTAGTTCGTGGATGCCATCGCCCTGCTGGGCACTCTGCAGTGGCAGAGAATGACTGCGCCTCCTGCCACCAGCGCTGCCCATTCCTGCCTCGGTCAGGGCTAGCAAAGAGCATCTGGACCGTGGCTCCCTGTCTTACCCAGGGGCAGTGGCAGGCAGCTGCATCCGCTCTGAATTTTAGCAGCTGACCCTGATCGGAACAGAGCGCCCTGCTCTGCCCAGGCTTTGATGGGCACCCAAGGCTCTGGGCCCTGGGCTTTGTGACAGGGTCTTGTTTCAGCGCTGCCACCAAAGAAGCTGAGGAAGATCAGAAAGATGAGAGGGGGCAGCCTAGGGCTCCTGGTGTAGTTTAGACATGCTAGTGGCAGTAGAGTAAGTGAGCAGGGAAAGCTCATTATCTTTTATGCCCCGCCCCAACCTCCCCCCCCAAAACCCTGTTGCCTCTCTACTCTGCCCCCACATCACTTCCAGACTCTGTTATTGTAAAAAGACACACACAGTTCAACCCACACACAGGCTGCACAGGCTGCAGGCTGAAAACTTGCTGCCTCACCTCCACGTATTACAGGTGTGCAGGAAATGCCCGGCGGCAAACAAAGAGGAGGGAAAGGCTGGTGCTGGCTGCATCCCACAAGAGGCCATGAGACCTGCTTTACTGCACCCCTCCCTTCCCGATGTACAACCATGTGCCTTCACAGAAGTACAAGCCCTTCTCTCAGGGCACTGCCTCTCCATAGCTCCTGAAGTCAGCTCCACAAGCACATACTCACTCCCTGGTCCAGCAGAAGATCCCCTGACTGGGGACACCAGTACTCGTAGCTGCTCTTGCCTTGTTGCTGCAGGGCAAATTCCACTCCTCTCTCCAAAAAGCACTTGCTTTGCAGTGCACAAAACCCCTGCTCCAATCTTGAAGTGCCTTCCCCAGTGCTGACAGATGTTCAGCACCACTCCTGCCTGCAATGAAAATGCCATCAGTTTTCACCACAACACAGGACTATGTTTCAACAATTTTTCCACAGCCCTCTGGAAAACTCCAGGTGCCAAGAATATTCTGCATGGCAAGCTATTGTACAAGCAGGAGCCTCTCTGCGTGCTCCTAGCACTGCATTTCATAGAGTCCTCTTCCAGTCTCAGCTGTTGGTACATCTGTCATGTGTTACCCATGCAACCCTGCCAGCAAGTCCTCTCTTTGTGGGAAGGCATAATTGTCTGACCCAGAGTCTTACCTCACCATGGCTTTATAAACCCCACAGATATGAATGGTCTTCTTTGGTTTAGCCATGTGCATTACAGGTGTGGCCATTCCAATTCATAGAAATAGGGACATAAAGAAACAGTGCTGGAAGGGACCTCACGATCATTAGCTCAGCACATTGCACTGTTGAAAGGAAACCCTTCTTTCCCAGCCTAACTCAGTCTCATGCTCTTTGTGGAGGGCATAAAGAGCCAATACTGTTTTAAGGCAGGGCTGGTAGCCCACAGGCCTTAGCGGTCCCTGAAGGGTTCGCATGTACCCCAGGCTACTATGTATAGCCACTGATCACGGCGGATGAAGCCATAGCCGAAATTCCATCCCCATCCTCAACCTTGTTCAGAAGAGCAGGGCAAGGGTCTATACACCATTTACAGCCCAGGGTAGACTTCAGGTAAAAGGAGGGGAAATAAAAACCCAACACTGTATCAATTATCACTAGCAGCTAAATCAAATGGAAGCAGATTGAAAGATATAAGACTAGGAGGGACCCTCACCAACTAGTTTGACCTGCATGTCACAGGCCAGAGAGTGTCACCAAGTGATTCTACATCAGGCTCAGAATGAGCTACAGCACATGGGAGATGGGGAAATCCTTTACCATTTTAAACATGCACATGATGGAGAATTCACCACATTGCTAGGTAATTTGTTCTTGCAGTGAGTTATCCTCGGTGCTAAAAATGGATGTCTTATTCCCAGTTAGCATGGGTCTGGCATCAGCTTCCATCTGTGGGATCTTTCCATGAGGTTATCTGTTACCTTAAAGAGTTATGTTACCAGAAATCTCTACACATACGCAAGCAAGTTACCACTTCACCTTCTCCTTGGTAAGCTAACAAGATGCATTTTATCTAAAGATATATCTAGTTCAGTGGTTTACAGCCTTATTAGACTGAAGGCACCCTTGTCTTTTGGACTACTGGAAAAAAAAGAAGAGAGCAATTCTTCTGCTGCAAAGAAGTTGGGAAGATCACAACAAGCTGGAATATTGTTATCATCATGGATTCCTATTTGAAATCTCATGTCGGTGTTTGCACAACTTAGTGTGTATATCAAGCAGCATCTTGTGGCACCCTTAAAAGGATCTTATGTCACCCTGGTTGACAAGGACTGGTGGTCTAGATGGCCTAAGGTGGACCAAAGCAGAGGTATTTCTGCACTGGGAGTTCAGCTTCTCAGCAGTGCTCATTATCTATCCCTGCTGCAATGCCACACCAGTGTGGTACTGGCTATACTGTGTTCAGTTCTGGAGCTGGTGTGTGCAGGACTAGCTGGCAGGGCTCTGCATGACACTCCTGTGGTTATACAGACATAGAGCTAGTTGGTCACTGTGAGGCAAGTTTCCCAGAGCTCAAATCATTCTTGCAGCTTTTTTTCTGAACTCTCTCCAATTTGTCAATGTCTTCTTTAAAATGCGGACACCAAGTGGACACAGTAGTCCAGAAATGGCTCCCGAAGGCCCTGTATCAAGTCAGTGTTGATACAAACCTGAAAGGCTGCTATGGGACACTGTCAGAGGAGAACGAAAGGACGGCAGCATCATTAACAGTAATCAACACAGGGTTACAGAGAACAGGTTTTGCCAGACTATATTGTTTTAATGACATTACACAATGTGGTTAATGTATTTAGCTTCCTGATATAATATACTCAGCTTTCTGTGTAAAGCTTTTCAGATACCACTGTGCAACGTTCCAATTAAAATATAACACTGCAGAAAAACAATGCAGAATATATTATATTGATAAAAGCCTAGATAGATTTTTAGATAGCCTAGATAGATCTATTAGCTAAAAAGCTAATAGATTTTTTTAAAGTTATTGCAAATGAAAAATCTTCATCCTTTATGGATGTTTGTTGGACTTTTCTAGAGCAGGTGCTGGGAAACAATTTACCCTCATCCTGACACTCCTTTTAATTCTCTGTCCTGGACTTAGAAGGTTTCAAGTGGTAAAGGCACACAAAGTTGCTGTGAACCCCAAGCTTTATTTTTCATTTGAGGGAGCTTCAGTCCACTGGGCAAATTTAGCTGCAAGCAGAATGAGAGATACAGGAAATGCCAACCAGACCAGACCACAGGGCTAAAGCACTTCACCCAACCAGCCCAGCACAGCAACTCCCAAAGCACAATATGGGCCTCAGTGCTTCTCAAGAGATAGGTAGTCCATCTACAAGAGACCACTACACCTAGAAACTCTTACTTTAACTCAAGAGGCAGAAGTGCCTCAGTTCAGTGGTGAAGCTCCCAGGTTCAAATATCACTCACAACTCAAGAAACAGGTTGTTATATGAGCATGAGGGGCTGGGTGGAATCCAAACTGTTGTTATTTTAGTGGCCTGCAAGGAAAGTAGAAGCTATAATGTTAACACTAGTTAGCAGAGCATTTCCTTTTGGCTCCAGCAATGAACGTGTTGTTGCTGCTGCTGTTGGCCCTTAAGGAAAGCTGCAAGTTCTGCTCCCAGCATTTCCTGGAGCTGGTGTCCTGCCTCCAGCAGTGGCTTTCTGTTCCAAAGGACCGATCTGCTTTTGCAAAATCCTATTAATAGATTCATAGATGTTTGGGTTGGGAGGGAGCTTAGCAGATCATCAAGTCCGACCCCCTGCCCTGGGCAGGAAAGAGCGCTGGGATCAGATGACCCCAGCCAGATGTATGCCATCCTCCTCTTAAAGACCCCCAAAGTAGGGGACAGCACCACCTCCCTTGGAAGCCCGTTCCGGATTCTGGCAACCCTTACCATAAAGAAGTTATTCTTGATGTCTAACCTAAATCTGCTCTCCGTCAGTTTGTGGCCCTTGTTCCTAGTTACCCCAACGGGTGCCCTGGTAAACAGAGCATCTCCTACTCCTTGCTGCCCCCGCCCCCCAATGAATTTGTAGGTGGCCACAAGATCACCCCTCAGCCTTTTTTTGCAAGGCTGAAGAGATCCAGGGTCCTCAGTCTCTCCTCGTAGGGTCTTGCCTGCAGGCCCCTAACCATACGGGTGGCCCTTCTCTGGACCCTCTCGAGGTTGTCCACATCCCTCTTGAAGTGGGGCACCCAAAACTGGACATGATACTCCAACTGTGGCCTGACCAATGCTGCATAAAAGGGAAGCTGAATTCGCTATTAGCTGAGTTCATGCAATGTCAGGGGCAAGGCAGATTGCACAGGTCAGGGAGTTCAGATCCCATGGACATATTAAACCTCTCTACTGAATGTGTCATAGCAGAGCTATTCACTCGGAGCCCTGGGCTACAGGCAGTCCACAAACAGTGCAAGAGTTAGGGCTGATGTAACGTGGAGGGCTTGGAACCAGGCACTCTGTAGGTAGCACAGTTAAAACCTCTATGCTTTGATTTTCCATTGTGGAAGATATTCCCAGTCTCCACTGCATTCCCCCTGAGCAGCAGGATCTCAGTACTAGAGGCTGGTAGGAAATTTTCAACAAAACAAGGGTGTCTGGAAATGCCAAACCAATCTTCTCCCAGATATGCACCAGCTCATTTCAGTCACTTTGGGTCAAAAGCCAAACAGCTCCCCCTTAGCCAGCAGTGCCATAGGGAGCAAACTTGAGAACATGTGGACCTCTGTTTCAAATCCCTCCTCTGAATCAGGCAGCACAGGTATTTGAACCTATACCAGGTTGGTTGCTAACTTGGGAACTCATTCAGACTCATTCTGACTCATTCTGTTTTTTATAAAAAGACACAAGTGGTCTCCATTTCATCTGGATGCAGAATGGCAAATTATTAAAAACTCAATTTGTGGGGCAGGAAAGCTTGTTTCCTGCTCAGCTCTTCTCAGGACCTTTCCAAAGAAACCTGCATGGTTTTTAGTGCAACATTAACTCAGTCTTATTGCATATCCTGAATATTTTCTGGCACAGATTAAATAAAGCAAGAACAGTAAGGCATTAAGGTTTATACTTAACAAGGAAAACAGAAATAGAAAATGCAGCTAATGTGCAACGGGGCTGAGTTAATGTTATGGTAGAAACCTGAACTTTTGGCATTTCCTGGCTTTTTGAGTGCTTAGTTTGGACTGGGTAAAGGGAGGAGTGCCAAGGCCTCAAGGAAGTCACTAGTGACTTCATTATTGCAATTGATTTTAGATACAGTGGTGATGGGCTGCAGCATAAGCCCCCAAGTTCTACCTTACTGCTTAAAGGTTTGGGGTTTTCTATATGCTCATCCCCTGGTATCCAAGTGCTTGTCAACATTAGCATTGCAATTGTGTTACTTTGCCTTTTGCTTTCCCACTTTTCAATGCTTTCTCTGTAACAATGTCAGGACTTTGGCTTTACCTGCGGCAAGTTAAGGGGTGTGTTTGGTGTTTTGGACGTTGTGCCTGGGAGCTGTGCATGAGGATTGTTCACAAAGCTGTTAAGAACAGGTTAGACAAACACTTACCTGGGAAGGTTTAGACAGGGACGATCCTGCCTCAAGCAGGGGGTTGGACTCAGTGACCTCCTAAGGGCTCTGCCAGCCTGACTTTCCTATAATTTTATGAAAACGACTGCTAAATCTCTTCCAAGTGAAAGCCTGCCTCTCACAGAAGGGAATAATCTAGCTGCCCTTGACTCCCCAGCCCAAGGGAGCTACTATCTATTTACAGCTGGGTTGACTGAGAGCTGCCTTCAGTATTAGGCCAGGTCAAGCTTTGAACATTTGCCTCTGGAGCCAGGATACCTCAAGAGCTCTGTGTCCACAGTCCAGGCCCTTTAAGAAGCATGCCCTAAATCGTCCTTAAAAAAAATACCAGGAAGCAGACAGAAACATCCCAATGTCCATCTACCAAATCTCCTGGCTTTAGAGCTTCACAGACTTAAAAGTATTCAACCAAACTGTTTCCATCTTGGGTTTCTTTTTAAAGTCACGCTGTAGGTTGGAAAATAAGATTCCATTCTAGCCACTGGTTATCCAGGCGCACACGTTCTGGTGGGGAAAATGTCATTTCCTTGCACTTGAGTCACTTTCTAAGACCTCAAATGATTTTGCTCAAACTTCCTCCAAAAATGTTTGGGAGGATACCAAATATTTAAAGTGCAGTCCCTAGGGAACAAGGCTGTCAATATGGCTGAACTCCTGAGAAAGGGTAGTAAGAACAGAAGCTGGAAGTGGGTGTTACCAAAGGTGACTACGAGTATACACAACATGGGACAGAAAGGGAAGATTTTCCACAAAATATTTTGCACAAATTATTCCACCAGGCTACTTGCTTTAATCCCCATCTGTCATTTCTGCCCCCCCTCCCCCCAATAAAAACAATTTAAAAAGCTCAGTTTTCCTCAAATTTCAGGAGGCCAAGTATATGCAGTTGTAGGCTAAGAGATGAGAACTCTTGAACTAAATGCAGACCAGACTGTGCCAGGCTGTCAGCACCGCCCCTTCTGCGACTAGACTGACAGCTAGCTCCTGCTCCAGTCCAAGTCTGCGCTCCCCACATGCACAACCAGGCCAGGGGAGTACATACGTATGGCAAGAGGCTATACCAAGAACAACAATTTCAGCTGCAGCAGCTTGCTCAGCTGGACACAAGCTGGATGGGGTGCATACCAGATGTGCATCAAACATATGAAACAGCTCTGCCAAGAGGGGAAGGGGCCAGCAATGCCCTGCCCTCAAGTACCTGCCATGCAGTGCTCCTCACACTGAACTACCATCCTCTGGAGGGGAAGCACATTCAGACAGGAGGAAGGAAGGAGGCTCTCACCAAGTGGCATCGAAATACGACTATGGTTGCAGTGCCACAACTTCCAGCAAACCTGGAGCAGTTGGTTTCAGCAAGCTGCTCTTTGGGACATCGCTAAGAACCTGTTTGATCTCATACTGCTACAAGCACATGCACACACAAATGCACCAAGACAACAGGGCCGGCTGCAATAACTTCTACCCCAGAGGCTCTGGAGGAAAGTCAAGTTGTCACAAGGTATCGCCCACTGCTTCCTAGACGGGCAAAAGGGAACGTGGGGTACACCCCACAGATCATAGTCCCCACAGAAGTGGGGCTTAATGTGTGATTGTGCTTGGGAGAAGGATGTTTCACATGATTCAGTTTTACAGGATGGGCCACAGAATCCCCAAGGACCTGCCCATACAGACATCCCCAAACTGCACAAATACAAGTGATGGGTGTGGAAGAGGCATAACTAAGCACTGCTACTGTTTGATGGATGGTTCCCCTTGAAATGAGTTAGCGAAGCTGATATAGACCAATGTAAATCCAAAATAACTTCATTTAAGTGAGTGCGGTTGCTCCAGGTTTACATCAGAGCAGAGTCTCATCCACTGCCACATAAACGTGTCTGCATGTGAATATACATATGTGTTCCTGCTCATGCCAGTGCATGGGGATGTCTGCCTCTGAGTGTGTGCACGCACACACCTAGGTGTCTTTGCACAGACAGAAATTTCCCCAACTGCACAAGAAGGAAATTCAACCCCTGGAATGTGCAATGTCACTCAAAAGCGTGCACAGGCAGCAGCGTGTAATTGTGTAACATGCGCCGGAATCACTGTGACGGATGGAGCTGCCAGCGTGAAGCCTGTGGAGTGGGGGGATTTAAAATTTTCCTATGATAAAAAGTGACAGCATACTAATTACACTGCTTCCCCCCCAACAATGGAGGACCCTTTGCTTATAATTAGTTAATCAGGTAATTAGGGTTAATTAGTCAATGTTTGTAAAGCACTTCAAAGATGAAAAGTGTTGGTGTGAGGTTGTTCTACAGTCTGTCTAGTACTTTTGTCTGAGGGTCTTAGTGGGCTTTGCAAGCAGTCAAGTCTGAGTCCTCAAAGCTCCCTTCGCATCCCATTCAGCAGACAAGGAATCGGAGGCAATATGAGACCAAGGGCAACGTTAGTGGTCTGGGGACTTATATTGTGGGGTGCCTGTTTATGACACCTGGGCTGGAGTCTTGGCCCACTTGAAGTCAATGGTATTGCTGCTACTCAATTCAGCAGGGCCAGGTTTTCCCCTTTTTCTGTGGGATCCTGAGGGGTGCTGACTGCCCCCCCCCAAGTGCCGTCAGTGCGAGTACCAGGAGCTCTGTGCCTTTACTGGGGGGGAAATCAGGCTGCAAGCCACAAGATGGAAGCCCAGAAACAGAGGCACCCAACACCGCACTAACCCGAAGATTTGTGGACAGCTTTTCTAACCAATACATTTTTTCCTCTAGTCTTGTGATATCAGGTATTTGGTGTTTTTCTTAAAAGCCCCAGTTTTAGAACACAAAGAATTGATGGCAAAATCCCAGTGTCCTTAAATGCAGTGAGCTTCTAGTCCTCTGAGTTTGAGGGAAAAGCTGAAAATCATTAGTCGGGAGTTCTGTGAAAGCTCAGAAACAAATTGTTATGTCAGAAGGTGTGAACGGCTGTTGTCAAACAGGTCTTTGATCTATAGACAATCACAGGCCTGGCTAGGGGAGTGTTGAGCAGCCTTCTTTCTGGCCAAATGGAAGGAGCAATTAAATGCCTCTTAATTCTGATGTTGGAAACAATAGGAGACTACCATCCAAGGCACTGGGCCATATGGTGAAGGCAGAGCCGAGCTAAGCCATGTGGTCTGAGGGGCTTCCCTGGGACTGATTACAAGAGCTGGCTCTAGGACATTGTTTGACAAACTGCATGTGTGTTCAAAACAAATCCAGCGTGCGGGTGAGAAATGGTAGTGAGCAGAGCCCTGAGCTGGAGTAGAGACAGGCTTCCTTAAACAGGACGGACAGGAACTGTGGGCTAGGAACCAAGACGCAAGGAAGCAGATGACTGCGGCTTGTCCCTGCTGGGTCCCGGGGAACAGCACCGCATACACATCCTGTGTAAAAAAGCCAGAGAATAGATCTGATGCATCTGACTCCTGTTAGGTACCGCTCAATTTAAAAGAGCAAAACTAGAGTTGGTTTCTCATGAGAGATGCTGTGATTGGTCTTGCTCCCAAATGAAGAGGGAACAAATAAGGGAAGGGCTCCCACTAGTGAAAGGAGGTCAAAGGAATTTAGAACCAAAGCTGGAGACTGCAAAGAGAATCAAAGTGATCCAAAGCTTTCCAAGTGGTTGGATAAAGCTGGAAAGCGTCTGGGCAGCTTTAGAAACCCAGCTATAAACGGCCAGTCTGGGCTAGCAAGGCAGCTCCACAAGGTGTCCAGCAACATGCTACCAGGGACCAGAAGCTTTTCCCAGACAGAGGGGACCAAGGAAGACTGACACAGAACTTGCAAAGGAGATGAGCTATGGCAAAGACTTAAGGAGGTGTGATATAACCTGGAGGCAGTTCACCCTTTACCACACACCCTTGGCATAGAGACAAAGCCATAGGAAGTGTTCGGTGGTCTCTCTCGCACCTCAGCAGCTTTCCCTGGGGCAGCGGGAGAGTGTACGGGGATGTTGAAGAGGACAGCAACACAGCCGAACCAGGAGACAGCGACGATGACAGCAACAGCATCAGCAGCAGTGGAAATGCCAGCGACAAGGGCAGTGAATAAACTGAGAACGTAAACCCCCAAATGGAGGCTGGGGCTAAGAGACTGCGATTGAGTTAGGGAAAGGACTGCGGATGGGCACGCGGGAGTGCGGGTATGTTTATTGTAACAGGTGTGCGGGGTTTAAACGTGGTTTAAGGTGTGTGAAGATAAGCTTATGCTAGGTGCTGTATATATATATATATTAGATATAGATACAGAAATATATTTTTTTTAAAAGCTGTGATCTAACCTAGAGAAGGGGCAGAGCACTAATGTGGCAACCTTATCTCATTTCTAGGGTTCATCAACAAACCCCGAGTTATCAAACTCTTGATTTAGGGTTCTGAGATAGTGAAGGCAATGCTAAGGGGTACAAGGAAAGAGAGAGCCTAATTTCCATCTGACCTGGCAGAGGACCAGAAGAGACCAGTGTCCAAACACCAGCAAGGACTCCCAGGGTAAACTAGCAATGGCGCAGTGTCTACATGCTCACTCAGCTAGACTTGGATGCAGACACTGTGATTAGTGTTGCTCTCAAATGCAGAGATGGCCAAGGCCATTTCAAAAGGTTTTAGAAGTTGCCATGGAACTTGGATTTTTTCTTACACCAGCACTGGAAAAGGAAACAACCATTACTGAGAAAAACTGAGCCATGTAATTGGGCCCAAATGAAAACAGTGACTGGGAAACATGCACCCATTCAAAATGGGGAAATTTTGGTTGGAAAAATTGTCTTTGGAATTTGAGCAGGAGTCTAAGCTAGTAGATGAGTTAATAAATGGTTTGGAAGTCATCAAGGCCAACATCTGTGCAGTCAATGCCAGGAGTAAGTTCAGGCTGTGGAAAGTCCCGTTAAAGACATGGTCGAGGTGAAACAAATGCTTTACAGGCAAACATTTTGCAGAGAGCAAGTTGTTTGACTTCCAGAAGCACAAGCCACAACACCTACCTGCTCTGGTAGCTTTCCAGCAAGGGAAACATGGGGCGTAGGAGTTACCTGCTGTGAGACCCAGGATTTGGGGGGAGTTTTCCCTGCTGAAGTTTGCATAGATCTGAGGCAGGAATGATCCCTGTTTCTTTGCTGTATGGTCTAACAAGCAGAAAATACCAAGATGGGAATCCAAGCTTCAAAATGGGAAACAGTGGATCTGGTAAAGGTCGGTACGAAATAAATCTGTAGTGGGTGATGTGAACGCTCGGTGTTGCTCCTTATGAAAAGCAGCAGCTGTTTTCCCAATCCTACCAAGGTACAGGTTATGCCGCACTAGTGCAGCACAGAACTGATACTAGGGCAAATAACCCCACTGAACAGCAACTGGAAAGTGATAGCATTTTCTACTTGCAAAGATTAATTTCATCTTGGTGCCACAGGAAGGCATAAACAAGCCTTTGAAGACACCTTGTGCCTCACCTCTAGTCCTGCATAAGAATGAGCATAGACTAGGGCACCAGCTTGTGTGTGGACTATAGAAAACTACCTGAACTACTTTAAAGGACTTTTACCCATGGTGACAGCCCAGATGCTGGAGCAAGTTCCAAAGAGGAAAATCAGATTGATCTTACCTATGAGTACCAGCAAGTGGAAGTCCAACGAACAGGGGGAAAGACTGCTTCCCCGGCTGGAAGAGACCTGTGGCAACAAAGCGACACTTATTGTAACCTCTAACACTGAGCAAGGTGATAATGATCTAAACTCATGGATCCTCCTCTGGCTGCAGCAGTGACACTGTTCTTCTCAACAGTATCAAGTAGTTGTAGTTATAGTACTCAGAGTAAAAACAAGTACCTGAGGTACAGACAAGCAATCAGAAGAACATTTTCTCATTAATTAACACCCCAATCTCAGCAAAGTTATGAACAGATGGATAAACTAAAGAAAAACACAGCACCAAGACTTATAATAATTAAAAAGCTCCCAGGAAAGAATGTCAGTAGGTGTTTTTTTAACACAGGAACATGGAAGATAAGCTGATTTCAGGGAGAAACAGGATCCACGCTGCTGGAGCCACCACAGCAAAGTCTGGACACTCGACTGAGATCAGGCACAACGGCAGAACCACCAACAGCCAGGTGCTGCGTGTACACAAAACCAGTTTGATGAGGACTCGGGGTGGAAGTCTCAAATATAACTGGTGCATTATGCACTGTCACAAACCACAGTGAGAGGGGTGCTGCACGCACATCTCAGCCTGTTTGTTACATCTGGATGATATCTGAGCACACGCTGACATCTTTGACCACGGTCGGTGATATACCAAAGGCTGCTAGTTTGAAACAGAATGACCACGGTCGGTGATATACCAAAGGCTGCTCCTTTGAAACAGACCCTGCCAAAACAAGAGTCCATCCAAGAAGAGTTAACCCATATCAAACAATCTGTGACTGGAGAATTTCCACTGAGGAAAAAAAAGAAGAAAAAACTGAAGCCATGCAGAATTGGCCAACTCCCCGGACACTCGCAGAGGGGCAGGGTTTTGTAAGACTCCGCTCCTGTTAGAGATTTATGTGTGGGTTTACCAGTAGAGCAAAACCACTGCGCTGGTTGGGAGAGAAAGGGGAACCAATCCAGGGACAGCAGTGGTTTAGCCTTTTGGGAGTTGAAAAGGGCCCTTGTGACTGCTCCTGTCTCGGCCTTCTTGTGTTTCAAAATCCCATTCATGCTGGGCACAGATGCTGGTGCTTAAGGTGTGAGGACAGTATTGACACAAATGAGAAGGACTTGAGGTGCAGCAGCTTATGGCAAGAAGAGTCCTGGTTCCCCAAGAGAGGGCCTGGGCCACCCCAAATGCACTCCCAGCAGCCACTGAGTCCGTGCAATGCGTTCACTGCAACCAGAACGGGCGAAGGTTGTGATCAGGACAGGCCTGATTGTGCGTCCCACTTGGCATGGCTCAGACCCAGGAACCTCACCAGGCAGCTGGAAACCAGACCAGGGCACCCGGGTCAGCGGCTCACCCAGGCCACGAGGCCCCTCAGAGGCCCAGCAGCAAGTGAGAGCAGCTCAGTCTGGTGCCCTGCGTCCCCCGGAAACAGGCATAGGGGGAACCGTCCCATCCACTCTTGTTCCCAGGGGAGCACAGGGTGCCTGACCAGGCGGGCCCCCTGGCACGGGGCCCTGCTGCCTGGTACCTAGCCAGAGCCCGTTTTTTCGTTTGCTGCAAAAGCTGACCTCTTTAACAAATTCTTTGCCTCCATATTCCTGGACAGGGACCGGGACATTTCCCCCTCTAGGATTACGGACGGACCCAGGGGAGGCACCGCCATGCCTAGGGTCAGGGACGACCTAGTTAGGGAACTTTTGGAGGGGCTGGACGTGTTTAAATCAGTTGGTCCAGATGCTCTTCACCCGAGGGTGCTCAGGGAATTGGCAGGGGTCATAGCGGGGCCCCTAGCACGGCCGTATGAGTGCTCGTGGTGCTCTGGCCAGGTACGAGAGGATTGGAAAAGGGCCAATGTGGTCCCCATTTACAAGAAGGGGAGAAAGGAGGACCTCGGCAACTATAGGCCAGTCAGCCTTACCTCGGACCTTGGAAAGACCTTTGAGAAAATCATCAAGGAGCACACCTGCAAGGGCTCAGCAGGGGAAGTAATGCTCAGGGGCAACCAACATGGGTTCACTGAGGGCAGATCTTGCCTGACTAACTTGGTTTCCTTTTATGATCAGGTCACAAAGTTCCTGGATGAGGGTGTCGAGGTGGATGTCGTCTTCCTGGACTTTAAGAAGGCCTTTGATACTGTTTCCCACCACATTCTCTTAAAAAAGCTGGGTGACTGCGGCATTGTTGCCTACAAAGTCAGATGGGTGGCAAATTGGCTAGAGGGTCGCACCCAGAGAGTGGTGGTGGATGGGTCGCTTTCGACCTGGAGGGATGTGGGCAGTGGGGTGCTCCAGGACTCGGTCCTGGGGCCTGTACTGTTCAACATCTTTATCAGCGATCTGGATGTGGGTGTGGAAAGCACGCTGGATGCTTGATGTGGGACTTGGGTTTGACTTAGGCTTTCTTCTCTGTGATGTTGGACCCAGGGGGATCAAAATTCACCTTCCCTGAGTGCTGAACCACCTCCTCTGGGTGTTTCATAGAGTACCAGAGCACACTCCCTGCTTTCCTTCTGGCTAAAGCTTTCTTCCTAATCAGCTGCGCTCATAGCCAAGCAGTGGCACCTTAGTGGGGTGTCCACGCTGAAGGTCTCTCCCTGACCGCTGTACTGCAAGCATTCACCACGAATTCCCAGTGCTGGGGCCTAGTCACAGAAGCTGCAGTTCCCGAGGGGAAGCAGCCCACAGATGCCCTGAAGTCTCTTTAGAAGTGGACAAGGCTGCAACCCCAGCAAGCAATAAGCACCCCTCTCCCAACTGCAACTGTGGAACGGGTTCTGCACCTTTCCTAACTAGTGGGCACGTCCCAGCACGTTCCCTCCCGCACGGCTTGCATCAGCCGGTAAAATTCCACTGAGACTGGTTACAAGCTTGTAGGCCTGGCTTCCAGCTGGGGTCCCTGCAGGGGCCCCAGGCTGGCCTCAGGATTCAGGGAGGGGAAGCAGAGTCCTTCCATCGTGCTGTGGCATGGCAGGGACTCTCGAATGCGTGCATGCTCATCCTCCTTGCTGGCACTTCCAGGCTCTCTCCCCACACTCACATGCACACCCTTTCATACATCAGAAGTGTTACCTGCTTCTCCCATACGTTTTGTCTTGTGCACACACCACTCATACCCTGTGCATGCACATGCACACCCACTACTCCTCATACATGTAGTCTTTTCCTCCCCACAGACAGACAGACACTGTTTTCCCTTCACAAACATGTATCCCCTTGCTCCTTGTCACACATATACACTGCCCTCCCAGACCCACACGCTGTGGTAGGGGCCAGTGCAGCACAGGAATTGTGAAGTGCCCCCTGCCCGAGTGTCAGCCCAGCCTGGCTAGACACAGCTAGGCTTCTGCACTGGCTCTGGTAGTTGTTCCACTGGTACAAACCCTTGCCTTACAACCTGAACTTCTCTCTACTGTTTTTACTATAGCTCAGGAGGCTTTTCAGGCAGTGAAGGACTAGCATGGGATAGCAGGCAATGAAACTGGACAAGCCCAGAACAAAAAGGTTGCATCAGTGGACCTGGCTCCTGGGGCCTGAAACAGCAAGACCACCAGGCAGTTCCTGGCTACAGCAGCTAATTGTTTGTCTACACAGGGGAGTTCCCCAGAACAGGATGTGGGCTTGTTTACAGAGATGCGCGGCAAGGTTAATCTGAATTAACTAAAGGGAATCATTTAAAGTGAGCTAGTTAAAACTGATTAACTCTTTGTGCATACACTTATTTAACATTAATCAAATTAATATAATTTGCATCTCATTTCATTTTGGAAGAAAAGGAAGCCAAATCAAAATAAGACCACCTTAATTTTGAATAAAAGCCAGGGTGTGTGACGGCTCAATAACCTCACATTAAACATTGTTAATTCTGAGTAATTTTCCTGAGCACACTGTGCAGACCAGCCCTTGCCATGGTTTAGCGTGACCTTCTTTAGCAGCAACACTCTAAATTCATGCCCAAGTTCAGCTCACAATCACTTCCCAGTGTAGACAAGCCCTTGGGCTTCACACAGAACATGTTTTTCCCCTGCCTTTCCTCGAGCCCTAGTTACAAGTCCTTTATTATGAGACATGCACACAAGTGCCCAGGCAGAGTCCTGGGGGTGCTGGAGACCTCGGGGATTACTTCTAGCATCAGCAGGATCAGCCACAGCACGGCACCCACTACTGGGAAGGCTTTTGTCTAAATGACAAGAACATCTCACAGAGGCAGGTACTTATAGGCACCAATACACACGAGCTTTGGCAGAGGCTTTGCTGGCATTGGGAGGATATGAATCTCCTCTGGATTGGAAGTGGCCAATGGCTGGTTCAGTAGACTAGGGAAGTGAACAGGTGGCCTGTGTCCTCTGCCTGAGCATCCTTCTTGAATAGTCTTGGCTGCCAATCAACTTTTTATTAGTCCTGTTACTTCTTCTGAGGGAAGCCCTTGGCACAAGAAGCAGGTAACGTTCTGAGCCTGCACCCAGCTCTCACTTGCTTGCTGCCTGGAAGTGACCCCAATGCATTCAGCATTGATTTTTCTGGAAGTCCTGGTGCTGCTGGGGACCGCGAGTCCTGCTGGCATGTACAGGGGGAGCCTGACAGCCTGCTTCTATCTACGCACAGCTTCACAGCTAGTTGCACCAACAGCAAGGAGCAGTTCGATAAAAGCTTTTACTTTGCCAAATGCTCTGGCCATAATTACATTTCATCACATTCTCATTTGCACTGATGAATTACCTTATGACTAACTCATGATTAATTAATCTCAGGGAATGGGGAGATGGAACATGCCTTTATTAACTAAACTTTCCAGATCAGTTCCATGCACCCTGGACATATTCCATCAATTAGGCAGAAAGGGAGATGTTTAGTTTGATCTAACAGATATGGAAATGGATGTTGTGCATGCAGCCAGCTGAGCCCAGGGGTGCATGAGTAGGGGCTTCCCCCTGCCCACCCACTGATTGTGGGCACAAAGAGCCCCAGTTCACGTCAGGACAAAAGACACAAAATGTGACAGGATGAGCAATAGTGTAGAGTAGCTCTGGGGCTCGCCTACAAGTTTAGGAGGAGCCAGAGAGACTTGGGAAAGCCAGAAGCAGGACTAAGAAGGTATGACAACCCCAGGTTGAAACAATCACATTTCATTCATATGTCCAGAAGAATATGCCTGGAGACACAAACAGACCAATCCTTTCAAATACATACATTAATTAAGGTATCTCTTCATTCTTCCCCTTCTGCTTCCCACCAGGCAGCCTGACAGGGCTCTTACATCCAGAAGAACATATATAGGGTTGTTGTTCCTATTACCACGATGATCCTCAACTAGGTTCTTGGCCTGTGCCAATGCACGTACAGAACATGGCCAGCTGCAAGTGGCCAACCCATGCCTGCTTGCTCCCAGAGAAAGCCTTTGGGTACTCCTCCCCATCCACAGGAACAGTGCTGGTTTGCCCCCTCCCCAGGGCTTGTAAGGCTGTCACAGTCAAGGTTACCATCATCTAGCATATTGCAAGTGATACACCTGAGGCCCAGCAACCTTGCCAGTCCAGTGGAAGCAGTGATAGGATGCATTTGGCAGAGAAGCCTCATGTAGATACAAGCAGGACGGGAAAGGGACTTTCTCCACCTCCTACGGCAAGTCAGCAGCAAAACAGAGATGCAGATGATCAGGGCTGCAAGACTGTCTATCCCTATGGTTTTACAGGTCTCAGGGTACTGGGGCCCCAGAGGCACCCAGGAGTACCGTGCAATAAATATTTAATAAAGTAATAACACATCAGGCTCCAAACAGAACCCCGGGGTGCTGAGCCTCAGGGCCCTGCCCCGCTGTAGAGCACATCGCTTCTTCTAGGGAGAAGAAAATAGATCAAAGAGTCCTATTTTTCCTCTTGTCCATTTTTTCTCCTCAGTCCACCCAGTCCTCACACTTTAATGGAAGTAGGGCTATCCCTCACTCTGACTTTCAGGGCGCCTACCCCTCCAGGGACCAGCTCCAAAATGAAGGGTAGCACTAACACCCCTGCAAGGGGGCCCTTCCTAGGGCAGCCCTTCATAGCCTCCCCCATAGCCACCCTGACTGTACAGGTCTTACTCTATTCCCATGCATTAAGCCCTCTGGTCTAGTCTTAATGCCAGCCCACCACAGGGCTCAGTGCACTGACTGCTTCCCAGACACCCCCATGGCCTCCACCAAGCCTCCAGTCAACACAAAGCCAAAGCAGAAACAAAACAGATGACTTCTCTGCATACTGTTCCCTGGCAAGGGTGCTTGGGCTTATATGGCCCCTTTCTCCACTTCTTCCAGTCACCTGACCTGGCGCTCTGGTCACAGCGCCCAGATGTTGCCAGTCGTCCCAGTCCCCAGCTCCACCCTGCTGCGGGTAGTCTGCAGACCGGGCTCAGCAGCCTTTGACTCCACTGCAGCCACACGGGCTCTGCACCCCCATGGTTGCTGCTCAGAGCCCCGCAGCTCCTCCTGCAAGCTGCATCCCCAGCCTGCACTCTGCAGCACTGCTCTTTTGTCCCTCCCGTAACAGCCTAGGGGACTCTAATCATTTTGCAGCATCTCTCAGCTATCCAGTCTGCACTTTCCTTCCTGGTGTTGCAGCCTCTTGCTCCTAGAAAGAATGTGGGCTGGATGGGACCCCTGGCGGCTGTCTCATCTTTTGTTCTGCCTCCTTGCTGGAGCGAGTGCACAGCCCATGCCGGGTGCTGGGTGCTCTGTCTTCTCCGTGGTTCTCCGGGAGTAGAAAGCCCTCCCCCATCACAGCTTGTTTCCCTGCTGAGCTGCTCTTGGATTTATAGCTCTTTGTCTTGGTGGTAAAGCTAAGTTTTCCCTGCTGCAGCATCACTTCTTGTTCTGGGCTTGCTGAGTAATGCAAATAATTGATCCCTCTCCTCTTGCTAGCATCCCACTGCTTCTTTGCAGACAGTAATCATGTCTTCCCAGAGACACTTCTCCTCCTTAGCCATTCACCCTGTGCTGTGCCATGGTCAGACTCCTCCATCACCAAGACTGATGCCCTGGAGCCATGTCAGAGAGACTGCGAAGGTGCTAGGGCAAATCGCCAATAAATCAGGCTATGATTCCTTCACTGTGCTATGATTTCTTGTTCTGGCAAGTGCTGCTGCTGGCCTCCTGGCTGGGAAGGAATCAGCTGTGAGCTGGCTCCACTTCTGCCCTTTGGAGACACCAGTAGTACAAGAGAAGGGTAAGCCTTGTACCCCATGAAAGTTGCCCCATGTGTAAATGAGGGAAAAGTCAGGCTCTGCAGCTCCAACCAGGCAGGGTGTGGGGGGAAAGGGAAGGTGGTCCATGCTTCTGGAAATCAGCCCTAAGTCACTGCAGAGGAGGACAGCCAGGATGAGTGAGCGGTTTTGCTCTCAAATTCCAGATCTCAGTGTGAGTCAGGCATGTACAGACTTCTAAGTCTCTGGACCAAAGAGCTTGCCTGAAATCATCGCTCCCAACCACACATTTGGTCCAGTAAAGGATATCCACTCTTGTCCTGAGGGAGTTTGCTGCACAGGCAAGGAGCTCTAAATACATCGGTGACTTTTAGTCTGAAGTGGTAAAACTGAAATCAAAGATAGGAAAGAAAAGCTTCCCCCAGGAAAGCTGGGCTCCTGATCTGAGCTGCTTGCCCTGCCTTCAGTAAAGGGGGGGAAGCTCCAGAAGGAACCAAAGCCATTGGTTTGCTGATCTGTGTGTGGTTAGACTAACCCCCCAGCCTGGTCATGAGCCTCAGCAGGGCCTCTGCCTGGGACAGTGGGGGAGATGGGCTGCACGGTTTTGCGTCTGCAGTTACCCTGCAGGAAGTAAAAGCTAGGCTGGAGCAATTTAACCTAGTTTCATTCAGAGCTAAGCTGCCCCCATTTATCTTTCACTGTAACTACTGCAGTGGAGTGGCTGGAGTGTGAAAGCCTTGTCCATGATTCATTGTAGGTGTGTGGGATAACTCTGAGGAGGGGTCAGGACAATTCAGGACTCTGGGGCTCGTGAACCCTTGTTACTGCAGTGATGCCACCCCAGGAAATCCTCTAGAAATCAGGTGGGGTGAGGTCTTCTCCCACCGTAATTGAAGGCATTGATTGGAAGGGAAATGGTGAATATTTAACCAGGACACCCTTTCTCCCTAGTGTTCACTAGGTGTTGTATTTAAGCAAAGTACAGGCCGTTGGAAGCAGCTGATCAACAGTGCCTTCCCTCTCAGTCACGGCAGCCCTCTCTCTCTTTGATAACGTACTTTTACAAGTTCTTTAGCCACCACAGAGTCCTTGAGGCTAGATGAGACCTGAATTCTTAATGTAAAAACCAAGCAGAAAAAGCCAGCAAGCCTTTTTTGTTGTTTTAGCATAACTCTCTTTCGGGGCTCTCCTCCTCCATCAGACAGAAGAAGAAAAGCACAAAGCAAATGATTGTTCCTCCTCTGCTGGTCACCTTTACACGGTTTCCTCGAGGCTTTGAAGATCCCACCCCAGAGCCTGGGGTGAAGGGGTGTGTGTGGCCAGACGCTGCAGCTGGGAGGCTCTGCTCCCACGCTGGGCAGCATGCTGGCTGCACCCGGGTCAGGGCAGGCGGGCTCCTGCCGAGTGCTGTATGCGGTGCTGCTTAGCAATGAAAGCAAAAGCTCTGTTCACTTTGGCTTCTGGCCAAACATGTGCCTGGATTCCAGACTGCCTCCAAAACGTGCTGTTTAACCCTGAGGGCACCGGCCCACCTCTAGTGGGGCCCTGGCCCGGGAGTCCCTTTGTGGGGCCGCCAGGGGGTGCTGGGATGGGGAGGATGTCCATGAACTGGCGGGGGCTGACGAAGCTGGCTGAGCCCAGGACAAACCCTCTTGTGCTGGGACCCATCTTCCTTCCTCTCCTGCAGAGCCCAGCCTCCCCCTCCGGCTGGGAATCTGCCTGGAGGAGGCAGGTCATGTTGGGCTGGGAATATGAAACCAGCAGCCCTGTGAGTGCAGGAAGCCAAGACCTGGAGGCTGGGGCCCAGAGCACGGCGCAGGCAGCCCCAGCATCCTCCCGCCTCTGTGCCCTCTGATGGGGGTGGAAGGGGAGCTGAGTCTGGTCTCTTCCCTGGGGGCTGCTCAGAGCCGTGCATGATGTCACTGTCCCGGCCAGATGGCTGAGGTAATGCCAGCTGTAATCAAACCCTTTTATTCTGCGAGCAGCTGAGCAAGCAGACGGGGGGCTGCCTCCCGCCAAGGATGCTGGCAACTGCCATGTCAGGGGGCCCACAGGGCATCGCGGAGCACGCAGGGCTCAGCTCGCCACCCACTTACAGAAAAGGCAGAGGGGAAGGGTGCATCAGCAAAGGACTTGGGGCAGGGCTGCTGCTATATGTGATGGGGCCCAAAACGCCTCCGACCCCTAGGAGCCGATGCCTCGTGGAACCGCATTGCTCTTGGGAGGCCGGGTCTGAGTGCACCAGCTCTGCAGCCCAGGGCTGGGCTCAGGCCCAGTGAGCTTGTGCTTTCCATGTATATCTTAGTTTGTGACGGTGCCTCTCTACCCTGCCTTTTCCCAGGCTCCCCGCCTGGCTTTTCAGGCCACGTCACAGATGCAGGTGGGGCTGCCGGGGCTTCGAGCTGCCCTCTCTGTCTGAGCCACCCGGCCTCTGGGCTCCCCACAGAGCAGCAGGAGATGTTCAATGGAGTCTGCCTGCTCATCTGTGGGTAATGGCTCCACCACGTGGCAGCCTGTTGCCACGGCCTGTGCCAGCAGCTGCTGCCAGGGATTTACCTGCCAGAGCCACTGTCTGTCTCTGCCAAGACCTGGGTCTCTGTCCCGGCACCAGCGGGCTTGGGTGGTGCTGCCTCAGGCAATCTGTGCTCAGCGGGGTGGGTTTAGTGATTCAGACCCCCTGGAGCCGGGCTGCCCCGGGCCACGGAAGCACTTGCTCCTGATCATTCGTGCAGCCCCATGAAAGACCCAGGTCCCAGCCTGGCAGGGGAGGTCCCCTTCTGCTCAGCCTTGAATGACTTGGTGTAGTTAGAGGGTGAAGGCCTGTCCTGTGCACTGCGGGCAGGCTGACCCCTGCCAGAGTCTACAAATGCCTCTCATTGTGAGGCTCTCGGCTACACAATTTATGGTGATGGGGAATTGCTCTTGGGCTTTCCTCCTAGCTTGCTCCTTTGGCCTTTGGCTAAGGGCATGCAAGACTAGGGGACATCTGAATTCCAAGGCCTCTGGGCTGGGGTTTGCATGCAGGATGCCTGCCATGGATTTGGGAGTATCTGGAGCCCAGGGCTGAAGAGTCTGGGAGGGAGGATACTTGCTGGAGGTAGTGCCACACAGACTTGAACAACTGAGCAATGCTCAAGCAATAGGATTCAGAACTGACTTGGCTGATTTGGCCCAAAAGATGAAATTTGAAAAAAAGAAGCCTGCTATGGTCTGAGGTGCCCACAGTCTGTGTTAATAGCCTCGACCTCTTTCTTCAGAGTCTCAGCGGAAGCCATAGCTCTGGCAATCACAGTCCTAGTTTAGCTGAGCCAGCATTGCTTTCAGTGACACTGTATTTGGGAGCAACCGCTGGACTTCTGTCACATGCTCTAGAGCAAGGCCTACAGCCACCAAATTGCTATCAAGCTTGTAGGAACTTTGCACGTCTGAAAAATTGCTTCAGAAATTTCATGGGTGGGGTGGCCAGGCCTTATTTTGGCAAAAAGTGTTTTGTTCTCCTTCTCACCTAATTCTGGCCTCCTGTGAATAAAGGCATGAAATGTTTTATCCCCGTGAACAAAAACCAAACTGTTGGAGTTCACTTGGTTGGAAAGACTGGGATCATTTAGTCTAGAGAAGAGAAGACTGGGTGGAGGGAGGCTGATGACAGACATCTGAAGGGTGGTTAAACAGAGGATGGTGATAGACTCTTCTTCCCTGGCTGCAGGGGAGCAAACAAGAAATAAGTCCTGCATCACAAGGGAAATTCAGGGTGGATATTAGGAACAATTTTTGCACTCTGAGGGTAGTTAGGCATTGGAACAGGCCAATGGAGACTGTGGAAGCTCCATCCTTGGAAGCTTTTAAGAGCAAGTTAGACGGGCACTTGGCTGGGATGCTTTAGACAGGAATGGTCCTGCCTGGAGCAGGGTTGGACTAGATGTGACCTCTTGAGGGCTCTTCCAGCCCTGCTTTTCTGTGATTCTTGGACACTTGGTTTGTGCCAGCACCTGTCATGCATCTGCCACCAGTCCCCAGGGTTGACCTTACTACTCTGAGAGGACTGTGTCACAGCCCTTGGAGGCACCTCAGGATTGGGGCCTCTCTAATGAACTTTCAGTTGCTTAAACCCTTGGTTAAGACTGGACATCTGGGCACAGCAGCTTTCGCAGGTTCTGCTGGCACATGTCAGCTCTTTTCCTGCTCGGTCACTGCCTGGGTTGTTTGGGATGCTCCTGTCACTGCGGACTGCAGCTTATTGGTGCCAGGAGTTTGAGTGCAAATGCTGCAGCCCCCCAGCTGGCTAATGCCTGCAGTGCCTGGCCGTGCTCAGCCATGGATCATTACAGCCGCTCCCAGCCTTGGCGCAGTGTTCTGCTCGGGGGACGACTGTGCGGAGGGCAAGAGCTCCCGATGATGACTTGTGCCAGCCAGGAGATGACAGCCTGATGGGGAACATATGTTTGCAGGGCTTAAATTTGTTAAAAGCAAATTGGGATTCATCAGTCAGCTCCCTGGTGGGGCTGGCCTGAGCATGGCCTGGAATGGAGCCTGCCTGCATGGCCCTGCCAAGTCTTTGCATGCTCTGCAAGGTGGAGAAGACATGGGGTCAGTGCTACCTCCTGGCCTGGGCCTCCCTGGTACAGCACAGCCTTGCAGTCACTCTCCTCTGGCTTCAAGCCTGGCTGGCATCAGCCAAGCCTCCCATCACTCCCCATGTACCTGGGAACCCAAGAGCTGCTCTGCGTTGGGCCCAGGCCTGCGTGCCACCTACATAGCAGGGCTGGTGGCATTATGTGGTATCAGGCTGGGGGAGAGACGGGATCAGGTGCACAAAGGGATGAAGGAGGGTGGGGAGGGAGGAGCAGGGGATGGGCATGGAGATAGGGAGGCATCACTGTAGCCCAGGGGGAAAAGGAGACTCATCCTGCTGCTAGCATTCACTTCCTCACTCTCCCATCTGCACAAGCAGGGGCTGCTGAGTGTCCTCGTGGCCCACCAGTATTGCTGGTGTTCCTGATGTCAGTAAAAGTGGGGGCACAAAGAGCTGTCTGCTGCCCACACTCTGGGTCTGCAGCCCTCCCATTGCAGAGGGGAGCGATGGGACTCACACAACAAGCCGCTTCTATTTCAGTCCAGCTCCCTGCACCTCCACCCTCACATGGGCATTATATAAACCCGAGCATGTGATCTTCTGAGTCACACCTGCGCCATGATTAATTACACTCATTAGCAGCTGGCTGATGAACAGGCACCTGAGAGAAGGGAGCTGTGGGCACATGTGCCACCTCTGCCCCACAGGCACTGGAGCAGAGCGATGATTGTTTCTAGGATCTGTTGTCGGCTGATGCTCGGGGTCATTCTGCATCCCCTGCACTGTGCAGCATGGTCTCCGTTCCCCCTTTTAAAAAAAAAAAGTCATGTCTGGGGCCAAATCAGCTCCAAATTCTGTTGACTGAACAGAACTCAATCATTCAAATCTGTGTGGTGCTACCACTGGCAAGTCTCCTCCTTCCCAGACTCTTCAGCCTAGGGCTTCAGAAACTCCCAAATCCATGACAGGCATCTTACATGCAAGACCCCAGCCCAGAGGCCTTGGAGTCGAGATGCCCCCTAGTCTCACTTGCCGCTAGCCAAAGGGCCAAAGGAGCAAGCTAGGGGGAAAGCCTGAGAGCAAACCCCCATGACTATAAATTGTGTAGCTGAGATCTTAGCAGTGGGAGGCATTTGTAAACTCGCATCTGGGCAAGCTTGCAGAAGCACCAAACTCTCCCTGCAAGGATTGGAGCCTGATGGGCATGGCTCCTTCCCATGGGATCCTGCTCTTGGCAAGCGTCCTGTGGAGCATCCAGGTGGGGAAGACTGAAGGAGCACTTGCTGTCCCTGCTGCCTTCCCCACCCTGTATCCTCTCCAGGCCCTATTCTCCATGGGTCACCTCCTGATAAGACTCATGCCTTAGCCCAGCTCGGCAAGGCTGCTTGGGAGCCAGCCCCTGCACTTGCACGGTTGATTGGCCTGAGGCAGACTTCTCCAGTAATTTATATAAACTGAAAAATTTGGGGGGAAATATGGCATCTCAGGGAGCAGCCAGGGAAGAATCAGTCTCTCTTGGAGCCAGTGGTTGGAGTGTGGGATGGGGTCAGAGATGCCAGCAAGGGAATCGTCATTGTTCTCACTCATTTTTTCCAGAGGAAGCCGTGCCGTGGGCAGTGACATGGGGGCCAGCACCAGTGGGATCTGGTTCTTTCCTGCACGGGTTTGGATCCTGGGGTCAAGAGATCAACAGGCAGAGTCATGATGCTTGCACTGCATGCAGGGGCCCACTTGCTTTTGGGGGTTGCTTATAAAGACTGGATTGTGTAGACTGGGCTGCTACTGCATGGGTTCTTGTTCAAAATGGGCTGCCCCAGTTTGACTGGTGTTGTAGGGCTGCCCCTTCTCAGTGCCAGGCTGTGTGCGCGGTGTATTAGTGTGGGGGGCTGGCAATGGGCCAGGCTGTGCCCATGGTTGTTAGTGTGGGGGGCTGGCAGTGGAGCCAGGCTGTGCCCACGTGTGTTAGCGCAGGGTTGTACCTGGTGATGAATCAGCTGCTGAGTCTGATCCTAGGGGGATACGGTGCTGGAGGGTTTGTTTTAATGAAAGCCACAACATGGGGGATGGCCTGAAATTTGCAAGCAGTAATAAGAGCGCAGATGAGGGGGAGGGTCTCTGCTGAGCTTCGCTGCCCCCCACCCCCAAGCCCTCCATGACTGACAAGCTGGGGAAGGGCAGAGCACATGACGGGGCTCGGGTCACGCCAGCCAGGAGCCCATGCCGTGCAGATACAGATGCCCCCGCCCGCCTTGCAGGAACAAATTCCAGCTTTCTGATACGATAGCTCACTCGGTGCCAAAGTAAACAGGCAGGGGGACTGGCTGGCAGCCAGAGCCGCCAGGGCCCCCAAAACAGCCCCAAGGGGAGGCTCCGTGAAATGCTTTTATTGCTCTGCCAGGAATGCGGGTCTTAGAGGCCCTCACAATACGGCCTCACAGTTGGGCAGCAGCTCCAGGCCTGCGGTTCAGGCCATATGGCCCCTCCTGTTCTTCAGGGTGGCCCGAGCCGCGCGCCCCATGCAGCTCCTCAGCTCTGCCCAGGCCTCGCTGCCTGGGGCAGCAGCAGATGGCAGGCAGCAATCGTTCTCACCAAATCCCAAGGGGAGCGGGAGCGGGTGTGTTGGGGGGATGGGAGCAAGGATCCAGCTCTCCCTCCCACTCACCTGCACCTGGTGGTGGCTGGCTCAGTGGTGCAAGGGAGACCCTAGCCGAGAGTTACGGACATCCTTCCCAAGGGGAGGCTTCAGAGGCTGACCTGCTCGCCTGGTCAGAGCTAGCCCAGGTACCTCCGCACAAGCTGCCGTCACGGGAATGACTGGCGTGCAGGCATGGTCACAGCGCAGCCCAGCAGGGCAGCCCATGGCTGGCCCCCAGGGGTAAGCAGGGTCCCTGGCTCTGCTAAGGATGCAGATTTTCTCCCTGTAGATGCTTTCACTGTACACATACATGTCTACCCCGTATTTATATCCTACAAAACTTCTGGCCTAAGACTCGCCCCACTCCCGAGTTTGAAGACAGGTAAAAAGAGCTTAAGGACAGTGTTTTTCACAGGGCGGCCTTCAGAAAGTCATCACTATCTGCGCCTCAGTTTCCCTATCTGTAGCAATAGGGAAGTTGAGATTTGTTGATTAAAAAGCCCTGTATCAGATTTAGGCCTTATTGCTTATAGGGCCCCATCACTGTAACTTCTGAGCATCCTGAAATCTTTGCTTTCTGATTACCCCACAGCACCCCTGGGAGGCAGGGCTAGGCTGGGCTGATCTGGGCTAGGCTAGACTGTTATCCCATTTCATGGATGGGAACTGAGGCCCAGCAAAACCAAATCTACAAGGGGACTTTGGTCCCTAAAATGGGACTTTGGCTGCATATGGACACCCAAGTCACAGTCCCTGTCTAACGGCCTGAGCACCTGCAGGTTGTGGGCACTGATGTTCTGGACATTAACGTTCCTGGATGCCTCCAGTTCTGCCTCTGCACATGCCCAGAAGTAGTTTGGCTTCTGGCTCACATCTAAGCCTAACCTGCATCTGCAAACTAGGCATTTTCTTGATGTATCAACCCAGAGGGGCCTGATTCCTGCATATCCCATGACAATCCTTTTTGCCAGGATCAAGATGTGTTTTATGTTTATAGCCCTTCTGATCTCTCACCTCCCAGGTCAGCAAAATAGCTGTGTTATTGCAGCCTAGCATCTGAGAGGTGACCACTTGCTGCAAGTGTGTGCTTAGTTGTCTGGGTAGCCATTGTATAGACTCTACCACGCACAAATCTGACTAGGTGCATATGAAACATTTCACAGCCCCCAGTGTCAACAGTATCCCTGCCCTGAGCGAGTCGCATGTGGTTCATCATTACAAAGCAATAGTCATGATATTATTTAGCTCTATATGTCCATTCCAGGCTTCCGACTTAATGCCTGGGCTCCCAAAGCTCCACCTGGTACAGTTAATGCCACAGTCAAGTCACATCATGAGTGTCCGATCAAGACTTGTCTTGATTTCCTCTCTAAAATGATTATCATTCAGCTCCACTCACTGTCATTGTTCCTGTCAATGTTGTTATTCTCACTGCAGCTTGAAAGGCCTGCAATTGCTATTTCCCCCGGAGGGGAGGGCAGCCAGACTCCATCTCTCTAGTGAGCTGCTGGAAGGACCTGGGGCTGCCACAGGATAAGAAAAGGCAAAGCCTTCCCAGCTGTGAGCCCAATGGCTTCTGTCCCAGAGGAGCAGCTTTTGATGGTCACACAGCTGCACCCTGGCAACCCTGCTCCTGCATCCCAGCTCCCTTTCAAACTTTGCCTCTCCTGTGCCACCAGTGGGGAAACAAAGCTTTTTGATGCACTGCATACCTAATTGGGACATACAAGCTGGCTTCCGCCTATGACAGCTCCCCATAATCTGCACAGGGCTCATCAGTACGCAGGTGACATGCTGCGCATCTTGGTCTGGAGAGGCAGAGCTATGTTCTGTGCCTTTTATTTGATTCTGCTCTGATTGCATTATCATTAGGCAAGGGAATCTGTAACACACTCTTGGATTCAGGGTTTTCCAGCCTTATAATTACTCAGCGTTTGTTGTTGTCACAATAAGAAAGTGGCATCTGCAAAGGAGGGAAAAACAGTCTCATTATAGACTTTGGAGGATGCAAACCATGAAGGTCCCTTCCAGGCCAATTTCTCTGTGGTTCTGACTGTGAGGTTCAGGCTGCCAAGGCAGCTTGGGTGAAGGGGGGCCTAGAAAAGGGCCAGAAAACGTGGGGGAGGAAATGCCAGGATGAAGATGATCAGACAGACAGACAGATATGAATGAGGAACCTGAAATAAACCATGAGTTACAAAGAGTGGGAGAAAGCAATGAAGGAAGAAACGGGGAAAGCTGAAATGACATAACCACTGAAATGTGCAAAAGTAGAGGCTGCACATTCAGCTCCAGACTTGGGCCTGCTTGCACTTTGCATGGAGAGAGAGCAGGGTGCTGTTGTTCAAGGAGGACCTAGCAGTGAGGACTCATGGGTTCTGCTCCTGGCACTGCAAAGGCTGTGCTTTAGCGGGCACAGGAAGGCACTGGGCAGCTGGGTGCGCTGTGTCCAGCTCCTGGTTCTACTGATGTTGTGGGCCAAGTCACCTCTTCAGTTGGGCTTCCTCATCAACGCAACGGGAATGATAACCTCTCTCCACGGCAGGGACCCTGTGAGGTGTAGGAGGTAGCACTGCCCAACTGTCAGGGCTGTTCCACGTGACATGTAAGGTGACCACACCTGGAAGGGTTGGAGCAGGGGTTGTTTCTAAAGCACCCGAGCACAGGTCCCATCAGCATTAGCCAAAGGGATGCATCTCTGCAGAACCTGGTGCTTTCATACCCTCATCTGCGTTTGGCAGTGCTCTTCCTTTGTCTGAAGGGATTTGCTGCCCAGCCCAGGGGAACTCCCCTCTCTGGCTGCTCTACCGCAAGGGCCTGCAGTCTGAGCCGCAGAAGGCTCCCCCCTTCCTGCCAGAAGTCCAGGGGAGTTTTGGGGCAGTGGGTGGGGAGCTGCTGGCACCACACTCACAAGGGAGGAGGAGCGCGAAGAACCCAGCGGCTCAGGGAAGCTTTGCTTCCTCTTCTAGAACGGGTCTGTCTGGTCTCTGCTTCCCCACCCCATTACACAGGGCTGCAAGGGAGGAAGGAAAAGCAGCCGTCCTAAAGCTAACCTCCCATTCAGACCCAGGGACAGGGAAGAGGAGTTGACTGTGGCTGTTGCCCGTTCTCATGAAAAGGCAGTTACGAGCCCCACTGCTGCAAGAGGAGTGGAGGGCGGTGGGGGGGAGCAGAACTGATGTGCAGTCAAGGCAGCAGAAGTGACGGGATGTTGGGCGGCAGCAGAATTGGTTGCAGGCCCGGGGGGTGGGCGGATGCGGGGCAGGAAGACACAATGAGTTGGAAAGTCAGGGTCTAGGGAGCAGTCAGGAACAGGTCCGAGGCCTGCCCGAAGCCTCGGTGACCTGGTGCTAGCATGGTTAACGCGCCAGGTCCCATGGCCACCAGCCCGCTGGGCACGATGTGGCCAGCATCACACTGATCTGCAGCTGGCGGTGGCTAGCATGGTAAGGCAGGCACTCGTGCTTCCGGACCGTATCACCTTGCCACTGGGGAAGATGCCCATGATGGTGCTCGAGCATCCCAAAGCAGAGGCTTGCAGGAGTTCGCAGCAGGGAAGAGCCGCTTCTGGTGGTCATTTTCGGAACAAACCAACCCAGAGCACAGACAGGGCAGGGATGAGGTGTGGGCCAGGATTTAGGAAACCTGGTGCCCCCACTCCCAAATGGAGTGAGCACACGGGCACCTCGCGGATGGGCCTGGAGAAGGAGCAGGCTGGGAGGAACCAGGCTCCCTGCGCCCGAGGCTGCCGCCGGCCCCGATCCCGT
>NW_005842063.1:103979-110980 GCF_000455745.1 Alligator sinensis | reverse complement strand
TCATGGCTGTGAAGGGAGGCTGCATTGGGCAGGAGCCAGATACTGACCTCACATGCACTGACTCATCCCTTCCTAGCTGAAGGCAGCATTTATTGCCTTACTAAGGATTCGTGGGATTGGGGACCAGGGCTTCTGCTCCTTGAGCTCTCACTGGGACTCGGCCGTTCTTCCCTCCAGGGTGGGACTGGAGGTGGCGTTAGGCTCTTTGTGTCCCCGCTGTCAGTGAGGACAGGGGACAGGGCTGGCAGGCTGCTGGCAATGAGTCTAGGGCAGCCTGTCACTAACCCTCGCTGTCCCAGAGCTCCTGGGAGGCTGCAGCAGAGAGTGAGAGATGAGCCTCAGTTGCTCCAGGGGCAGGGGCCCAGCAGGGATGTGCGCGCACGTGGGGCCCGCCTCTGGCCCCAGTAGGGGATGCTGGTTCTCGAGGGCTGCCCAAGGCACCCCAGGAATGATGCTTGCAGCCCCAGGACTCGCAAGTTCTCCAGAATCCCCCTGTGTGCGAGTCGTGCCTTGCAGTTCATCCTTGCTGAGTTGGTGAAACTGGGGCTGCTTTTGTCTGCACCTGGCATTGTTTCTGCTCCTTGACTAGCGCAGCAGCCATCAGAGCAGCTTGGCTGCTCAGGGATAAAACATGAATATTCCCCGGTGGTCAGTTGTGGTTTATATTGGGCACCAGCCCAGGCTGACCGCAGGCATTGCCTGGCTGGATCAGGGCAGAGGCCTATTTAACCTGACCTCTTGCTGGGCAGCATCAGCTGCTTCCAAGGAAGAAGGCACAGGGCGCCTCCAGCTACCCACAAGGGAAGTTTGCCCTGACCTACTTGTCTGAGCTGGGCTGATGCGTGGAGCAGAAGGGCTTGTGGTGCTGATCTATATTTTATTTGAGTGTTCGGATTAGCCGTATCAGTCCCGTTCCTCCAGAGATCTTATGGCAAGGAGTTGTGTGTGTGAATTCAGCTCTAGGGAGAGAAGTCTCCCTGTCTGTGGCTGGGAAGCTGCCTTCCACTTTCAGGGCGCTCCTCCCTCATGAGTATTCACGTAGGCCAAGCTCAGGTGTTCCAGGAGATGTGGGAGTGAAAGCAAGGGTTTCACACAGGTGTCAGAATGGGCAGGGCCTGGGTGCTGGGAATGCTGTGTTGCACCGAGTGCATCAGGTCAAGTCTAGAAGATCTGTATTTTGCAAACACAGCAGCTTCTGTCACTCATCTGTTTTGGGCTGGACACTCTAGCAGCAGCTCTGTGACTAGTGACTGTGACCTTGCTTCAGGGTCTCTGTCTTGCTGCCTTTGAAGGCTACTGGTATTTACTGGCTGCAGCCTCCTTTACAGAGCTGTTTGGAAAAGGGAATGCTGGGGAGCTTGGGAGAGAGCTGGAGTGGTTTGCCTGGCTCTCTGATATTGTGGTCTGGTTGCCTAACTGTCGTCTTTGTCCCAGCATGGGTAGGGTGGTAGCTGGATGGATAGCTCCCTTCTCGGACCATGCTATACCTAGCCATTACTTGGCCAAACCTCTGGGGTCTCCCAGTGACCTCTTCTGCTTGAAGAATCCCCAGGGGCTCTGGCTGCTTCCTGCTCCCCACTGCAGTGCATTGATGTAATCCCAGCTGCAAAGCAGCTAGTACAGCACATGATGAGAATACAAGGGATTCAGCAGCTTGGAGCTCTTCTCTTGGGGCCGGGCACAGCCGTCCATCACCAGAATGTCTGAGCACCTTCCACAAACATCAGCAGCAAGGGCCCTAGCAGGTCTCTGGCACTCAGCGACTGGGGAGGGGGGGAGTGACAAATCCATTTCCTGCTTTGCAGGGCTTTGCTGTGTCTGGAGGGGGCACTGCTGGGAGTGTCAGGTGCGTGGTGGACAGAGAAAGCTCTGCAGTGCTTTGAGTAGGAGAATCAAGCCCAAGTCTGATCTCTGGAAGTCTGTTCCAGAGCTGCATCTCTGGACCAAGGTGGCTTTGCTGCCAGCCCTCACATGCCTACTCCTGGACTTTGAGATCTGCATTGTCCCCAGGAGCACTGCTGTCACCCATGATTCATAGATCCACATTCAGTCTTTGGTGCAGCAGAGGCTTGATCCACTAACTTGTTTGAGAACTAGGTCCAAGACTTTAACCTGGCATTAGAAGCTGATGGGGAAACTGGCAGAGGGGCCAGAGCACAGCAACGATGTGCTGTCAGCAGCCAGAGCCATGAAGACAGGAGGCAGCTGCATGCTGTACCAGCAGGACTCACTGGCTGCAGCAGGAAGAAAAATTTCACAGTGAGGAACATGCATGTGTGTACAGGAGCAACTACTGCAGAGAAACCTCTGGAGCAGAGGGCAGTCGGAGGCCTGCACAGAACTTGCCAGGCTCTGGTTCACACGTGTCTTTATCAGGCAGCCTCCTGACCCCTCCAGGCCGTCTGCATTGCTCCCATGGAGCACAGTGCTGTTCACCTCGCGCCAGATGCCATGTGGCTTTTGGCCCTCAGCTTACTTAGTTTGGTTGCATCCTTTTTTCATGTTGCTACAAGGGAGGGAACAAAGTCTGGTTGTGTTCTGGTGTGGCCCCGTCATGCCAGGTCCTGCCACAGAAGGTTTGCAGTCAGGTGAGGACAGAGGCTGTGCAGACAGTGGGTGGATGAACACCAGCACTGCATGAAATGGAGTGGGAGACTAAGCACCCAGCCCTGGATATCAGGGGAGAGTTGCTTGAGAAGAGGGAGGCTGCAGGAAGTGATATGCCTGCTGCTGGGTCTGGATGATATTGGCAGGAGGAGAAAGGGTCATTTCCCATCCTTGGAAGTTCCTTCTCATTTCAGCCAAATGCCTGAGGTTCGTGTAGGAAGGAGAGGGAGGATGAGAAAGCGTTTCACCTTCCTTGCAAGGAGGCACCTCTGGCACCCATGCCCTCTGCAGGTGGTGCTCTGTGCTGGAGGGGTGCCGCGTTGGAGTCTCCAGATGCGCTTGCCACAGATGGTCTGCAGCCGTTCCCTGGTGGTTGCTGTGGGCCCTGCCTCATGGGCAGGCACACATACGCTTAAGAAGGGGTCTGCTTACTTGATCTCATCTCCTGGATTTTGTGGATCTAAATTGGTGCCCTGGGGATTTAGATGTTTAATGTGATTAGGCAGGCGCTTAGAAGGGACAGGTGGTCTTGTCTCTTCCTGGCTCCCTTCCTGGAGTTCCCTTTACAGCTTCTGGGCAGGAGTTTGCCTTGTGAGTCCTCATGTCTGTCCCTTCCTCGCACTGCAGCTTGTGCATCTCCCATCCCAAGCAGGGAAGCCAGCTCCTCTGCGAGGCAGTGGGCAGTGCCACAGGACTTGACTGCAAGCGAGTTCCCCGGTGATGGGGAGGGGCAGAGTCGGCACTGGCTGCAGGGGACACAGGTGGGGAATTTCTCTACACTGGGATCGGGATGGTTAGTGCCTCTGCAAAGCATGAGTGGCCAGCCTTGGTACCTGGTAATCATCTGTCCGACTGTTAGCCGAGTCCCACAGGGACAGTGCTAATGGGCAGTGGCTGCTGGCTCTGCCTGAGCTCTGCTGCCAGCTGGAAGCTTTGGCAGAGGTTTGTTTCTGTGGAGGAGGCAGTAGAGAGGGGCCTGTGCCCTGATAACAGCCCTGGGGCTAGCTCAGTGCCCTGCAGGACTGGCTGTGGGAACAGCCTGACACAGCAGATGCACAGACTCTTCCTGTCTAGCTTGTGCTCCAACTCCTGGGTATTGAAGGAACTGCCGGCACCACCTTCGCTGCAGCCAGGATGAGAGACCCTGGCCACCAGTGCAGAGCCCTCCCTTCACCCCTTGCTGTCCCTAGCCTCCATAGAGGCACAGAATGGCCTCTGGACCAGAGAGCCCCTCCTGCTCCCATTGACATCCATAAGAGTGAGGATCCCTGCCTGGGCTCATTACCGCAGTGTGCAGCTGTTGCTACTTTGACCAGCTGTGGAGACCAGCACAAGTACTGCCACAGCTGATCCTAGGGTCCAGGCAGCTTAGGCCAGCCTGGGCGGTGCCTTTGGGGCAGGCTCTGTGCTCTGGCCTTCGCTGGGGGCCTGTTGCGAGCCAGGACCAAATGCACATCAGCTATCATCTCTGTGCTTGGAGGCTCATTAGCGTGGTGCACATTGGTGGGTCTCTGGTGGAGACGCAGAGATGGGACAAAATCGTCAGTCTGGTGTCTGGCTGAGCTGAGTGCGAGGCAAGGGACGTCGTGTTGGCATGGGCCTCTGCCGTGATCTGTGCGGGGACCTGCCCTGAGCTGACTGTTATGTGGGGTACCAGGAGGCCTGACGGTCCCTCGGGTCGACAGTTGGGACCTGCCATGGCCTCGTGGGAGACTGGTGTGTTGCAGCCGCAGGAACAGTCCCCGCCCCATGTCCTGCAGCCATCGATTTCCCCGGGGGGCTGTGGAGGACAACGAACGTCCTTCAGCATATAATGCCATTGTGCAGGAGCAGCGCTGCTGGTGCAGATGGGAGCTCCCTGCCTGGCTTCTGCTGACGTGGCTCCTCACTGGTCCAAACTCCACCAGCTCCTCTGCCTTCTGCAGTGGGGCCCACGAACAGGCTCTGTGCCCCACGCCGTGCCACACCGCACCTCAACCGTGCTGTGCACAGCTCTGCTGAGCCACTGGTGATTGGACATTGATTGCTCGCTCCCCAGCCGGCGTTAACAGGGCGGCTGACAGGTGTCGGCAGGGACCGTGGCAGGGAGACAGAGCATGGTGCAGAGCGAAAGGGCTTGTTGCTCCCCATGCCGTGATGGGAACACGACAGCGAGCAGCATGGACATGGGCAAGAGGCACGGCACAGATGCTTGCTGAGGGAGAGGCAGCTCGTGGCAGGGGCAGCTGGCTAACAGCAGCCTCCCTTGCTTGCATCGGAAGGGGGTTCCTACGGTCCCGAGTTCTCAATCTTTTCAGACAGGAGGAGCTACCAGGGCTGGGCAGAGAGTGAGAGGACAGCCTTCCCCACCAGCACAAGTCCTGCCTTCCCGCTGTCCCCGTGACCCTGCCTTCCCCCACTAGGTAAACGTGTCGTGTTTCCCTGGCATCTTTCACATTAATCCCTTGATGCAGCCTCCATCGAGGAATCATTTTGCTTGCTGCTTAGCTGCAGCCAGCTCTGGGGTAGAGCACTGCAACTGGTGAATGCTGCACAGCCGCGCTGCCTGACGGCTCCAGACAAGCAGGCTGGGTCTGTCCGGCAGGGCAGGGGATCTTGTGGAGGCAAGGAGTAATTGCCCACATGGCAGCTGCGTGGGGGCCAGACCCAGCGGTGGGGGAAAGGAGGTGCCATATGATTGCTTGTGAGCCCGGGTGCCTCTGGCCTGACCTGTCCCCTGGAGAAGAGAAGGAGGAATGAATGAGCAGCACCACTTCTTGCAACCCCTTGTCTGTGCTGAAGATCTCCCATCCCACCAGGGACAAAGGCTGACCTTGCTTAGCTTGAGAAACAGAGCACAGCCCCAGGCAGCCTGGCATCCAGCCAGCGAGGCTGCCCCTTGTGCTGGCATGAACCGCCTTCTCCCGGCACCACCTCCGCAGGCAGCCCTGCCTCCACTCTCGCTTTCCTCCCAGCTTCCTGGCTTGTACCATTCTTGCCAGAGGTGAAGGGGCTGGTCTTTCTCCTTGTGCAGCAAGGAAAGGCTCCAGCCTTGTCGCAAGGAGATTTGAGCATCTGTGGGCAGCAGTATGTGCCACTCGTGGCCAAAGTGAAGCAGAGATGGGGCAGTTCTCTATTCTCCAGCTCCACTGTAGAAATCACCATCTCCTCTCTTCTTTTCTTTGGTGCTTCTGGGTTTGAGTTCCTCTCTCCCTGGTTTTCCTGCGCACGACGATAACTGTGCCCTCGTCTGCGCTGTTGTTTTCACAGTGTTGGCCCCGCACATACAGGTGCTGTAGTTGCTGTCAGGGATCAGGCCTCTGGCCTCATTCCCCCACCCCAAAGTGCAAGTCCAGGCTTCTTAGCAGTGGAGTAACTGCTGCCATATGTAAGCAGGAGGCTGCTGGCCCTGGGGACCAGCCGCTAGTGGGAGATGGTCTTTGTGGTCTGGTCTTAGAGGTGGGGCACATCAAGGGCTGAGTGTCTTACATTGTGGCACCTTCTTGGTTCCACGCTTGGGAGCCCTGAATTCAAACAAGGTCCTGATGCCCCCGTCCACTTGCTGAGCTGAGCACAGCTGCAGGGAGCTAGGCAGGCTGGTGCTGGCAAGGAAGCACTGGGAGGCTAGGTGCATTGATGCTTACACAGTGCTTTGAGGGCCCTGGAAAAGGGCAAAGTATTGGAGGATCTTTGTTTTCAGGGAGATGCCAGAGGCTGGGAAACTAGTGGCTGGCACGTTTAGCATGTGCTCTCATGATTGCGGGGTTGCTGCCTGGCTCCATACACCTGCCTTTGTGAGAAGGGGCCTGGGTTTGCTTTCCTGGGCAAGCCTTGGGCTGCAAGGGGCAGTGCCTCCACACTGGAATAGCTGGTGGCCCTGCACTGTAGGCTTTCACTGGGTAAGCATCAGTGCATCCTCAGGTCTGGGGGCTTCCAATCGCTGGGGCGTGTATGGCCCGGAAAATGTCAGGCTGTTTTTATTAGTCACAGTTTCTTTAATTGACCATACATTTAGTTATGGAGTGTGCTGAGAGCTGTGCCCGTGTGTGTGGAGTGTTTGCAGTGGTGGGTGTGTGCCTGGAGGATGGCGGGGTGTAGGACGAGAGTGGCTGTGAAGGGGTTTCAGACATGTGGGAATGTGTGTACTGTACAGGGTGGGGGTGTGAAGGGGAAAACGTATCATCAGGACATGGCTGTGTGGGACTTGCAGAGGGAGGTACTGTGAATTTGTGCAGGGGTGTGCGTGTGCATGCCTGCACATGCCTAGGAGTGCTCTCTTGTCTGCCCATTACGAACACCAGCACTTCTGCACTGTCACGCTTCGTTTCCTTGGCCCTGGCCAAACCTCCGCGTTAGCTGCTACCCTTGCAAACAAAAAGCGGGTGTGAGAGCGGGTCCCGGCTCCACCGCCGAGC
>NW_005842063.1:96546-103948 GCF_000455745.1 Alligator sinensis | reverse complement strand
CGGGTGTGAGGGCGGTTCCTGGCTCCACCGCAGAGCTGCTTTCCCCCTGTGCAGGCCAGGAACCACACACACGTTCAGTGCTGTCTGCTTGATCTCATCACGCTGTTTTCCCCAAAGGCAAGGCTGGAGGCCTGCCACAGGCCATCGAGGGCCCTACTTGTGACATCATCAGGCAGAACGGTGGCAGGAAGTGGGGCACACGTGACTGGGGAGACACTGCCAGAGCTGGGAAGCCCCTCCTGGCCCAGGTCATGCCAGGGGAGAGGAGTTAGTACAGGCTCTCGGCATCAATCGTTTGGTTTTACCTCTGGCCTGGAGCACGTCCATTCATTCTTGTGACATCAGAGCATTTGCTATAGTTGCTGAAGCAGGTCAGATCCAGGTTGGGGGGTGCCCCCTCCAGTGTCAGTGGGAGGCAACGGTGTCCCCTATGCAGAGCGCTGCAGCTGTGGTGTTCAGCATGGCAAGTCCTGCCCGGCTGCCCTGGGTGAGGGTCAGGTGGGAGGTTGGCTCTTTGGCGCAGCCCTGTCTGCCCCACTGCTTTCCCCAGCAATCCAGCTGAGACCCCAGAGCTCCCTCAGCTAGCGGGACGCCACGTGCCCAGAGCCCTGCCAGCATTACATCCCAGCCCATTCCATGCCCGGGCGCCCTCTCCTTGGGGGTGGCTGGGTAAGGAGCCACATTTGCCAGTGGGCATTAGCGTGTCAGGCCACCCAGCCAAGGGCTTCCTTGTGCTCCACTGGGCCTGCTGTTTAGCTTTCTTAGTTATCTCTCCCCCTGCTGCTCCCCTCGTAGCCCTGCCCCGGGGCAGGGAGCAGTCAGAATGGCTGAGTGCCCAGCAGTCAGGGCGGTGGGTCAGTGCGAGTCAGGAGGCCTGAGCCTGTGGCAAGGAGGTGACAGGTCAGGAGAGAACAAGGAGAGGCAGCGTGGCTGAGTAGTGGAAGCCCAGGTCAGGCCCCGCCACGTATTCCCCAGCCTCCTGCTGACATGAGCCCTCATGAGGCCTGGGCCTGTTGCTCCCTCCCAGCCTTTCCCCTGGAAAGGGGTAGTGCCCCTCTGATCTTCCCCACCCCGGCAGTGAGACGCAATTTGCTCCTGTGTGAAAGCGCTGCATGTTCCCTGGAGGAGCCAACAGCGGGTGTCGGCGTCACCACTTGCTTGTTCAGTGCTTGCTGCAGATTAGCGTCTGAGTGGTCTCTGAGCATACGCGTGGAGAAGGCCTGGAAGATGTGGGCAGAGCTCTGATGTGGTGCCCATTGCATCTTGCTCCTGGGACTCAGTGTCCCCGCACGCCTCTGCCTCCTGGAGCAGCCAGCCTGGGGTGGCTCTTAGGGTGGCTGTGCTGGGTCAAGGCGCTGGCCCTTCCTGCCCTCGTGGGCTGCCCCATACCATTGTAGAGGGGAGTGCTGCAAAGGGGTAAGGATGAGGGCAGGCCGGGCAGGCCTCTGGGCCCCATCACAGCCTCTGAGCTCCTGCCCTGAGCTGCTGTGTGCAGCAGGTGTGTGCTCGGCTCCTCTGACTCGTCCGCTTGTCTCCTTGACTCGTTTCAGAGGGAACTGAAGGAGCAGCTCCAGGCGCTGCAGGACAGCGAGCGCGGGCACACGGAGGCCCTGCACCTGCTCAAACGCCAGCTGGCTGAGACCAAGGTAACAGGGAGTGGGCCCTGCCTGGCTGGGGCTGGAGGTGGTGGGGTTGGGGGCACCGCAGCACTTCCAACAGTGGAGGCACGGAGGCCCCTGGCTGCTGTCTGGACATGGGCCTGAGGCCCATGGGCACCACCAGGCCTGCAGTGTCCGACACCTCTGGCCACGTAACTGAGATGGGCAAGTCAGTCCTGTCCCCGGGATTAAGTGGAGCCTTCCAGCCCCAGTTTGTGGGGGATGCTGCTGACCCCGGCCTGGCTAAGCAGTCTGGGAAGGAGGGGAGCACAGGAGGGCTTGGGCATGGGGGAGAGGCTGCATTTTGTTTCTCTTGGTGAAGTGTGGGAGAGGAGGTGGCCACCAGCCTCGTGTCAGCAAGGGGTGGGGACCCACAGCACATGTACTGAAATTGCAGCGAGGCAGAGGAGAGGAGCGTGGCCCCTGAGCAGACAGGATGCACGCGTAGAGGAGGAGAGCAGGTAAATGTAGATGAGCAAGCAGGCCTGCCAGCCCCCCAGAAGCTCACTGGCTTGTGGCTGGGGTGTATTGGTGTCTGAGACTGGAAGGAGCTGCCATGGAAGGGGTGGGGAGGACAGACCTTCTGTATCCTGCTTCTCTCTTCAGTTCTCGCTGTCCCGACCCATATCAGTCTTCCCCCAAAATCTCAGCCTGGAGGCTTACACACCAGCTGTGACGTAGAGGCCAGTGGACTTAGAAAGTAGCTGGGTCTGTCGGGTCCTGTCTGCTGGGTTCTGACTGTATCATTTTCCCATGCTGTGTGCAGTCTCCTTCCCCAACAGAGACGACGCTGATCCCAACCTGCCAGGAAAAAGCTAGGAAGTTGTCTGCTGTGGGCAGGTGCTGCAGCCCAGCTGGCCACCATGTACCGTGCCCGGGCACCTGGCATGTGGCTCTTCCCTTGTGGCACCCTCTCACTCCTCGTGATGCTACCACCCTGCAGCACAGGAAAAGGAGTCCCCCTGCCCCGCCAGCCAGGTCCCTGGGGCTCCTCCTCTATGTATCCACTGCTGAGGGCAGGCTCATCCACTGCTCAGGGGCTTCATTTCCCTCTGTGCAGGGTGCTGAGCACATCTGAAAAAACCTGCCCCTAAGTGGTATGTCCAAGGCCCCGCAGGGAATCTGGTAGAGCCAAGACCTCCACCCGCCTCTTCTGAACTGTGCTGCAGTGCTGGAGCCACACAAGGTCCCTCTGCTAGGGGGGGGAGAGGAGCTTCACCTGAGAGTGCTGCCTGTGGGCTCCCCGGCTGGCTGGGCAGGGCTGTTTGCACAAGAAATGCCTTGCGTCTCTCTCCAGCAGGTTTATGAGGTTGTATTTCAGGTGCTGGACGATCCTTTCTCCTCTCCTCTCCCCTCCTCCCTCCCCCACCACAGGGCTCGTCCACTGTGCCTTTTTATGAGCTGTTTTTATTTATCTCCTTGTTCTTCCTGTTTCCTGTCCTCGGTCACTTGAAAGGTGACTTTTGTTCTGGAATGGCTGCTGTCCCTTCGAGGGGCAGCTCCTTTTCTGTGCCCCACAGCTGCTGGCATGGGCTGTTTTAAACCAAAAGTGTCTTTCCTCAACTGGAGCAGTTGCTTGGGACACCACCTTCCTTCTCTGCCAAGGGCCTCTGGCTGCAAGCTGGGCTTTTGCTGCTTCGGCTGCTGCTGTCGCTCAGTGGGACTGGTTGGACCCTTGCTGTGGGGATGGTACCATTAACCACATGCATTGCACCCATCCTCCATGGAGCCTCATTCTACCACTGTTTTCCCCACAGCCCAAACCACAGCTGCTGTGCCAGCCAGCGCATCCATGCTCTGGGACTGGATAAACACGGTAGCTGTCTTCCCACTAGGGCTGTTTTGGCATGTTCCCTTTCCTGGAAAGGTCTGTGCCCTTGGATCCTTTCAGGGTGAGGTACCAAACAATCCCTCTTTTCCCCTGGCCTCCCTTTCCATCTCTGACACTGGCAGAATATTCCCAGTGCCTTGCTAACACGGGAGGGGAAGAGGGACCAGTATAGCCATGGCCAGACATCCAAACATCTCAAGGAATTGCAAGGTTAGCTTGAAAATGGGGATTTAAACTGGCTCATTTCTTCACATTCTGGTTTTTGAGCCTTTTGGGCTCAGCTGGGTGACACCATTGTGCTCGTTCATGGGGGTTTGGCATGTGCTCTGTTTGGCATGGAGGCTGAGCTTTCCATGAATTCCCAGGGCTCCAGGAGTTGGGGCTTTACGCAGAACACCCCCCACTGTGCGGCTCACAAGAAGTAATGAGCTGGCAGCTCTGGGGACAGTCCTGGGGCGCTGGGCTCCTGCAGCCCACGTGAGCTCCTTTGCGCCGGGGGTGGAGCAGCTGGTTTGCTGTTCTCTGGGTGCAGCGGATCTCAGGCCTTTGGATCAGACGGATGGGCTGAGAGGTTCCTGATGAAATGGGAGGCTTTGTGCAGGTCATAGCCCAGGGAAGGAGCTAAAAGAGCTTTAAGTGGCCTTTACGCTCTCCTGTCTCTGGCTGATCTGGAGTCCCTGGTAGGATGCAGAAGGTGTAGCCGTCTGTCCCCAGCTGCTGTGAGCCTCTGCACAGGCCAGAATCTCCTTGGGGTGCCAGGCTTGTGCTGCCCCCAGTATGTGCCTTTACTGGGGGCATCTGCAGGGCTCTCCCTGGGCTGCCTTCCCCCAGCCAGACCCAGGGCGGTCAGAGCTCCTTGTCACGACTCAGGCTTTTGACTTGGTGTGAAGGGGCTGGAGCAGCAGTGAGGCTCTTGCCCTAAATACCTAATGAGGAAATTGCTTTTCAGGCTGTATCAGCCTCAGTGGTTCTGTTGACTCTGCCCTTTTCCAAGTGCTGCGTAGAAGTGGCTGCCTTTTCTTGCAGCTAGTGAATGAGTCTAGTGTTTGGCAAGGCATTGGTGGCTGAACCCAGGCTTTCTATGCTTCTGCCTCCACCCCTTTCCCAGGCACATCCCTGCCAGGGAGCTTTCGCCCTGCCCAGCGCAGCCGTGGGCTCCCACTCGCTCAACCCATACAATTTTTTACTGACAGCCCCTTCCACTCGGTACCTGCCATTCCTGTCCAGGGGCTGCCCCTTGCTTTACTGACAACCCTTGCCCTCTGCAGAGATTGGTATCAGTTTACAGGAAGCTTTTGGGGAGGATTTGTTAGAGCAATGGCTCTTGTTAGACTCAAGGTCCCCCTCAGAAAATGCCAGCACTTAGTTTTCACTTGTCTTTTTAACTACAGAAAAATCTCAGAGGGATTCTTCCATTGCAGAGAACTCAGACCACATCAGGTTTGAAATATCTGGGTTATCTTGTGAATCATGTTTGAACACCTAACGGCACTAACACTGTGTGACACCCTGTGGCACCCCTGAAAGGATCTCAAGGCACCCCTGGGTGCTGCATCACCTGGTTAAGAATCACTGTACTAAATCCTAAGAAGTCCCCCAAACTCCATTGCCACATCACCTTAGAAGCGTCCCCCAGCTCCAGTCCCGGCATGCTGCCTTGCCCCAGTCAATCGTATCTTGCCCACCAGAGTCATTGCAGCCCCTTGTGGGGCTGGAGGCAGAGTCGCCCATGACATTTGTCTCATTAAAACAATAAAACATAATGCCTGATAATGATCTTTACATGCTGGGAGGCCATAAGAACTGGGTGAGTTTGGAACTGTCGCTGAGACCAATGAACTTGACCTGCTGTGGTGCCGTTTTGTTCATACAAAGCCTAGAGCTTAAGAGGAAATGAAAAGTGAATGTGTGATTTAAATCAGATCCTTCGGAGCTGTTTTGTATTGGGAACATTAGGCCACCAAATATCCGGCTCTGATGATGAAACTCCTTTTATTAAAAGGATCCTGCCAAGATAAAAAAGATCATATGAAAAAAGATAATGTCCCCATTCTGTCTGGAAGCTGCCTCTGATTAGGGAGGTGGAATGGGCTGTACACCTTGGATTTATCTCCTTGCTGCTTGTGTGATCTTCTCTTTCTGTTTTGCATGGCAGCTGCACCAGTCGGCTTTGCTTCAGCTTGGCCTCCCTTCCAGTTTCTTAGTGTCTTTAGTTCCCAGATCTGCCCAACAGATCAGCAGGGCCACCCTGCAGCATGCTAGGATCCTGAGGAAGGCCCCACCTGCCTTACTTTTAATACCATTATTTTAACAGGAGGTTTTGCCTTCTGAATTTTGAACCCTTTAGAAATTGTATTTGCAGCCCTCCCCCCAGCTAGTAGGATTACAGACATACTTGCCTGCTTAAAGTGAATTTGGAGAGTCTCAATTGCATGACTTCAGGAGCTGGGGCTTCAAGGAACCCTCAAGTATCAAGAAATGGCAAGAGCTGCTGAGACGGCCACGGCCACCCAGTTTCCGGGAGTGTTAAAACCAGACACGAACCCCTTGTTCGGCAGAATTCTGTTTCTTCTCTAAATGCTGGAGCGCAGCGAACGGCGCCCCGCTCCAATGAGCACGCTCTACTGGTCGATGTTGTGCTTTCTGGGCTTCTGAACCATGCTTAAGGACAATCCCTTCTTACAACTCTCCTTGGCGAGGATGTTTGAGAAAGAAAGCCCCGACTGGGCTGGGAGCAGGTGTGCTGCGACCGCTTCCTGCCAGGCTCAACCACTGTGTCTCATTGTTTGCCTGTGTTCCCCCCGGCCAGCTGTGTCCATCTGTTGTCTCTTGTCTGAGGCCAAGCCTGTGCCCCGGGCTGCTGGCAGCAAGGCTGCGTGAGTCTGGGGGCTGACGAGGTGTGAACCCTCACGGACACTTGCTGTGCCAGCAAAGTCCCTAGCGCAGGCCCTGTTTTACCAGCACAAAGGCACTTCTCTCTGCATAGGCGGCTTCCTCCTCAGTGGTTTTCTGATGCTTGTAGCAGTATTCAGCTTTGCCTGGATAATTGCATTCAGAGTGCTGCTGGCACGGCTGCGTCTGGTGGCAGCGTGAAAAGCTCAGTTCCCTCACCGATGGAGCAATGGCAGCTGCGGTTACAGCGCGTCCTCAGTGAGCCAAAGAACAGCATTTGTTGTGCCAGCTTGAAGCAGTCGACACTGGGCAACAAGCTGTTCTCTCTTAAGCTTCAGTTAATACAGTGGTGCCCAGGGCACAGGATCGGTCCATAACTGAGGACATGCTGTCCTGGCCAAAACATCCTTCTCTTCGAGGAACCTTTCTGAGATGTGCCTGGCTCCTAAGCCGCACCTCCGCTCAGGAGCGTTCCCACCTTACCTGGATCCTCACCAACAAGTTCCACGAGCATTTTCTGGCAGAACAAACCAGTTTTCCTACACAGCAGAGCACATCTAGTATAGACATGGCCTTTGCCTTGCACTGTGTGGTCTGCAGGCTGGGACCATCTCTCATTGTGTGTCTGTGCCCTGGAGTCTGTGACTAGCCCTCCTCGATGCTTGTGCAGTACAGTACTAACCAGGAGCTAGGTTCTGATAACGTTCTGGGTCAGACTTCCCACCATCCCAGGGCTGGATGTTCAAGGACTCAATACCTGCAGTGAGGGGTCAGAATCTTTCCAAACCTCAGCTCCAGTCTAGGCACCAAGCTGAGGGCTGGATTCTCAGGAGGACTTTGCACCCAGCAGACACCACTCTGGCTGCATTGTTCCCAAAGCATTGAGCTCCTGTGAAAACCCAGCCACTTATTGTAGCTGCCAGATAGGAACAGCTTTGGAAAATGTGTTTGCTTGGTGTATAGTCAGCCCCACTGCTTCTCCTGTGTTCCAGCAATAAGTCAGTGTCCCACGTGGCCTGAT
>NW_005842063.1:64393-96515 GCF_000455745.1 Alligator sinensis | reverse complement strand
AGAGAATTAGTTTTGGAAAACGGGAGAAATACAATTATTTAGAAGGGGCTGCAGGAACAAGCTCACAGTAACACCCAAGCTCTGATTTTTAGGGTGACTAGATCTCAAGAAAACTGGATCTCTCTCAATATTGCCCAAGTGGAAGAAAGAAATCTCCTTAGCATGTTTCCAGTAGCACTGTAATTATACCGCATCCTTCAGACAAAGTATTGCAAAGGGGCGGGGGAGGGAGGAAGACATTGCTTCGGAAGGCTGAGGATGGGAAGGAGTGGAGGGGTGCATCATGGCGCATGGCAAGGAAAGGTGCTGTTCCATATTCTTAGCATTACGTCTGGAGGAAGGAGAGGAGCAGGAGGCTGGGGGAGCTATGTAGGGATGGATGAGGGGTTCCCAGGCCTGTTCCCAGCTGTTCTTTAGCTTCCGGCAGATGCCTTCCCCTCTTGGAGACTGCTCGTAAAAGAGGAGACAAGGGCAGGGAAGTGGGGAGGTAATGGAGAGGGGCCTGGGAGGGGTGAGGGCTGGAGTGGCAGGGCCCTTGCTCCTGATGTGCAGGCCATCAGCAGAGCTGAGCATGGGGTGCTCGGGAGCGGGAAGGCCATGGGCTGGGGTTGGGAGGCATTGGCAGAGCTGGGGGCAGGAGCTGACCTCACTGGCAGTGAAGATGCCCTCCAGCCCAGGAGGAAGCAGCCAGCATGACCCCTCCCTCTGTCTGCCTGTTCAGTCCTCTGCCAAGAGCCTGCGGGTCACCATTGGGGAGGCCTTTGAGCGGCTGCACCGGCTGTTGCGCGAGCGCCAGAAGGCCATGCTGGAGGAGCTGGAGGCTGACACAGCACGCACGCTGACTGACATAGAGCAGAAGATCCAACGCTACAGCCAGCAGCTGCGCAAGGTGCAGGAGGGCAGCCAGATCCTGCAGGAGTGGCTGGCCGAGGTGGACAAGCACACCTTCCTGGCGGGCATCGGCTCACTCTCCGAGAGGTGCGTGCAGCCTCCCTGCCCATGGGGCCTGTTCCAGGCAGGGCTCTTTCAAGGTTCCCCCCAAACTAGTCTCGGTGCCTGTCTTGTCAGCGGGGCAGGCTTCTGGATATGCTGAGGGGTTCTGGCCAGCAAGGGCAGGTGGCTACAGGGTGCCACTAGCCACATTCTTCTCTGTGTCTGCCTGGTGCCAAAGCTGCGGTGTCAGGGAATGCAGTCCCATCTCGGGGCATGCGGCCCCATGGGTCTAGTGGCTGTGGCCCTGGACCCTCTGCCCCGGTAGGAGCAAGGACTGGGCTGTGTCACTGCCTGTAGCCTGGTGCTCTGCCCCTCACTAGACTAGCCCCCCCAAGCCCTTGACCCTCTCCCCTTCCTCCCTAGCAAAGCCCCCAGTGCAGTAGAAGCAGGGCAGATGCTTGCCGCTGACCCGACTGCCTCTCCTCCCAGGCTTAAGGGGAAGATCCATGAAACGAACCTCACATACGAAGACTTTCCTACCTCCAAGTACATGGGCCCTCTGCAGTACACAATATGGAAGTCGCTCTTCCAGGACATCCACCCAGGTAAGGTGCCTCCTGCCTGCCATGGCAGCAATGTGCCCCGTAGCCAGCGTTGCCATGGGGGCCCTTGGTAGCTTGTCGAGTCACCCATGGGTTTGCTTGGAAATGATGGAGGCTGTGATCCCTCAAGACCAGGCTACGCCGGGAAAGGCATGTGAGAAATACCTGGGCAAGGGAGGCAGCCTGCTAGGCATGGCCTGTTTGCTATGAGGAGATGCGAGCCCCTTGTGCTGCAGCTAACAGCCTGCACGTGGGGGTGAGCCAGGCTGGGGAATGCTGCGTGGCAGATGCAGCGTGGCATCTGTTACATGCAGGTGCTGGCTGCCTGGCAGCGTCCAGGACTCAGGGCATGCTCAGAATGGAAGGGATGCTCCCTCCTGCTGCATGTGCAGCTCCTGGCACATGGGTAAAGTGAGGAGCTGGGCTGTGGCTTAGCTCTGGTGCTGCCACTCTGGTGCCCTCCTCGTGCGGTGCAGAGGTGGAGAGGTCAACAGCTGCAAGAGGACTGGGCTGCGGAGTCCCCTCCTGTGCTCCCTCTGCCCCTTTAAATTGTGCTCATCCTTTCCCCCCGCCACTCCTGTTGCTGCTGCTCCTGGAGCCAGAGGCCCTTTGTGTCCCAGGGGGCAGGCCTGGTGCCAGCTCCTCATGCTGAAGGAGGGGAGAATGCAGCAGAAGCTAACAGAGGCCATCTCTGCCAGCCTGCTCCCACCCTTGGCTCTGGGGGGGGAGGGGTCCCAAAGCACTGGCCCTGGCCGTGGCCAAGAGGGACTTGTGGAGGCAGGGCCCAGTGGGTGCTGGGTGAGACGGTTAATCCAGGGTTGTGCATGGATCTGGGCAGGCGGGCTTTGAGTTAGCGCCTTCTTCCCACTGGCTTCCTCACCACTGATGTGGTGAGGTTTGAAGTGAATTGCATATTAATCAGCCAGTCTGCTCCCAGAGAATCGTGGGGAGCAGCCTCGCAGGGAGACACCCCAGGCAGCACGGGATCTCCCCAGCCCTTTCTGCTGTCAGTAATTCAGAGCCTTCAGCCCCGTGCCCCCCATTCCTCAGCTGATGCCTCCCCTTGGCAGCCTGCTGGTCTGGATGCAGCCACTGCTTGGCCCCAGGCTCAAGAGCTTTCCATACCCTCCTTCCGTTGTGCTTGGCTCCAGAGCAGTTCCTGAAACAGTGCAGTTGCTGCAGCCTCCATAGGACAAGCCACTGTGACAGGCTGGACGGAGCTGGGCCTGCCATCGCCTGGGCCCCACAGGTCGTTGGGTGCCATGGATGCTGCAGCAGGAAGCAGATTTCCCTTCTTGTCCTCTGAAGGCCAGGTCTTGGCTTGGCCAGGTCGGATCTGAAGCAGAGGGAGAATTTGTCTGAGAAATTTCAAGTGAATGGGGCCATTTCTGGCATGTGTCAGCCTGAGCAGACATAAGAGCTGGGGTTGGGTTTCGTTTTGTTTTGTAAATGCTTTGCAGCAAAAATGAGAGGAAGGAGAAAGACGAAACCGTCCTTGCTGGCTCCTTTGCTGCAGCTGAGTGCCTGAGACCGGCATTTAGCTGATGAATGCAGAATTTCCGACAGCATTAATTAGCACTGCTGGGAAACATAAGCTCTGATGAGCTTAGCTGGGGCACTGAAAGGGCGTGGAGACCTGTGCTGCCATGACAGGCTCTCATCCTCTCCTCTGTAGAGTGCATACGTGCTAAGAGGCTGAGCAGTGGCAGGGAGGGTGTTTTTGCTTGTCTACAAGCTGTGGAGGGCCCAGGAAAGGGTGAATGGCCCCATGTCCTAGTCAGCTCAGGCCCAGTGCTTGCACTGTAGCTTTCCCTGGGGCTCTCAGCAGCAGGCCCCATCAGTCAAACCCTGAGTGGTGGGGCTGGTGGGGAGTGCACTGTCATGCCCCTATCTTGCCCTGACCCTCTCTTGCCACCCTTGAGCTGCACATCAGTGCTTTCCTCCTCCTGCAGCTGGGATCCCAAACCCAGCCCCTCATATGTCTGTGTTTTCCTCTGTTCTCCCAGCCGCAGACCTGCACTCATGAAGACCCCTTGCACCAGTGCTGTGAGGTAGGAGGGGAAGCACTGTCCCTGCTGAGGTCATTGTGGGCATCCCACTGCAGACCCCAGGGCAGGCCATTGCAGCTTGGCAGCTGTGGTTCTTAACTATCCGACCCACAAATTGGCCTGCTCAACGTGTGCACCTGCTCCATCCTCCCTCCACCCGCTGGCGGGTCCTGGGGGAGGAGGGCGTGCCACAGGCAGGGAGGAGGTCCTTAGCCTGCAGAAATGCAGTAGAGGTTCAAGTACTGTCTCCTGGCCCTGGCACATGAGCTGCAACCTGGCAAAAACACTCCAGCACTTGGCATCCTTACTCCTCCCAAGCGAAATGTCAATGCTGAGTCATCACTTGGGTGACATGGGATACACCCGGGCCACAGGCCCATCACACAAGCAGGTAACTCTTGAGGTCCCTTCTGCCCCTGCACTCATCCAGGTGAGGGCCCCAAGAAGGTGCCTCCAGCAGGACAGGGCTGAAACTCGGGGAAGGGCACGAGTGTTCCTTCTCCCTGCTTAACCTGAGTGCCCTATCGCAGGTGCCCAACAGCACACAGCCCTGGGCTGCCCCGACTGGTGGCCCCAAGCACTGGCTGCATGAGGCAGGGGTTGCTTGCCAGCCCTGATTCAGGGGCACCCAGTCCCTGCTGCTTTCCCTCCCGTTTGTCTGTGGCAGTGCCTGGGTGGAGCCGGGCTCTGCACTGCCTCTGAGTCTCTCCTTGCTTCCACAGTGCCAGCCGCACTCACGCTGGATCCCGGCACGGCTCACCAGCGCCTCATCCTGTCTGACGACTGCACCATCGTGGCCTACGGCAACTTGCACCCACAGCCACTGCAGGATTCACCCAAGCGCTTTGACGTAGAGGTCTCAGTGCTGGGCTCGGAGGCCTTTGGCAGTGGCGTGCACTACTGGGAGGTGATCGTCTCTGAGAAGACCCAGTGGATGATTGGGCTGGCCCACGAGGCCGTCACGCGCAAGGGCAGCATCCAGATCCAGCCCAGCCGTGGCTTCTACTGCATTGTCATGCATGATGGCAACCAGTACAGCGCCTGCACAGAGCCCTGGACTCGGCTCAATGTCAAGAGCAAGCTGGAGAAGGTGGGCGTCTTCTTGGACTATGACAAAGGCCTCCTCATCTTCTACAATGCCGATGACATGTCCTGGCTCTACACTTTCCGGGAGAAGTTCCCCGGCAAGCTCTGCTCGTACTTTAGCCCTGGCCAGAGCCATGCCAATGGCAAGAATGTGCAGCCACTCCGCATAAACACCGTCCGCATCTAGGGGGGCGCGCCTAGTGCTGTGACCCTCTTGGCACACCAGCTGGACCCAGACAAGCAGCCCCTTCCCAGCTCTCAGGGCCAGTTGGATTGCAAGGCTCTCAAAGTTGCGTGCCCCGGGCTCTGCTCCTAGTGTTATTGGCTGCGAGGAGTCTGGGACCTGCTGGGATAGATGGGGAGGATGCTGGGTTCGTGCCTCCCTCCGTCCGTGAGCTGCCACTGACTGAACAATCATGGCTGAGCGCAGACAGCCCGTGGACTACCCTCGGGGCTCTCTGATGGGAGGGGTCTCATGCTGATGGTGCCTCTGGCTGGCATGGAGCTGTGCTCAGCCGAGCTGTGTGTTTGAGCTCCCTGCTGGCTCTGGGGATGGGGCATGAGCCATCCCCCGTGGGCAGGCTCCTGGCAGCCTCCACCGTGACTCAGCATTGCCTTAGCATGCGGCCCCAGAGCGGGCCAGTGCAAGGCACTCTGCAGAGGATGAGGCAGCCCCTGGCCCATCTGAGGAATGTGGGGAGGGGGAAGCAGAACATGTGCCAGCTGTGTTGTCAGCTCAGCACCTGGGCTGGGCATTGCCTTTCAGTGCAAGGGAGATGCTCAGCGGACACTGGCATCCATGCATCCCCAAGAGATAAGGGCTCCAATTCCCAGGAGCTGCATCAGAGGCCTTGCAGCTCCCTGGGATCCAGCTAGTGCCGATCATCCCTGCCCAGCCCCATGGGGCTAGAGCACTCCTTGCTGGGGCCTGACAGCCCCACCCTGGCCTCCCAGCAGCGGGAGGGAAGCGGCTGGCTTCCCCCTTTGCTGCTCGCTGCGGCAGTGGTGCCAGTCTCTCAGTGAGTGCCAGCCGTGCGTTTCCCCTCTGATGCACAGGTCTTCCCAGATGGGAGGGTGCGTCTGGGCTTCTTGGCCCAAACAAAGCCCTCTGAGAAGAGTGTGCTTAGGACGTGGGCCCATCCCAGCCCTGCAAGCTGGTACCCAGGAGCGGCCTCCATAAGTGGCCACTCGGGACCGTGCGATGCCCGGACTTGCCACATACAGGAAGTCAAAGGGGGCACTTCTGAGCTTGCCATGGCCGGAGGCCTGAGCCAGCCTGTGACCCTGGGACACTGCCAGTGCATTTCTGCATGTGGTCTGTGTGGTTAAGGCCTGTTGGTAAACCTGCAGCTTCCTGTGTCCTGCCTTTACCCTGTCCCTGTTCTGCTGCGGGGACAGGACTTGCTGCACTGGTCACACGACTGCCCGCTGCTTTGTGCACGCACGCCCTGGCATCCAGCTCCCAGCTCAAGCATCACAGGAGAGCTGCTCAGATCCCGCACTAGTGTGAACACAGCCAGGAGCAGGGTCTATGCATGCACGTGGGCTGGTCCATGGTGCTGACCCAGCTCCCCCCTTGCAGGGGGCCAGCATCTCTGGCCAACTGCTGAGCCCAGGCAAGCTGCTGAGCCCATCTGCTACACCCGTTGGGTGGCAAGGTTGATGATAGCCTAGCCTGCTCCTTCATGGACTAATGGTGGGAGGCCCGTGCCCTGTTTGCAGCTGGCATGGGTCCTGGGCAGGGCTGGGCCCCCGTTTCGGTGATCTGTGTGCAGCTCAGGATGCCCTGGGCCTTCCCACGGAGTCTCCTTTCCAGGAGCCCCCACAGCCCCATGGCTGCCTACGTGCATGGCGTGGAGCGGGAGGGAGCAGGCATGAGTGGCAGGATGGGGGGCACAGCTCATCTGGGGCCAGGGAGATTGTGCGGGGCCAGGGTGGGGGCACTGCCATATGATGCCCGCACCCATGACTGTAAGCAGGCAATAAACGCTGCACAACGACCCTGGCTTGTGCTCGTGTGTGCGGCAGCCCCAGGGAGACCGCAACCCCTGCCTGGGTGCCGTGGCTGCACAGTGCTCCTGGCCCCCTGGAGCTGCTGCAGGGTCCCCAGGACCAGGCGTGGAGACTTATGCATGTTCTCACAGGGCCAGACTGGCAGGGCGGGTCCTGGCATGTGGCTGCCTGGAGCCTCGTGTGGGGCAGGTGAGCAGTGGCCGCACAGGCCATGGCCAGGCCTCTGGTGGCTCCGGCCGCTCACGGCTCAGGCTCGGGCTCAGATGGCCCGGCTGCCTGCTCAGAGGGCAGTGATTGGTGGCCCGGGCACAGGGTGAGCAGGGCAGGCAGGGGCAGGGGCAGGAGCAGAGGCCATGGGGCAGTGCCTGGGGGGAGCGGGGCTAGGGGACACAGCCTCTGCCTGGCCCTGGCTCAGCCACCAGTCTCTGTGGGGGGGTTGCTTTTTTTAAGGAAAATGTTCGGTGTCCCAGGTCAAATTAGCCAGATCAGGTCCAAATCCATTTGAATCATTCAAGAACCACGTGTGGCCCTACTACTGGCAAGTATCCTCCACCCCAGCCTGGGGCCTCAGATACTTTCAAATCCTTTGGCAGGCATCCTACGTGCAAGCCCAAGCCCAGAGGCTTGGGGTTCAGATGGTCCCACATTTCACTTGCCCTCAGCTGTATGGCTGCAGGAGCAAGCTAGGGAGTAGTCTCCCATTTCCATGAAGTCGGCATGTAGCCGAGATCCTCCCACTGGAAGCTGGCCAGTGGGAAGCAAACTATGAGGCTCTCGTAGCGAGTCCTGTCAGCAAGCAGACAAAGGTGCACTCTCCACTACACAGTGCCATTTTAATTGCATTACCTCGGTCAGAGTACTTCCCCTGCCACCATCATGGTCATGGTTTTTCCCCTGCCGGGTCCTCAGTGCCTGCTGCTAAATGGGGGAGGGAGCCAGCCCCGGCTGGAGTACATGGCGTTTTCCCCAAAGGAATAGAAATTGTTTGCAGAAAGAGGGAAAAATGAAGTTAAATTTAGAAGTGGGGTGTTGGCGTTTCACTAGGATACACAATTCAGCAAATTCTGACCTGTAAGCAAACACAAAAAGACACGGTGGTGCAATGGGAAATGTGCAGACAGGAAGGTTATTATTCCATCTTTTGGAGAAGCTGGAAATACCCTGTGCAAATACACCTCTTTGTTGCAAAGTTTACTTTGGAAAAATATAATTTCAACAAAGTACCAGGCTAGTTTAATAGAACAGGCTCCCATTGTAAAAGATGGTCTTATTACAACAGAAAAATTAAACACAGCCATCCAAAATGCAAGATTAGCAGTCAGTTCATCCTGGAAATTAAATATTTAGAACAAAATGTACAAAGCCATTACAAATGTCACTTACACGGTTATTTCTGTATCTGCCATCTCTCATCACTGAACTCGCCACAAGCAAGACAAAAATCTAAGAAATTCAGAGGCAGGAAACTGAAGAGCTCCCTGTCCCATGGGAAGGAAATGGAGGGCAGCTAACCAAAAGGGATGTTTAACCCTGGGAAAAGAGCAAGCAAAGCGGTAGCAGAAAACTCAGCACTACACAGCTCTGTGTCTGCCGCGACCGGGTAGAGGCAGCACAGCGGTGGACTGCATCGTTTATTCAGAAAAGGAGACCGCGTGCAGACATCACCTTACGGTGCTTGCTCTCTGCTCAATGCAGGAGCTGGGACCACTTGCCTAAGTGCAGGCTGCAGGAGCCAGATCCTGTTCCACCTCAGAAGTGCATACGTGAATGTAGGTGTTTATGTGCAATTCTGTTCCACCCTGCTTGAGAAGCTGAAAAACAGGTAACGCAAAGGGGCAGGGGGGCTTCTCCACACGGCTTTAGTCTTCAGGTCAGATGAGAGCATGTTACAAAAGCCAACGCGTTAACAGATTTGTGGGACTCGAGCAGGGAGGAACAGAATCACACTCGGGCAGCTTCATCTACCTGGACACCCACAATCTGTGATAGGATGTAGCTCTGTGTGGCTTAAATGCCCTGGTCACCTGCTGGCCAAGTTACTAACCCTTCTCCAGGGATTTCTAAAGGGAAAGCTGAGTTCTTGGTTTTGTTGTGGTGGGGTTTTTTGTCCAGTCTAAATCAACCCAGATGTCTCCATGGCTCAGTGGCTGTCTGTGGTTTATGCCAGTGAGGAGCTTACCACAGACTTGCTGCTGCCAGGGGTGTTTCTCAGGTCCACAAGCAGATTACAAGCATCCTTTAGCAAAGCATGTCAGATGCTTCCCAGCTGCCAGCACTGCAGTACCCCAGGCCTCGCTCTTTATTGCATGTCTCCCCATGGCCCCAGCCCAGGGTTCTGGTCAGCGTTATCCCTGTGGTGCAGGTGGGGAGCAGAGGTCCAGAGACACCAGGATCTTGATCCCTGAGAGATTTAGATGCCTGCCTTCCACGGGGAGTGCCAGCAAGCCTGTGCAATGTGTCCAAAATTTACATCCCAGGGCTGAATAGCAGAGGCTCCTCAAATGTTTCCATGGCCAGCTCTCAGTTTGCGTCAATTAAGTGACAAGTCTTGGGCCCAGTCACCTGTGCTCACAGGCAGTCACTAACCCAGGGGATCCCCTAGACTGCAACCTCAGACTCTCACCTACTGTTACAAGGCACCAGTTCCCCATAATATGCCGTAGGGAAAGCTGGGAGGCGAGAGCACTGCAAGGCCAGGCTAGTCCCAGGCTTATCCGCCCCATGCGGTAGGCTGCAGCCATTCATTCTGGTAGATCTCAGTTGGGTCCTAGGTTGCTTCCTGCATCCAAAGTGAGGGGATTGCATCTTTAAAAGCCGTGCCTCTGAAATCAGAGGCAAAGTCAGTCTCTGGGTTTCCTCAGGAGGGGATCTTTGGTCAGGAAGTCTCAGCTCAGCTCCTTATGGGCAATGGATGAGCATGTGATGCTATTTAGCGCATGTCTGTTGTTGGCAGAACAAGAGCGTCTTGCAGCCAGCAGAGGATGAGCCAGCCCTGCTTTTGGTTCATGGTTTTATTTGCAGCTGCTAGCACTTTGTGGGGAGGGGGCGAGGGTGAGGTCTCAGCCTTCTTCCTCATCACAGTCTAGCAATGCAGCAGGGAAAGGATACAGTCATCTGCCAGGAGCTTCCTAGTGGGCAAAGCAAGGCTGATGACAAAGACAAAGCTGCTGGCTCATGTCACTGCTAGGAGCTGGGGAAGTCAGGTCAGCCAGTACCTACAGAAAGCAAGCATGCACCAAGCTGATGAATATCATAAAGGCCCAGACCCATGTGCAGTGATAGCTTGGTGTCCTCCCTGCCCCAAGGAATGCCCCACATTTCTGCACCTGCTGCCTCAGACACAACCCCTGGAGCTCGTGCAGGTTGTCTTGTGCCAATGCTAGTATCTGAACCTGGTCCGGCATTTCCCAGAAGCTCCAAGAGGAGCTGGGAGAGGGTGGCAGTCAGGGGAGAAACTCTGTCCTTAAGATGGACCCACCATTTTGCACCCATAATAGCCCTGGTTCAGAGCAGAAGGCACCCGGTGCCTCTATCCTCACCATCCTGCACACTGCGCTCCTTGGGGGAAGCCATCATCAGGGCTCTTCTCTGGGATTGGCTTCCACAGGATTGACACAGGGGATCAGGGAGGCTGATGTCTGCCGCAGCTGGTCTTTGTCCAGCTCAGATATCCCCTAAAGCTGCAGCCTATAGCATGGCAAGGACAATTGGCCCCTGGGACTTCCCACTTCTCTCTGAACCTGGTGCTTCAGTGGCTGCTGCACAACTGGTGCTTACAATGCAGGCCTTTGTGTGGCTTCCTGGCCAGCATTAACCCTTGTCATGCTGGTACTTCCCAGACATGCAGAAGGCAGGGCAGAGGTGCACCTTGTAGTCTAAAATACTCTAGAGCACAAGCTTTTGTGAACGTGAGTTCCCTTCAGCAGATGCTGAGCAAGGGCAGCACGGAGCAGTGTGTGCAGGGGGGTGAGCGACTTGGATACAAAAGGTGGGAAAAGAGGGGGAAAAGGATAGTGCTGGGAGAAGAAAACAAGCAAAGAACCATCAGAACAAAAGGTCACAGGAGCTAATGCAGGTTTAACAGCCCACAGTCACTGTTTAAACCCCACTAACATAGTCCAGTCTGTGGGTGACTTGTTGTCCCATCATTTCCCCTTCAAATTGGGGTTTAACATGTTCCTGCTTGAGAAGAGCTGCCCTGAGGTCAGTGCTGGAGCGTCCAGGGAGGTTGGAGAGTTGGACACAGGCCTGTGGGTCTTTGTGCCGCCGATGTCAGAGCCGTGTCCGTGCGTTGTGTCAGAGATGGCCCGCAGACTGCAGAGGGGCTCTGAGCAGGTGCTGGTGCACAGGCCATTGGGAGAGGCGCAGGTGAATGAACCTCGGATGCTGTGTTCCTTGTTAGTCGGTCCAGTGATGACGTGGTCTGTATTGACATGGGGGCCCAGCAGGCATTTGGGTCCCCTGCGAGGCCTGGTGCCTCGGTAGCTTGCCCTTGTCTCAGTGTTAGTACTGTAGCAGGTCAGGGTGGGGCTTAGTCTGGCTTGTTGATTTGAGTGTCTACGGTTTTGGGACGGTATTGTAGGATCCTTGCTCCAGATCCTTAAGGTGTTCATCCTCGTCGATGAGGTCAGAGAAGATGCAGTTGTAACACAGAGCTTGGCTGCGGCTGGTGATTCTAGTGGTGAGCTTACGATGACAGCTGGTGGCATGAAGGTAGCTGTGGCAGTTGTGGCGATGTGGCATCTAGGAAATCATTCTGCTTTGTGGAGTCTTCCAGATGGAGGGTGGGAAGTGTTAAAGTCTCTTAAGAGATTCCTTCTCATGTGTCCACATTACGAGGATGTCATCAGTGCATCTGAGGTAAACCAGGGAGATGTGGGGCAGCTGCGGAGGAAACAAACTGCAAGGTCTGCCATAAATATGTTGGCATACGCGGGGCCATACATGTGCCCATGGCAGCACTTTTGTTTGTAGGTACTGGGAGTCCCCAACCCTGAAGTGGCTGTGTGCAAGGACAGAGTGGGAGGGTATAATGGAAACAAGCAGTTTCCTCACTGGGGATACTGTTCTTTGTGGCTTGTAATCTGTCCTTGTGGGGGATGTTGGGGTATGGTACAGAGATGTGGCTTCCTGGCGATGCCAGGCAGGATTGGTTCTGCTCTCTGCTGGGCCATGGGATTGCAGATCAGCTCTATGGGAGGGGATGGCGCTGAGAGCAGAGGGCAGCTGCCTGACAGCCAAGCCCTGAGGGCTGGTCTGTGTTGTGCAAATGAGGTGGCAGGGCTGCAGGGCCACATGCTTTGTCAGCTGGGCTGGATGCAAGCAGCAATGTGAATGGAGGCTCGCTGTGAACCAGCTGCCATCTGTGGTGCTGGCCTCAGGTGCTGGAACACTCCCCCAGCACCCACGCTTCTCCAGACACGGTCGTGACTCTCAAACAGCCCCAGCTCAGGGTGCAGGGTTGGGGCAGAGGCAGGGCTGTGTTACGCACTGTTGTTCATCTGCAGTTTGAGCCCGCCACTGAGGCAGCACCTGCCCAAATGTCACATGAGGGCACTGAGAAGGCCTGGTGAACAACCCCTCCCCTTGCACCATTACCTATCAGATGGGTAAAGCATGTGGCGCGGGGTGTCCGTGGCTATTTGTCCAGCGGAGCTGCCAAGCTGGAGCATGACAGTCCCCTGTGCATGGGCTGCTAGGGGCAAAGGCTCCTCACAGACAGGCAGGCCCCTGGGCAGAGCCCTGCTTGAGGGCCACCAGAGTTACGTGGTGCCCAGGCTTAGGCCTGGGCTCTCTGTCCTGGCTGAGAGTCACCAGGGACCTCTTCCCTACTTAACCCTGAGCATGAGCTTTGCCTGGCCCTTTCCCACTCTGCAAACCTCTCCCACATACATGGTGCTGGTGCCCCACAGTTCATTCTCCTCCTCTGCTCTCCCTGTCCCAGCCACTGGCAACTGTCAGAGCAGGGGCCTCCAGACAAGAGAAACCAGATGCAGCATCTGCTGAGAAGACCCAGCTTTATCAAGCGACCTGCAATCCCCAGGAACAGGCCAGAGAAGTCTTTGCACAGCCCTTGGGTTTCTCTACACAGTGAAGCTGCAGCTGTTCCACTTAAGTGTTATTTTAAACCAATCCAGTTAAACCAGTGCAGTCCATGGTGTGGACCCAATTATATCAGCTTATTGTGGTTTAGCTTAAACCTGCTGTTGTAAAGGCTGAGGCTGCACCACAAAAAGTGTGTTCTAAACCAGAGTAAGAGTGTCTGCATGGAGATTTCCAACACCAGCATAACCACCAGTTTAAATCACACCTGGGGTGAGCAGCCACCACATTCTGCCTTCCACGAGCTGTTCTTTCCCTTGCTGGTTTGGCTCCAGCTGAGCAGGGTCAGCTGGGAAAAAACACGGCTGGGCATTCATGGCTTTCCAACATGCTCTCCTGCTGTGGCCATGGAGCTATAGACCTGGAGCTCTTGATCTAGCCAGGTGGAAGATTGAGACAGTGGGAAAGAAATGAATGTGAACTCTGATCACAGCCAAGTCACAGACATCCCGTGCTCCATCTCAAAGGAGAGCGTCAGTCAGGGCTGAGCAGCAAGACAGAGCTAGAAAGGAGGTGCCCCATCTCCTCCCTTTTCATTTTGCACTGAAAGAAATCAGGCGTCAGAGGGAGGTCACCCCCACCGGCCCCTGTCGTGGTGTCAGTGCGTAACAGGTGCAAGCTCCCGCACAGAATAATGGCCCTGATCTAATCAGCACAGAGCTTAGGACTGGGCAGCCCCAGACTCCAGGTATCAAGATATTTCCCCATGTGGTGATTGGTGGCCAGACCACAGCAAGGGAAAGGCTGCGTTTCTCTGGGTAACTCAGGGGGGAGTCCGTAGTGCAGGTTGTTCATGTTTGCAACGTATCTGGGCCCAGATACTGGGCTGCAAGCAATACCCTTTGGAGACGGTGTGGGGCAGGGCTCTCCTGTGGCTGGGCAGGAGTGCCAGGGGAAGCCAGACACCACCTCCACCCTAACACGCAGGGGCAGCTGCACCTGTTTTTGTCGACAGAGCTGAACCCAGCTGTGAAGACAGGCATGCGTCCAGACTCGCATTCCCCTCCGTGATGCAGGGAAGCAGCTGCCCTGGTATGAAATGGTTCCATTGTGAGAGGGGCAGGAGAGGGGGTGGGGGGGCTGTTGAAAGAGGGAACAAGGCTGAAGGGCCCTGAAGGGAGTGCTGGACCATCAGCTGGGTCCACAGCGGCTGCCAGCTCTCCCTGGGCCCTTCTGCAGAGCAGGTTGGGCAGGGAGGGGGAGCAGGCTGGCCTCATGTCTCCCTTGGGTTTTTGCAGGACCTGGTCATGCCTATCACAAAGGGTGAGGGGAATAACAAGCGCCGTGTCTGCATTCCTGTCTGCGCTGAGGTGATTTCCCAACGCGCGGTACCACTGCACAAGCAGAGCAGCCCTTCCCAAGGGGAAGGCACCTGAGGTACTTCATGAACTTCTGTTCCAGAGAACTAAACAGGTTGCTGGATCCTGTGCCCTTTTCCATGGCCCCTTCCCTGGGTGTCGCGGGAAGGGCAATGAGTCTGAGAGGAGCCTTTTGCTTGGGTCCTGCTATGGGTTTTGAACAGCTTGGCTGATCTGCAGGGATCCTCTGGCCCCACAACAGCTGCAGCTGGGGAGCAGGTAGCTTCAGCCTGAGACGCACTGTGCTGTAAAGTCCCAGCACAGCTCCTTCTCTGCCTCCGAGGTGGCTAAGTCCATAGTGGACATAGGGCAAAGTCACAACCCAGTCCCAGAAACTTGTCTTGCTCACTTCACCTGGAGTGGCTTGTGCAAGCTGGGGTCCTGGAGGAGGTTCAGGTTGGGAGGGCAAATTGGTAATGGAGTTGTGTGCTTGCCAAGTCTGTCACCAAACCTCCCAACACGCAGCCTCTTTCAGACAGCTCCTGACCCAAAGCCCACTCTTTAGACTTGTCTTGAGAGCAGCAGTGCTGGTGCAGGCTGTGCCAAAGCTCGCCTCTGTTTCATTGTGCTCTCTCCCCTTCTCCACCTGAGCTCCGGGAATCTACTACACACAGTCCTGACCAAAACCACACTCTGTGAATCTCCTTCACTGAAACCGTTTAACTTCTTGAGCAGCCTTGCCCGGTCTTTGCCTTAGCTGGAGATGTTTAGCTCCAGCTTCTGTGAGGCTGAACCCACCTGTGATGTATGCTTGTGGCTTCAGTGATGTTAAATGCTCTGGCAGGATGCCTGGGTCCAGGCGTACCTCCTGACCACTGCTCCAATGTCCCTCATCTTTACATAAGCGAAGGGCGTTTCCAGATAAATGCTCATTACCATTTGCCCTGTCATTCAGATCAGGCTCATAGATTCATAGATGTTAGGGTCGGAAGGGACCTCAATAGATCATCGAGTCCGACCCCCTGCATAGGCAGGGAAGAGGGCTGGGTCTAGATGACCCCAGCTAGATACTCATCTAACCTCCTCTTGAAGACCCCCAGGGTAGGGGAGAGCACCACCTCCCTTGGGAGCCCGTTCCAGACCTTGTCCACTCGAACTGTGAAGAAGTTCTTCCGCGTGTCCAATCTAAATCTGCTCTCTGCTAGCTTGTGGCCATTATTTCTTGTAACCCCCGGGGGCGCCTTGGTGAATAAAACCTCACCAATTCATCTGGTTTTATTCTGAAAACCAACCACTAGAAACACTGGAGATTCACAGCTAAGCTGATAGCTCCAATCTTTCCTCTGCTCTTCAGCCTCCCCCCCACCTTTAGGTCGTAGACCCTGTCTCCCTGGCTACTCAACACCATCTTCTTTCCTTGCATAGGTCACTGCTGTCCCCTATCCACTGCCCTGCAAGCTAACCACCAGTTCACAGAGAGCCTTCCCCGGTCCCATGCCTCCTTATAGGCCAGCAATGATATTCCCTTTCATGGCGTGTTCCAGCCCCGACAGCCTCCCTCACTGCCCATCTTACCTGGGATCGGGATTCAGCAGTCCACCTAATGCAACCTCCCTCTGGCTGGCAGCCCTGCAGCCAGTACCAATCCCACTCAGACAGCCGTTGCTGCACGCACAGCCTGTCCTGCCCCACGCTCATGACGCCCAAAGCACTCTGTGTGAGTCGAGAGGGCAAGTGCCCTCTTCTCTGTTTTCCACCTGCCCCATTTCATGTAGGGACCTTCAGTCTCCAACCTTCTCTGGTGCTCAGATCATGAGCTTTTGGGGCAGGGCACACCTTCTGGTTGGTGCTGGGGCAGTGCTGAGCACCATGAGAGCCTGAACCATGCCTCGGGGGCCTTGGCACAACCGCAGTGCAGCTAATAAAAAATTGTCACTGCATCTAAATCGAACAATGTGACAGGTTCTTCTTTTCAAACCTTCCACTGCCAGCTCTGTCTTGCACCTTATCCCAGTCGATAGGTAGGAGACCAGCCATGTATATGTGTGCCAAGACCCAGATATAACCTAGCCTTCTACTCGCAATCTGTATTTTCACTGGCACGCTCTCTCCTTGTGTTAAAGCTAACAGAGATTGAGTTCACCTTGATAAAGTTGTTCCCTACTTTCAAAAATGTATTTAATATAATATTTTCATGACTTCCCTCTGGCCTCCTCCCCCCTTGCCAAAAGGCAGGGAATAGCTTAACCTGATGGTGCTAACTTGATGACATTTTAATCAGGAAATGTCCCCAGTTGCAAAAAAAAATTAATGAGTGATCATGGTATCTAGTATCTTACATTTGTTCCCCACGTATCGTGATTGTATTTTGTATTCTGTTTTCCATGTAAATAGTGGCACTCACAATTTCAAGATCAAACTGTGTTTTCATTTTATATGTGAGAAGGACAATTGGATATTTGAGACTCAGTTCTTTTTAGCCAGATGAGGTAAATCATGTCTTCACAAAAGAAGCAGTATAGATAGTATTGGAGCCTTTTCAGTCAAAAACAAATACATTATTTGTCAAGAAATTGCTGATGCTTATTCTTCTCATTGCCATGGTCACTCAGCAGTATCTAGTTTGTCATAAATTTATTCCTACTAAACTCATTTCATTCCAAGTTCCTCGAGGATAAATCATTCTACTGCAAACTGGATCCGAGTAATGTCTTCAAACTCGTCCGAGATATATATTCAGTAACATTTTTATCAATAAAACCAACATCACTTTATTTCAGATTGCAACCTAACCTTGTTTGAGATGAATCATCGAATCCCATGGTATACTTAAGGTCCTTGTTGAAGACATTTTCTTTTTAGAATAGAGTCGAATAAAATAGATGTTGTTATGTCTGGAAATTGTGATGTTAGCTTACCAGTTCCCCAGAGTCACCCAATGCTTTTTTTCACATTGCGAGTCCATCTGAGGTCAGACATCTCAGTGCATGCTTAAGAAGAATGGTTTCACTGGTAGGTATTTACTATCAAAGTCATTTTTGGATCAGTTTGGTGCAAACCAGCCTCTGCCCCAGCTCTGAAGGGAACTTGGTATTCTCAATTTGAGCTTGTTTTTAGTGATTCAGGTACACAGAAGGCTTTGGCAGTGTCTCTGGAAAAAGAATGGGTGGACTTTTGTGGGCACTTTCCACCAGGCAATGTCTTTCTGTTCTGTGTGTACAAAGCAAGTCCTACTCCATGCCTCAGGCTTCCAGGCACTATCAGTGTACAAATAAATCCTACTAATAATATTCCCCTTTGCAGTCAAGACCTGTGAGTCAGATTCAGTCTGGCCACAAGAAATCCCAGTGATACCTGAGTCAGAGTAAGTGCGAAAGAAGAAAACACCTACGGAGGTTTCAGCAGTAGATCCTGCCTCAGGGCGCGGAGCAGAAAGTCTTTGGTGCAGCACTGTGGAGAGAAACTGAGCTGGATGGGAAATTTATGCAGAACAAGCTGGTAAGTTTGTGCACTGTGGGTTATTTTTGTACCACCCAGCCAGGGGAAGGAGATGGACAAAGTACTTTGGAAACCTGGCGATTGCCTGTGTGGGAAATTATTCACTCGGCGCGTTTGGGAATTTTGTTTGTTTGCTTGTTTCTTGCTGATTCAGTCCCCCCAAAAAGGGTCACAGACCCAAACTCACACCCCAGCACCTCTGTGTAAGTCAGTGAAGTGACATCAAGGACAGCTCTGGTGCTGTAAGTATAAGGTGGGGACAAAAGTGTCTTCCAGATGAGACTAGGTGAAAATGGACAACAGGGGTTTTATGCACCGGGTATCTAGTGTGTTACAATAGTTCGTGCAGCCCCATCCAGGCCACACTCTGCGCCATGGGCTGAGCAAATCCTGAAGAGACAGAACCCATGGGCAGGGGCCAAAAGGGGTGGAAGGGGTGAGCAAGAGGACAACGACTCTCCACACTGGGACTCCACCATTCAGTCTGCTTTAAGCCAAGCTGAAGAGGCTCTGGGGGTCATTATCTAGTCCAGGTCCCAACCTAGATTAGCTTGCCAGAGTGCTGTGGGCTGTTACCCTGCCTCCCCTCTGTGCACTGTGGGTGACCAGTGGCTATAATCGGACACTTAAGGTGCTTTCATGAAGCCCTCATCTACAGTTAGCGGTTTTGTTTCTGACAGGTCCCCAAGTTTGTTGCAAGCTAATCTGGCAGCAAGGTCCCCATTTTCTTTACAATGGTCTTATTTTCTGAAGAGAAATAAGTTATTCAGCCCAATCCTGCAGTCATGGGTGGCACTGAGAATCTGTCTGTTGGTTTGTGCAGGGGCTGAATTGGGCCCTATCAGCTGCTGAAGGAAAAAAGAATTAAATTCCACCTGGGATCCTTGAACTTGGAGCTGCTCCTCCAGAGTCAGGTGCACGATTATAAACCAGCCGTGGTGAAACCTTTGCCCAACACATCAGACAGCACCAGCCTGCCGAGGCACCTGTTATGCCCCAGGGCACTGCCAGGCAGGCAGCAGTGGTTGGGATGCAGTAGGGGAACCCAGGCTGTCTGGGAAGCTGGAGCGAAGGAGGTTTGTCAGCCGATTGATTCTAGCACCGTGTTGCAGGGCGCACAGCTCCCCTTGCTGTGGCACACGTGCGGATCTCACTAGGACCCCGGGAAGTGGGTTCAGCCTGAGCAACAGATCTGCAGCCAAACCCAGGCCAACAGGGACAGTCTCTGATGGGCAGCCAGCCCCCGTCCTGCAACTTCTCCAGTGGAAATTATCTCTGTGGTAAGTGCCATGCGACACCTCTCGTGTGGGCTGGTTGGGGTGCTCTCGCTGCACGGTCCTGCCTCACGCTTCTATGCATTCTCCGGCAATAGCAGCCGCTCCCGAGTTCATGTTGGGGCTCGAGTCCCGTTAGAACCGGTCAGTAAAATTCCACTTGTAGCCGGCCCCAAAGAAGCAGTTATCCTGCCACCCCTCCATCCAGGGGGAGCTTATCTAGGAAAATATGGGGGCAGGGAGAGGCAACAAGAAAAATCATTTTAAAATGAGGGTATTAAAAACCTTGTCCTGAAGTCCCTGCAGAGCAAGACCTCCTTTCTTTCTCTTTGGGCTCAGCACGCCTGCAGAATGGAGGGACACTTGTACCAGTTACTTGTGAAGTGTTTATTGCCATAATCTCTGCCCACTCCAGGCCCGGCTCCTTCCCGTGCTGTTCTGAGCTAGAGGTGAGGGAGGCCTGGGGAAAGGCAGTGGGGCAGGGATTCTGGCAGATGGGAGAATAGGGAATCCCAGGAGAGACTGGATGTGTGAAACCAGGGCAAACAAACCAGGGGGCTGTGGGAGAGCAGAGAGAGGACAGGCAGGGCCTGAGGGCAAGGAGTTGGGAGTGGGTGAAATCCCATGACCCAGAAGATTTTATTAAAATGTTTTAAAACTATTTTAAAGAAAATGTTGCAGGTGAAAAAAAAGGCTTTTTGGATTTCCTCTTCCCTTTGCCCAGTCCATTTTTGCCACTGAAAAGGGAAGAAATAACAGCCTGCCCTTTTCAGGGCAACTAAGAAAAATAAGAGGGAACATTTCAAGACATGTGGAGAACCCAACAAGTCCAGTGAGGGGACGAGGGCAGTTTGTGACAAAAGGGAGTTTTGTTCCAGTGGTTTGACCAGCTCCTGCACAAAGGCTGGGGGCCGGCTGGGGAGCAGGAGGGCAGGGTCTGTTGCCAGACTTGAGCACTAGGAGCTATTTAGAAAGAAGGTTCCCCCTCCCCTCCTTGCTCTTCTGCAGCACGTCTCCCCTCAAGGTGCTTTATGGAGCAGGTCTGTATCTCTGCACTATGCAGGAGGGAAGTGAGGCATGCGGAGGGGAAGGGGCTTGCCCAGGGTCGCTAGAGCTGAGTTCAGGGCCAGAACGCCCGTACCCCAGCTCAGCTCCATTCACTCGACCGCGCTGTCCTAAGTTTTCAGAGCTGCTGCCCTGCTGGGTGATGCCCATTACATGAGCAGGGGAAAGGGGAAGTCCTCAGCAGAAAGCTGTGCTGAGATGGGGCTAGGGCTGATGTCACACTGCACTGTCCTTAAGCTAGTGGTTCCCATTCCCAACCCATGGCCCCAGCACAAGCCGCAACACTGCTTGTAGCTGTGGGAAACTGAACCGTTAATACCAGGGGTGGCAAGGGGAGCAAAGTCTGCACTTCTTGTGGCATGTTACTTGCTTGGTCCTCCTGCCAGGACCAGTGAGGCTGGGGCCTGCTGCTTTAGAGCGATGCCACACCTTGAAAGCAAACACTTGCTGTGTCTAGAAAGGAGGCACACCCACATCATAGCTGCCCCTGTCCTGACCCAGCCCTGTTTTTGTCCCATGCTATCTTTGCCCCCAGTATTTTCAAAGATAATATGCAAAGGTCAGAATAATGATTTACTAGGTGGTTAAAAAGCCCATTCCCTGCCCTGCAATAACACACTGTCCCCCTGGGACAGCCCAGGCATCCCTTTCCCAAGGTGCTTTCTCTGGCACACCACAGAACACAAAGAGTTAAAGGGGAAGCTCGCAGCACACAGGCTGCATTAGCTGCAGAGCACCAGGCAGAGCAGCCCTCGCGTGGCCTGGAGGCGGGGCGCTGTGCGTGTCCGTGTCCGCCATGCTGGGAGCCAGCAGGCAGGGTGGAGCAGCAGTCGCCCCATTGACTTCAGTCAGCCAAGACTTCACCATGGCCCCAAGCGCAGCCATCCTCAAGCACTGAGCCAGGAGGTTTTCAGTCATTATGTTTGGAAGGGACTGAGCCTCCTGGCTCCATCTGAGTCAGAACTTCAGGTTTCCCTCTGTGAGCAGCGGCAATAGGGGAGCTCATGCAGTCAGCCACCCAGCGAGGGCAGGGCTGCTGGGCAGCAGCAGCCCCAGGTGCTGAGTGGGGAGCAGGCAAGAAAGGAGCTGCTGGGGTCATGACATGTGATACGAGCTGTGGGTCGAGCTCTCTGGCCTGCTGCACTCAGAACTGCTATTTGGGACCAGGTTCCCCAAAACATTCAGCATCAAAGCACCTGGGATGTCCAGCCTGTGAGGACGGAGCCTTCTGGACAGTCCAGCCACCAGACCCACCCCGCGCGGGGACAGGGCCTGGGCTGCTCTATGGAACCCAAGTGCATCTGGGAACCCAGGAATGCAGGAGGAGGCCTGGCTGGCAGGCTCAGGCTCAGGCTCAGGCTCAGGCTCAGGCCCAGGCAGAGCTTGGGGCCATGGGAGTTGGCCGTCTTTTGCGTAGAAAGCTCTTGCACAGCCAGTCGAGAAGCCTGAAGCTGCTGAGAACTTGCCTGACACACTCATTCTGCAGCTCCCTCTTTCCAGTGCACCCGAATAGAATTTGACCCATTTCTGTATCATACAAAAGTTCCCACCTGCAGAGGGAGGCAATTAGGCAGCTAATCACTGTAAAACACAAATGCCCCTGACAGTTCTGATGCCTCGAGACCATTAATCCTGGCAGGAACGGTCTTTCCAAAATGTAATGAGGCATCAGCCCTGCAGACTGAACCTGCCGACAGATAAGAGCATTCCCCCTGCCTGTCTGCTTGCTAATTGCTCAGATACAGGCAGTTCCTGTTGTATGCCCATTAAGATGCTATGTTAACGTGCTGGATGATATGTAACATCAGGTAGCAGCAATATCCATTAGGCAGATGGATCGCTCTGTGCTTGGGAAGGTGTCTCCTGTGCTGAGAGAGGGAGCTGCTCTGAGCCAGCTGAGTGTGCTGCTTTCCTGATGCTTTGCAAGGTGAAAAGACTGAGGGGGGCAGGACAGGGGTTTGCCTTGAGTTGTTATCCTTAAAGCCAGCCAGGGAAGTCTGTTTGACAGACAACCACTCTGCTGGCTCTTTGCCTCCTCAGGGATATCCCAGCTGGGCCTCCTAGCTTTGGGATGGGACCTCAGTGGGCCCCTCAATCTGACTGCTCCCTTGAAGGGCTGTGGTTGTTGTTTAACTAGTCTTCATGCCTCGTGTTAGTCATAGCATTTCAAGGGCAATGTGGCTCAGTGGATGGGGCACTAGAAGGGACTCAGGAGATGTAGTCCTGTGTCTGTTGCCTGGTCTTGGGCAAGTTGCTTCCCCTCCCTGGTGCCTCAGTTTCCCTTTTGCCTTATCTAGTTTCTGAGCTCTTATGTCATGTATGTACAGCATGTTGCACACCTAATCTCCACTGGGGTTGATCTGCTGGGCACCACTGTGATATAAACATTGGTAAGGACTGCTGAATTTCTGACCTAAAGAGAACTGGGGGAGAAAAAGCTTCTAGACCAACTCTGCTCCTCCCAGTCCTCTCCTACACCTTGTAAGGAAACAAAAATACCCTGCCCTGCTATTTGCAGGGTAGAAACTGCCTTCCCAATTATACGCAGCTCTTCTTCAGTCTAGAGTGCTTAGTCCTCCTGTCCACCTTGAACGAGCCTGCCTTTCTTCATCACAGGAGCCAGTGTAGGAACTCCAGTACAGCTCCTTGCAGGATTTGACGCTCTGCACTGTGATGTACATGCAGGAATTGTTCCACCCGCTCCTGAAATGCAACACGTGCTGGTGGAGCACTGTCTCTGCCACAGCTGTGCTGCCACAGTGTAGGGCAGTGGTCTCCAACCACGAACTGCCAGGGACTCCCAGCCAGCACCAAGCAGCTGCGTGTCTCTAGCGTCATCCCTGGGTCTTTTGTTGCAGATGAAAACGGGATGCAGAAGGCAGTAATCATTATCCCCTCCCTGCTCGCCTTCTCCACGTTACTGGTGGTGGGGATGATCCTCTGGAGGATTTGCTGGAGGAAGAAGGACACGGAGGTTGAACCCATCATTCTTCTGGAAGGTAAGGACGTATGGTCTTGCTCCACCAAAGGGCCTTCCCCCGTTTGTTGCCTTCGTCAGTGAGGGGCCACAGCAGCAGGGCCTTGGGCTTGCCAACCCACTGGGCCCCTCTGCTCAAGGTAGGTGCATCAGTCACTGACCCCCGGAGGCCTCTAGGGATGCATCCTGGAATCAAACAGCAATTTGGCTAAGAATTAGCATCTGGTCTGCAGTGAACCCACACCCCCAGCTAGGCCTGTGCAGCTCCTGGTATGGCCACTCATTGAATCCCCTTGTAGACAGAAATCAGCCTCCAACATTAGCTCTGCCATGTGCAATAGCGTACTGATGTGAGAGGATGTGGCGATCTGCAGAGCCTGGCACCTGAGCACATCCCTGCCTCCCTCCAGCCATGGGTTGGAGCGTCAGTACATATCATGTGCTGCAGGAACAGCATTAACAGAGAACAAAGCCCTTCTTCGCATGAAGCCGCAGACTTAAAGAGAAGAGATGGGGGAAGGGAGGAAGATGAAGGAGGCAGAGAACTGAGGCAAAGCCCAGAGACCTTTGACCTCTACATCTCTGGTATAGAAAACAGAGTCTGTGCTGCTTGCTGCTGTTGCAGTTATCACTGGAAGCAGGACTTACCCAGCTAGGAGCGCAAGGCAAGCAGGCAAGGCGAGGCTGTTGTACTCCAGCAGGCGCTAACCCCAGAACTGCCACTTCACTGCCAAAGAATTGCTGGGCCTGGCACTTGCAGGTCAATAGCAGCGCCTTTCACTCCTCAGGGCCCTTTGTGTCCCCACAGCACCTCCCACGAGGGGGTCCCCAAATGCCTTGCAGATACTGCAGAACTCAGTCTCCTGGATGAGCTGGTCCACATCACCCTCCCCTTATGAAGAGGGACACACCCAGAAGGACTGTCCAGGCTAGTGGTTAGGGCACTAGCTAAGGCCTTTGCAGGCCTGGGTTCAAGTTCCCTGCTCCATCCCAGATTTCCTGTGTGACCTGGGGAATATCACTGAACCATCCTTCCAGTCCCGCTCTGCCTTAGAGCAGTGCCAGGTCCAAGGTTACATAGACGGTCCCGTGAGAAGACAACCCAGGAGTCCTGACTGTGAGTCCCTTGTAGTCACCTCCAGACCCCAAGGCAGAGGGATCCCTTGTTATCTCTGCAGTGTGTATTGACAGCCAGTCGGTTGACTCTTCCTTGGCAGATGAGCAGGATGAGTATGACGCCTTGCCTGCAGCAGAGAAAATTCTGCAACGAAAGGACCCGCTCTTAGTGGCGTGGGAGCTGCCTCAGGACAGGCACATCCAGCAGGAGCAGTTCTTGTGCGCTGGGCGCTATGGGCAGATTTCCCAGGCCACCATCATTCAAAGAGGCTCTTCAGAGACTGTCCAGGCTGTGATCCTGAGGAAACTGCCAGGTATGCCTGACGGAGAGAGGCACTTGCCCTTTCTAGACTCATCCCCACCCACCCAAGTTCATTAGGAGCATCCCTATCCAAACCATCCCATCAGGAGGCTTGTCTAATTGTTCCTAAACTACACAACCAACGCTGTTGCACAACTACTTCCATTGCCCAAACCCACCAAGAACAGCCTAACCTACCATGGGTAAAGTACAGGTAATTTTGCTTTGTTGCCCAGGGCCCAGCACGGGGGCAGAGGGCTGTCAGTGTCCCACCACTACAAGGGCGGTTGAAATCAGTCCTTCTGTGTGCCGACTTTGGAGCTTTATGGACCGCTCCATTTCCTTTGGTGACTGCATCATATTGGTGACCTGTGTTAAGCCTGTGACCCACCCAGAGCCCTTGTGATCCTTGTCATCAATCCTGCTGCCTCACCAATGACTCCCTTCCCATGTTTGTGCATTTGCCCCTCCCTAGGGGCCCATCATCTCAGTGGGGCTGTCGAATTTTGCTTTGTTGTCCAGGGCCCAGTTCTGCTCCCTTACAAGTGCTGAGGCTATAAGCTGTCCTGGCTCTCCCCTCTCGCTGCCCATGCCATGCGCTAACCTTGCTTCTCCTTCTTTACCCTCAGCCACTGCCAGCCCCAAAGAAGTGAGAGATTTCCTAGACGTGATGAAGTTTCATATCCAGATCTGTAACCACGACAGCCTGGTGAAGGTGCTGTGGTGTCAGAGCCAAGCTCTGCCCCTCTGCTTTGTGCTGGAGGCCATGAGCCTAGGAAACTTACTGCCTTTCCTATGGAAAGCCCGCCAGGTAGGAGGTGCTGTCTGGTTTGAATGTGGGCAAACTGGGGTGGAGGAAGCACCACCACATGCGCTGCCTGCCTCCCCCTCTGCTTCTCTGTGCATTAGCACCTCTTGTTCTGCCTGGAGAAGTGCCGCTGGTGGCCATTCCAGCGCAAGCTCTTGTGATGCAGTAGGAAAAAGATGTGTGTGCTGTTCAAGTAAATACGGTATTCCGCAAGTAAATACACTATTCTGGTGCACTTCTGTGGGAGGTAGTGCTCGGCTCAGCTTTGCTTGTGTAAAAAGCACTAGAAGCAAAGAGAGACCTGAGCATGACCCACATGCACTGGGAAAACCAAGAAACCAGAAGGCAAAGAAACAGCCCCAAACTTAAGACACTGCTTAATCTCATGATACGCTGGGCCCCATGCCTGCCACATAGGTTTGCAACAAAGAACAAACCAATGCAACATTTCCTCTCTCTATTAGATAACAACCGCACTCTGGAAGCACCCTGTAAAATGATGGTGAGAAGTCTTATATTTATTCTGTAGATGGAACTTGATCCTGTACAACTTAACTCGTGACTTGTGCTAGCTGTCAGCATGGCAGATGCCACCTGGGACTTACAGTCTCTTTTTTGCTGTTTTGGTTCTTATTCCACATCCATCACCATAGTTTCTAGATGCCTCTTTCCTTCAGCCTCAGCATCCCTGTCAGTAAGAAAGATGCTGGAATCTTAGCTGACAGCTCTGGTAAAACACAGACTTAACCAGAACTTGGTTCCCTGGCCAGTAATGCAGGATGAAAAGGAACAAGTTGGTTTTGTGTCAATAAATTGTATAGGGGGAATTAAATATTATTTTGCCCCTGTAGTCACATATATGGTTGCATTGATGTGGGATTGGAATTCATTGGCAAGGGTTTAAAGATTAGACCCAGCTAGTCTGAATGTGGCGATTGGTGCCCAGGGATTAAGGTATCATAGCTAGCGGGAATCCATGAGAGATAATTACCATGGGGGGTCATCATTGACCACAAGATGAACATGAGCCTGCAGTGCGATGCGGCGGCTAGTAAAGCGACCAAAACGCTGGCTTGCATCCATAGATGCTTCTCAAGCAAATCCCGGGACGTCATTCTCCCCTTGTACTCGGCCCTAGCGAGGCCGCAGCGGGAGTACTGCGTCCAGTTTTGGGCTCCACAACTCAAAAAGGATGTGGAGAAGCTTGAGAGAGTGCAGAGAAGAGCCACGCGCATGATCAGAGGTCAGGGAAGCAGACCCTACGAGGGCCGGCTGAGAGCCCTGGGGCTCTTTAGCCTGGAAAAGCGCAGGCTCAGGGGTGATCTGGTGGCCACCTACAAGTTTATCAGGGGTGACCACCAGCATCTGGGGGAACGTTTGTTCACCAGAGCGCCCCAAGGGATGACGAGGTCGAATGGTCACAAACTACTTCAAGACCGTTTCAGGCTGGACATAAGGAAGAACTTCTTTACTGTCCGAGCCCCCAAGGTCTGGAACAGCCTGCCGCCGGGGGTGGTTCAAGCAGCTTCATTGTACACCTTCAAGATGAAACTGGATGCTTATCTTGCTGGGATCCTATGACCCCAGCTGACTTCCTGCCCTTTGGGCGGGGGGCTGGACTCGGTGATCTTCCGAGGTCCCTTCCAGCCCTGATGTCTATGAAATCTATGAAATCTATGAAATTAAATCTCACCTACCACAGTTCAGAGAGCAGAGCAAGAGGATCCATGAGGGCTCCTGGCTTCAAACCCAGACAGTGCCCTGAATGCTGCAGAACACAGGAGGGAAATTTGAACTGAGCGAGTGAAGAGCAGTGAACAACTTCTGCTAGATAAATGTTCACCATTTTTCTTCACTGCCGACAGCAGATTGAAAACATCTCAGGGTTGCCAAAACTTTGCTGCAGATCTCTGCATTACAGTCCAGGGGCTAATGACTTTAATCGCGTACTCTTGCTTATGAATCCTGACGGGAAGCTGCTGTCTTGCTGGGGAGGCATGTGGTGCTCCAGAAAGTTCCTGAAAAATGAGAGCAGGTGGGAATTTCAACTGGAAATGAAACACAATCTGCTTCATGTGACATTCCTGTTGTCAAGGAGGCAACCGTGGCACTTTCCCACAAGAAATGTGTTGGTTTTGAAAATGTGGCTGACTCCCAAAGCAGCAGGTCTCTGTCATGTCCTGGGCTGCTGTGGTGGGTCAGTGCTTACATGTCATGGCCATGGCTGGAGCCACGCTGGCTTTGGGCTGCGGAGGGGTGTGAGCTGCTGGAGCCACGCTGGCTTTGGGCTGCGGAGGGGGGTGAGGTGGCTCCCTGTTGTGCTCAGCTCAGCTGTCTCTGATCCCGCGCACTAGGTTTGCCGGTCTTGTTTGCAGGATCTCTCACAGCGCTGGGAATTCCATGCTGGAACAGTTGTGTTTCGGGGACAGGCGGGAGCTGCTGCCTTACTGAGCTGTCTCTTCCCTTTGCCTTGTCAGGGGGACTTGTCCATTGCTGAGCGTACTTATCACCTGACGGAGAAGAGGGTCTATGCTATGGCCATCCAGATAGCACGTGGGCTGGTATGTAGATGGAGGATGGATCCAATGCACTAGCTTGTTTAACAAGTTGAACTATTAATAGCCTTTAAAGATGATCCCTGGATGATTTCCCTGGCAACACCACACCGATGGCCCCCCCCCCGAGCTGCTAGATTAGTGAGATGATCCTGCAAGAGGTCCCTGAGCTCAGTGCCCAGCTGGTGCAGCACGTGGACCTGCATGTTACAGACGGAGTCCTCCTGGGACAGAACAGACGGTTGATCCCTACAAGGCTGAGGCAGAGCTCAGCTAAACAATGCTGCCAGAGGGGGCTGGGTTGACCTGGGGATGTTGTTGGCAGTGCAGGGTTGTACCCACTTGGAGTATTTGAAATCAGAGCCCAAAGGCCTATATGGGATGGCATGGATGCAGCAGCCCGCCCAATGGCTGCCAGTAGCTGGGTTGCTGGCTGCAGGTTGCTCCAAGACCTCTTTCACAAGCATCCACGTGGATTCTCTTTTTTCAGGAGTACTTGACAGTGAGCCAAAGGCTGATCCATGGCAATGTGGCAGCTTGCAACATCCTAATCCACCAGGATCTGACTGTTCGGCTCTGCGGCCTGGGGCTGGCCGCCAAGGTCTACTGCAGGGGCACGTTGCCACTCAGGAGTGCAGCAGAGGTGCCTATAAAGTGGCTACCACCAGAAAGGATCCTGAACCAGCCCATCACAGCAAGGAGTGATGTGTGAGTTCTCGGCTGAGGGAAGCAAAGCCCGGCCCCACGGTGACTTCTTTTCAGTGTACACACACCACCACAGAGAGAAGATACAGGGGACAGTACTGCATAAATGCACCTGCTCATTGACTCCCTCTCTTTCTACCCACAGTGCCATGGCCTCAGCTAAGCTGGACTTTTTGTGGGGGGGGCTTTCCTCTCCTGAAACTCTATGTGCATGGGATTTGTACCCTGCATGGCTCAAGCAGCATGGCAGTAATGGCTGTGTTCTCTGCCTGCACTAGCACCATTGCTAGCAGTGGCAGTGCAGAGTCCCCAAAGGGCTGGTGTGTCACGGGTGATGGTAAAACCTTGGCAGAGGGTAGAGGGCTGAAGTGAGCCTGTAGCTCTGCTTGAACCCATCACCCTCCCTGTAATTCACTGTTGGAGTGGGTTGTCCCGGGATCTTGGCTGTTGCAGAGAGATGGGCAAAGATGAAGGGGCTACCATGGGATGCACAGGGACCACAGCCACTCTGATTGAAGGGCACTTCAGCCAGTCCAATGGATGGAGCATCAGGGGCTTTCTTGGTGAAACTCTAAAGCAGGAAGTATTCATGCACTAGGGAGTAGCCCAAGACAGTGCAGTTGGAGCCACCCTCACCTGGATCAGAATCAGGTGTGCTACCCAGCCCAGCCCAGCCCAGGGTGAGGAGCCAAAGATACAGCGTGATCTGTGACCCGTTTGCAAAGTCAGACAGCAGAGATCTCCAGAGATACCTGAATCATATTCACCAAGCACAAAGTTCAGCAAAGACTGGCAGTGCCAAGCACTCTGGTTCTCAGGGAATTGACCCCTTAGTCAGAACCATGGGGCACATTGCAACAGACCAGGGGACTTTGAAACTGGTGGCCCCGTCACTGTGTTACAAGTGGCACCCAGAGGCCCCAGCTGAGATCAGGATCTTGTTGTGCAGGTGCTGTTCATGCACTTACTTAGAGACCGTCCTCAGACCTTGTGGTCTAAACAGAGAAAATAAATTAGGCAAGATCAGATAGAGGGCTGGGACTGGAGCCCCCATGTTCTAAGTCCCAGTCAGGTTGATCACCCTGTGCTACATTGCCTTTCTCCCAGTGGGCTGAATGCGGTCTGTATTGGAAACGTATTGAACCAAGTTATGCCATGTTATAAAGCCATACAGAGCAAAGCACTTAGATTTGGTTAAGCAGAGAGAAGTTGCTCAATTTGCAGGACAATCCGCATCCCCAGTATTCAGCCAGCTCTCGATCACACTCAGTGACACCACAGCTGTCAGTGCACAGAGGTTGCATTTTGCCCCTCCAGGAGGCAGCTGGAGTCTCCCCAGGGGTAGGCCTTTTGAAAGGGACCAAGGCAGGCATCTGGTGAGCCTCAGGAGCACGGCTAGGGTGTGGGGGCTCATGGGAGCAGGGGGGGCTGGACACACAAGTGAAGGGTAGGGAGGAGAAGTGCTGGGAGGACTCTGTCTTTTACAGCTGTTCTGATGCTCTTCAAACCTCTTTACTCCCCAGGTGGTCGTTTGGGATTCTGCTGTATGAAATGATCACGTTAGGTAATTGCCCCTTCCTCCTTGCTTGCTTGTTGACTGTACTGCCTGATGACTGGGGACACGGAGACCCAGGGATCCCTGGCACAGGCGGCTTCTCTCAGTTTCTCCTGCAGTTTGACAGGGGAAACAGCCCTGCTTCAGGATGTTCCCTGAAGTGCTGACCATGGCTTTGCACACAAGCCAACCCCTCAGGCCCCAAAGGCCATCTTGTTCCAGAGCACATCACTTGTGACACTTGAGGGTCCTGCAGCACTTCACAGCAGCGGGTGTCCCCTCCCTTACAGGTGGGCCAAGGAGATGCTGAGGTGTGGAGGGACTTGCTGGAGGGTGCTGCACTCCCTAGCTATGCCCTGCCGGACAGGGGTGGTTTTTAACCTATGTGAAATCAGGGACATGATTTCATGCACGCCCACACCAGGTGGTTGGAGCACTTGCCAAGGACATGGGAGATTCAGTTCAAGTCCTTGAGAACAAGGGCTTGGGCCTGGGCCTCCTACCTCCCAGGGCAGTGCTAGAACCACTAGCAGTCAAGAGTGGATGGGTTGGTTGGGAGTCCTTTCTAATCTCAACTGGAAACTCCCTTCAGGCCCTACGAGAACCTTCTTTGGGAACCTCCACGAAGAGAAAGGTTCTCACAAGACAATTGGGTTTTGATGAATTGGCAGATCTTGATAGGAAAAATGTTTCATGAATAGAATCCCCAGCCCCCTTCAGCAGGGCAAACCAGTGCTCCCACGAGGGGGGCAAACCAGCACTCCCATGAGGGGGCAAACCAGCGCTCCCACGGGGGGGGCAAACCAGCGCTCCCACGAGGGGGGCAAACCAGCACTCCCATGAGGGGGCAAACCAGCGCTCCCACGGGGGGGGCAAACCAGTGCTCCCACGAGGGGGGCAAACCAGCACTCCCATGAGGGGGCAAACCAGCGCTCCCACGGGGGGGGCAAACCAGCGCTCCCACGAGGGTGGCACCAGCGCTCCCATGAGGGGGGCACACCAGCGCTCCCACGAGGGGGGCAAACCAGTGCTCCCATGAGGGGGGACAAGACAGCACTTCAGGGTCGTAGGAGAGAGTGGCTGAAGGCAGTTAGGTGGGCTGATGACACCCAGGGTACAGGAGGGGGACTTTTGCCCTTTATAAAAAAATGCAGACATGAGTCGTAGAGAAAAGGCAGGCTGAGCCTCCCAGCTCACCCGCAGCCTTGGGCCAGAGGGATGGTGTGCACACCTATGCCTGGTCTGCTTACTCATGCTGTGCACTGATCCTGCCCCCTCTGAAAGGTGGGCCAGCACCCATGAGTGTCACGGCTTGGGCTAGTTCATGGCAGGGGGGCTGAGGCCCAACCCCAGTGGTGCCTGCTTCTCGTGAAGCAAATCTGCAGCAGAGCAGGAGAGGGTGAGGGCATGTGTCTGTTGAGGAACGTGCCAAGCTCTCTCACCCCGCTGAGCCCTTTGCTGCAGCAGGCAGCATGCCGTGGGGAGAAGGCTGACTCCAGACAGGTCATTCCCCCATCGAGCCAGCCTGTCTCCCTCAGACCATTGTCTCCCAAGCCACGATCCCCAGCTGAACCTGGACCAAAAGAGTAGATGCTACCTCATTCCCATCTCTGGTCCCTGCTGTGGAGCACTGAGGCTGGGCTGTGCTCCCCTGCATACGCTGTAGTTCCCAGTATCTCTAGCCTGGGTCTTTCCCCACCTTCTGAGCCAAGCTCATCTCCTAACTAGGGAGCAGTTTTGACACTCAGCTTAAATGTGCTTGTAATTTAATTCCCCCACCCCTTGCTATACACCCTGGACCAGCCCGCCCCCACCCATGCCCTTAGTTGTTGCTTGGTCTAATTTGGGTCAAGAGGTCCCAGTACATCCAAAAGGTCCCCGCCTGGAAGAGTCTCCTGTGCAGTAGGCAGATTTGAGCCAATAACTAGGGAGCAGTTTTGACACTCAGCTTAAATGTGCTTGTAATTTAATTCCCCCACCCCTTGCTATACACCCTGGACCAGCCCGCCCCCACCCATGCCCTTAGTTGTTGCTTGGTCTAATTTGGGTCAAGAGGTCCCAGTACATCCAAAAGGTCCCCGCCTGGAAGAGTCTCCTGTGCAGTAGGCAGATTTGAGCCAAGCTGGGTAGGTAGGACCCCCCCCCCCCCCCCACCGTTTCTCAACCCCCGCCCACCCACCGCCACC
>NW_005842063.1:61952-64316 GCF_000455745.1 Alligator sinensis | reverse complement strand
TTAACTGCTGCATGCCTATCTGACCATAGAGGCCAGGGAACAAATCTGGGCAGCTCATGGGGCCCCGTAGGCTGCTGGAACTCAGTCCCTTCCCCTTGTTCCTTATGCCAGGCTCCTTTGCCTCCCCCTGGTCCTGACCCACTTGCACTGCTCTCCTGAGCCCAGAGTCCAGATGTAGGAGAGCCCGTGTCTGCACTGCACATGGACCAGTGCTCCTCTGATGGCTGCTCCCTCCCCGTCTCCAGGTGCCCCTCCGTACCCAACCCTGCGGCCTGCAGACGTTCTGGCCGCCCTGCAGCGAGAGCAGCGCATGAAGAGACCGGAGCAGTGCAGCACCAGGCTGTAAGTGATGCTGACCCTGCACAATGACCAGTCCAAGACAAGACAGGTAGCTCTTGCCCCAACCCAGGACAGCCACAGCATGTGGTGTCATGTCCACAGGACCTGAACCATCACATTCAGGGACCAGCTTCCCATTGTGCCTGAAATCCTAGGCACTGAAGCACGTTGTGCCCTAGGCAAAGGATTACCACGTCTTCATTTAGTCAGGCTGGAAGGGATCTCATGAGGCCATTAGTTCAGCCCTCTGCTCAGGGCAGAAGCATCCTGACTAAACCATCCCAGCTTTACATGGGTTCTGTTCGCACAGTTCTTCCACCCTTCCCAGGTTGCTTCATCAGCCCCTCAGAGCATCCCTTGCTGCTGGGACTAAAACCCGGTTCCCGGCTGTAAGGTCTTGCTCTTTTGCTCAGGGTCAGATCGATTGCCGCATTTGGGGTCAGAAAAGAATTTTAGTGTAGTCAGGTAGGCATGGACTTGGCAGGGGCGGGGGGTTGCCCTCCTCTGTGTGGGGGGCACAGTCCTCTTCCTCGGATCGCTTGAGTAGATTCTAACCCTTGCAGCGGTGGGACACTGACAGGGCCCTTGCTCTCCTGCTTCACTTGTGGCAGGTTAGGGTGCTTATGGTGTTTTGGCGTAACATGCCTTGTAGCTGTGTGATAGGTCTGATTATGTAGTTTTAGGAATAGGTTAGACGAGGACTTGTATGGGATGGCTTGGGTAGAGGTGATTGTGCCCTGAGCGGGGCTGAACTAGATACCTCTGGAGGCCACCTTCAGCCGATTTCCTGTTTCTCTGAGACAGCCTTGCTTTGTTCTGGGACCTGTGCAAACCCCGCTGCCCACCAGGGACCTCTCCAGCACTTGCGTTCCCTGTTATGTCTCCCCCACATTGTTTTTAAGTGACTCTGCTACTGGACTGGCAGCCTTGGCTCTTTCTGTAGTGCAGATAGCACTGCCCTGAGCTGGAGGGACCACTCCCATGCAGAAGGCCCATCTGCTCCTTGTCTTCTGAGACTGCTGGCTTGAGGTACATCCTCCAGGGGCATTTGTGTTGGGATACTTGTCCACTGGGAACTGAGCTGAGACCCAGCATCTTGTTTCCCAGGGGAGCCACCAAATCACCAGCAGTCACCATCTGTCCATTAGACTGGAAAAGAGAGAATGCTGTAGCCCACTGCTCACCTCCTGAGCCACCCAGCACTGTTCACCGGGGACTCAGTGAATCAAAACTATTGACCTCCCCTCCCCCCCATGAGAACCCACTGATCCTAGGGCGCAGCCGACCTTTCTCCTCTCCCTCCACGCTGCCACCTCCTTCACTTGAGTGGAACCACCCCGTGTCCTCCCCAAGGGCCTGCTCCTGCTCCTGCCCCTCCTTTATCGCCAGCCTTTGGAAAGGAATTGGTAACAAGCAGCGTTAGCGCTCAGGTTCAGACTGTTGCAGAGGGAGACAAGACCTGACAAGCAGCAGGGTGGGAGACACCAGGTCGGAGGGAGGCAGGGCGAGCACCTGGCCCGGGGCACACAGGTGCGCTCCACTGCTGCTGTCACTCAACAGAGCGAAAGTCCCCATTTGCTAGGGACGGCAGAGCGGGGAAAATATGTCCCTGGGGTTAAAACGTGTTATCAAAGTCAGACACACTGTCCCCAGGCTTTTTGGAACAGTGCTGGACAATAATAAAAACCTAAGGCCCCTGATACCCAGCCGCTTTCCAGCTCCCAACCCAAAGGGCAGCGTGGCCTGGAAAGTGCCTGGAATGAATCCGAGCAGAGAGCAGCCATCTCCGCTCCCACCGTGTTCAAGTTAACTTCTTCCTTGAAAATCACCCCAGGCCGTTTTAACCGGCACGGCCGCGGTGTCTGCCCCGCCGGGCCTGCGCTTCTCCAGGTGCCGTCGGGGCGCAGGGGACAGACCCGTCTCTGGTTGCCCGCAGGTACGGGGTCATGAGGAGCTGCTGGCGGTGGAAACCTTCGCACAGGCCCGCCTTCCCCGAGCTGCTCCAACAGCTGCACTCGCACGCGG
>NW_005842063.1:55456-61283 GCF_000455745.1 Alligator sinensis | reverse complement strand
CGGCAAGCAGATGCAGGCCTCGGGGGAGTGAGCGCCGGGCCGTGCGGCGGGGAGGGCGGCCGGGCCAGGCCGGAGGGTTGGCATCGCTACTTCCTGAGCCCGGTTCCACCTGCCTCGTCTTGCGCCTGCCGTAGCCCTGGTCGGGAGCATTGGTTCACTTGTGCGCTCTCTGTCCATTCGTGTTAAGGCGCGGTCTCTCCTCCTTGCATTTATTTATTATTTTGGTTCAAAACGTAACATTTGTAAAAATTAAAAATAGTGCTTGCACTTGCCTGGTCTTGACCCTTTCCGTCTGTGGCCTCGGAGCACACCGCTGCCAGCTGTTGGGGCTTGTAGGTTGTGGCTCAACCGCAGGGCTGGGCCTGTGACCTCCAGAATACCCCCGGGTGCGAGGTACAGACACGGAGCAGGGCCTGACGCTGGCAGCTGTCTGCGGAGGGGACAGGCCACGGGATGAGGAGGCCGACGCGGGGGGAAAGGACCCGCTGATACGGAGCGCTCTCCTTGAGTGAGGATGTGCTCCTTGGAGCTGAAGTGCATTTTTAGCTCAGCTTCTTGCTGCAGTGTGATCGTAGCCAGCCTGCACCATGCGAAACCCTTCTGCCTTTCTTAGAGTAATGTTCCTATCCCTGTATTCAATCACATGCTGGGGAAGCATGTGTGGGAGAAGGTGTCTTTTACTGAGATTAAGGGGCCCTTCTCGTACCCTGGGGAGCCTCCCATGCTGCAGGTCCCGATGTGCTCGGCATGCCCCTCGTTTCCTGCTGCTGGCAGCTGTGACTGGTGGCTGCTCGTGTTGCCTCCAGCGAGGAGAGCTGGTAGCTGAGTAGCAGCAAGGTGTGACCCCTGTGCTCTTACTGTTTCTCCAAGGCTCAAGGGTAATGTGCTACCAAGACTGTTAAAGGGGACTTGAGGTCCAGTTGGACCGTTTGCTTTTCCTGGATGTGGGACTTGCCACCTATAATTGGTGCCTCTGAAAACCAGGAAAAACGCTGAGCCTTACAAAACTAGATGTACTTTGGGAGCTGTCTCGCCTTCATTCATCTGCTGCTAGGTTACGGGAGCAGAGCATCCTCTGTGTTGTATTAACGGCAACTACAAGTGTCTTGTTGCCCGTAATAATGTTACTGGAGTGGGCACTGAGCACAGGTTACTTTTTTGTAATATTGGTTCCTGAAATGTCCCAGTGTTGCTGGCTGATACCTGCAGTGCTGCCATGTGCTCTCTCATTCCTGTTTGCCTGAGCAGCTGCAGATCAGTGGGCTCTTTCTTTGCTGGACAGCTTGCCTGCTGGGAATTAGTCTTCAACTGTGTCCGTTCTCATAGATTCTTGATTTTAAGGTCTACAGACTGTCACGACCCAGTGATTTTTGTGCCTCGGCACTATGGAATTTCCTGGCCACATGAGAGCTCCTTTGCACGGCAGAGTGTTCTGCTGCAAGTGAGAGCCTGCGTGCAGGAGAGTTCCCGCCAATTTGCAGTTTCCTTTGCAAGATGCATTTCTTCTTTGCAGCACAGAGATGCATGGTGCAAAGAGTTCCTGCTATTCGGATGCAAATTTGTGCCCCGCTATTGGCTAGTGCTAAATTATTCACACGTGGCGGCTAAGAGTGCCTCTGAAGTTATCTGACTTGCGGCTGCCGATCGATAGACTGATCACCTATCGATCTTTCTTCCCGTCACCAAACGCAACCCCGACGTACCCCTTTCCCCGCCGGCTTTGAATTGCGGACGGATTAACTGGCTTGGGCCCCGCCAGCTGGAGCAACTCGTGTGGTTGTTCAGACGACCGGACCACCTGCGTCGTGATTGCAAGCGGCGTGAGTAAAGTTTTTTACAACCAATAAGTTGTCAGCCTCTCCATTCACCAGCCCGCCCTGACGCACGAGCGTAACTCGAGTCGGCCCTGGCCGTCCGAGACACAGACCATCTAGTCCAGGGCTCAGCAACGTTTTTGGGTAGAGTGCTAAAGAACAGCCACAACCTACTTGGAAGATGTTGGCATGCCAGGGGCAGATGTCAGGGGCCTTAACAAACCATGAGCATCACTGCCTAGCCTTTTGCTCCAGGGTCCAGCTCGTAACAGGGAGCTAAGAGCCCAGCCAGGCAATTTCAGTAGAGAGAGCGCTTTGGGGTGCCTTGCATCATCTACTTCAGTCTCATCTTTTTCCTCACACTGGGACTACCAGGAAAGTGGTTTAGAAGAGCAATTGCGTGACAATCCTGGGAATAACAGTCTCGTGGGAGTAACTGCTGTGCAGTTGTCAGTCTTCGAGCTCACAGCCGTTTCTTAGGCAAGCAGGGAAACTACAATGGGTTGCAATCTGTATTCCAGATTCCTCTGCAAGTAAGAATGGGGAGACACCCATCACCTCCCTCTCCTCTGCAGCTTGCATTCTTTCTCCAGCCTTTCATTTTTAGAAACGCATGACACACATGCAGCTGCAGCACTAGATTGTTTTCTTCGTGTTTTATTTCCAGAGATTGAACATTAGTTTTAGGTACAACTTTTCCATTCCTGTGCCCTTTCTCCTCAACCAAGCAAATGCCAGAAAAAAATTAAGTTTGAGATGCATTTTGCTACAATGATCAGTAAAAAGTAAATATATTAACTCCTGACCTCATGTCATAGTGTTTTTTTAAAGAGCTGGGACAGACTCAGATACTTCCCCATCTCAGTTTTCCCTTTGAAGAGTTAATCAGAGTTCCCCCACATTCACGGAAGAGCAGACCTGGACGAGTTTCATCTCCACAGCATTCCAATGTTGGGGGCATAATTCTTTGTAGAGTTTATTCAGGACTTCATCAATAAAAACCTATGCCACAATTACTCCCTTATAATAAATTACTATGTACAGTTGTGGAACATTCACCAGATGAGCGGTGTTCGCATTTTAGTTGCCAGGGCAGGACAATTTCACAGATACTTCACATGCAACAGCAATAGCTGAGCTACACTCGGTGCACTTGTGCTCATGGACACCTTGGTTGTGAGCTTTTTTTTGCTCTCACAAATCCATTGTTGTACCAACCGAATGTACTGACAAAGGACATGGACACAGTAGTGCAAGGTGCAACTCACCTTGGGTGAGTTGCCATGAGGCATTAGAAGAACACTTGAATCAGAACTCTTGGAGGCAAGGTGATGCAAGCTGGGAACGTTTATGCTTCTCTAGCTGAGAGTGTGCTGTGGTAAGATACCACACTGCGCAATTCCTAGCTACTCTCCTCCTAAAATGGAACAAAAAAAAATGGTGGGGGACCAAATGCATCAGAATGGAGCTGCTTGTCTGGCTGCCGAGGATGCATCAATGCCACTGCCGCTCAAGTCTCAGACGTCAATACCTGCAAGTGGAAGCTCTGTCCTTTGAGTACTGTGTGCCTCATAGACTTGCAGATGTTAGGGGCTGCAAGGACCCTCTCAAGATCATCAGGTTCAGCACCCCTGTGCTTGGGCAGGAAAGACTGCTGGAGTCAGATGACCCTAGCAAGGTGAGCGTCCAGCCCGCATGCTGCCAGAGCCTGGACTCAGAAATCTTCGGATATGGCAGACACAGTTCTGACTAGTGCCACAGAGCCTGGCTAGGTTTTATCCTACCTCTGTTCAACAGAGCAAAGTATGAATTCCTAAGGATGTTGTTGTACTCAGAATTTGAGACTCAGTGGCACAAACAACTGCTGAAGTGTATCTGCTTTGACACAAGACATACTTCAATAGTTGTCTGTATCATTGGTCAGTGCACTAACAACTCGACTAGGTGTTGCACTCCTTTGTCACTGATATTCAAACACAGCACAGCAGATATGTCTAGGGTTTGGTTCTGTGAGAGACGGCACTTTCAGTTCCCTGGGGAAGTGAACTGCATATCTCAGGAGGCATTCAGCACCAGACAGGACCAGGCTTATGAGAGGAGAGCTTCAGGAGGCCTGTAGTCGGCCCCTCTGTGGGATCATGTAGACAGTGGGACTCCCCACACCTAAGACCCTGAGAAAGATGAGAGGCTGAATGTAGATGCTTATTTGACATACCTGCCATTCACAGCATCTTTAGAATTTTTGTATAAAAATTAAAAGCCTAACTCAGGGAGTATGACTGCTTTTTCCCCCCCTAATACACTGTCAGCCCAAACCTTTAATTAGGAGGACATCAATGATCAGAACTGGAAAACAGTACTTGTTTCAGTTTCTTTCTTTATAGGAATGATGTTCAGGTTATGATTTTGTCAGCATAGACCATAATTTGTGCTGTAAGGACTCTGCTGCTCTTTCCTACCCATTTTATGTAAAAAAAAAAAAAAAAAAGTTTCCTGACTGCAGTGAAATTACTCCAGATTTACACTGGGATCAAGCAGGAGCAAAATCAGGTGTCCACTATTCCCCAGACATTGAAACATTCCACTATGCTTCGCGCTGGAGGGAAAAAAATGGACATAGAAAAACAAATGTCCAACTGGAACATGACTGGGGATCAGAACAACCTGTAAGTACTCATATGTAGTGGGCCAATTTCTCTGGTACTTCATCAAGAGTGAAGTCCTGGGTCTGTATTCCATAGACTGTACAGCACAAGACAAACTGTAGCCACGACAGTTTCCTATTGCTAAAAATAGTCAGTAGTGGATAGTTCTACCACCCCTCAAACTTACAGTTACTGGGATAAATTTATACCAGGTGTAAGACAGTACAACGCAGGTAAAGGCTACAAAGCTACATTTAGGCCAAGTTCAGTCCTGGTGCAATTATACAGGCTACAATGTCACCATACCAGGATCGTTTCAGTCCCAAACTTAGGGGGACGATCATTATCCCGTAGTGTCCAAGCAGTTTTCCCCAATCCAGCATCTTAGCAGGTAATTTGTGTTTGGGAATCCTATCTTTTCTTCCTTCAATACAGGATTCTCGCTAGAGAAATTAGGTTCCAGTGCAGTTGGATTTTGGTCTATTCATGGTTTTGGACTGAAGTAAAGAAGATCCCACTGATTTTTATTTCTGTGAGCGTTAAGGGTAGTCTACAGTTGCAATTTGCTGGTTTCAAGCCTCAGTTTGCAGAGAAGCATGGCTCATGATCACCTAAAAACATAATGTGACATACACTATTCCAAATCCCAGCTATGCCTCTGTTCTCACAAGGCCTTTGTGCTGGGTAGCAGCTCTACTCACTAGCACACGGGCAGGCAATTATTTTGGGCAGAGTGCCGCTTGCTGAGTTTTGGCAAGCCATCAAGGGCTGCATGACAGGCAGCCAGGAGCAGATGCATATTTTCTAAAAATTTTTAGGGGCCCCCCAGCCGGGTAGATTGGCCTGGAGGGGCACATCCGGCCTGCGGGCTGCATTTTGCCTACCCCTGCACTAGCATCTGCAGCAGATCTCAGACTAGGTGGTTCAGTGTAAGCCTGCTGCTTTGTCTAGTCACAGGTTCTTTGTGCACGCTTACTTTCTAGTTGTGCTCTCTAGCAGTCTGCAAAAGGTGCTCTGTATTTTTAGCCTTCGTGTGCTGTTGCTCAAGAGGTCAGAGAAGAATCTGAAACTGCCTTACACTGATCAAGTAAAAAAAAATCTCTCTCTCCTGCCCCCAAATATATTACACACATCTATATACAAACACAATTAAATAGGCCCGCTCAAGCAATTTCAATGCTGGCTAGGTAGGGTAGGTCACTTGGTTACGATGTTAAGTAGCATTTTTCAAAACTAACTTTCAGAGCTTAAGATACTGATCTCAAAAACTTCAGATAGTGATCTCAGGGGTGTACTTGGTCAGATAGCGATCTCTGCCTTTCTGGAACTCTTCCAGGGTTGTAAGAGAGTTTAGGACACCTGGGGGGG
>NW_005842063.1:37079-55446 GCF_000455745.1 Alligator sinensis | reverse complement strand
TATGGAGGTGGGGGGGGGCAGGTGGTCTATTGCCCTACAGCTCCAGGCGCAGCAAACAACTTTCTAAATTCATGATTAAAGGACACTAATTCTGAAAATGACTCTCATAAAATTAAAAACCAAAGTACAGGTTTAAGATCATGAATATGTACACTCATATCTATATAAATACCACAGCAAGTTTAAGTGAAGTTTCCCCAGTAACCGGAGTTAAACTTCAAGGGTTAGTTATTACATGTGCCAGAGAACAGGCACTACATGAGCACTTTACAAGAGGAAGGGAACCTGCAAGGGCTGTGTTTTTATGTCCTATCAATCCAGTCTTAAAGTGTTAGCCAAGGTGATAATACATCCTATAGCTGTTACTTTCAAGTAAGGAAGATGAAAGCTTTACTAAGGATTAGGCAACTGGTGGATGTTAACACAGAATCAGTCTTCATTTAGATCACAGGTGTTGCCTTTGGCAGGTTGTTGTGGTGGGATATGAAGCTGTTGTCATCTTCATAATACTGAGCATGCAATTAAACTTTGCTGCTCCACAAGGCGACTGGGAAGAAGATGTAAGATGATGACCAAATGAGATAGTAGAGAGATGCTATTGAATAGGAAGAGAACAAAACCATCAGGATTCCTGCAACAGAAAAGCAGTACAGAGAAGTCAGTCAGATACAATTTAACAGAACCAAAGGAATTACACATACACTTTGCCAGATCTCGTCCCTTCAGTCTCAGAAAGGATTCTGCTAGGAAGGTTGAGAACCACTAACCTACCGTGTAGTATCAGCAATAGACAATAAGAGCCAAGGACTTGAACTAGCTTATTTTTAAAACTCACCCCCTGCGTAGACCACCTTCTTCCAGGGCTGGGACTCCAGGACTTTGTCGTGGGGATAGAAACCCTGATCAACCATGAATAGGATCATTACCAGGGCTATCATGCGCAGCAATACAAGATTGCCTCCAGTCAGGATATATGTTCCAGTCAGGAGTGATGAAGCATATGGACATGGCAGGCCCCGGGACATGAAAAGGATCCCTACAAAAGTGTATTTTTCCCCCCTCACCTGCAGCTATATTGAGCCCTACATATGCAATGCTATTACAGCCTCTTCTTGAGAAGGATAATGGTAGACCATATACTTACCACTTGAGAAGAAGCACAACCGAGCAAAAACTGCAAGCACATAGGCAATAGATAGCAACCCATCCAGGATCCCATGAGCCTGCAGCAGCAGAGCAGTAGCCAGCCCAAAAGAGGTGAAGTCAGCAAAGTCATCCAATTTGGCACCTGCAAGTTAGTGAGAAATACAGCTGGTCAACAGTCATGCCACCTGCTCACAGTACCTCAAGTGACAGTAGCAGGCAGGTGGTGCCCATAGGCCAACACTACACCCTAGAAACAAGAGCCAAGTCTAGCTCTAGTCCTGCAACTCTCAGCCAGTTGCTGCAGCACTCTGGGAGTGCCCTGAGATCCTTTCAGGGGCACTGCAAGGTGCCACGCACTGTTAGCACCATTAGGTGAGCAAACGTGATTCAAAAGATAAACCCAGACATGTTACATAGGAGTCCAGAGCAGTAAAACCATTCTGGCCTGTTGTGGTCTTTCTGAGTTCTTTTCAACAGAAAAATTGCTTTGGTATTTTTGTGGTCAAAGAGAAAGTAACAACTAAGAGCTGGCATTTTCTCAGGGGTTCCTTAAGGCTAATGAGGTTGAATAGCATTGTTCTAGTCATTAGGACTCTTAATGGACTGCATCCATATAGTTAACAGCATGTGTGCAAAAAACCCTCACCACCACTGTGACATGGCTCATAAGAAAAGGTTCACCAAGAACGTATACAAGGATATTTCTAACAGCCAGTGGCATAATTAGGGTGGGGCAATAGAGGCAACCAACGTGGGTGCCAATAAAGGTAGGGGATGAAAAGAGTGGCTTTTGTCACAGGTGTGCAATTGTGATGGCAGTGGCCCCCAATTGCCACTGCCCCTGTGTGGGGCAACCACCCTGGACACTAGGCTGCATTCTTAGGGTGCTGCTGATAAACTAAGGCTGCACAGTGGCCAGCAGAAGCTAGTCAAAATGGATATACAGCAATTTCTTAATAAAAGAAAGGGTGACTAGCCATTAGAACAGCCTATGAACTGAGGTGGTCAAATTTATTCTCAGGTTTTGGCCTACAGCAGGCCATTGCAGGGAAGATGGCCGAGAGTGAGCTATGTGGAACCAGGAGGAAGTGAGATGGATCATGGCCTGGAAGGAAGGAAGAGGCCTTGAGTTCTAGCTCGAGGCCTTGCTTGCACTGGTGGGAGAACCACCCTCTCCTCTATCCAATGACTAAGTGACGGTGGCAGTGGCTCAGCTTCAAAAGGAGTACTTTGGGGTGCTTGAATAATGTCTAGTCTGTAGTGTGAGGGTTGCAGCACTGTGCTGGGAATGATAAAAGTTCAAGTCAGCTCTGGAGGGGGGCTAGAACTTGGGTTTATGGGCTTCTTAGACAAGTGCCCTGGTTACTCAGCTATTGGGGTTTAAACCTGGGAGGCCCCTCCTCATTCCCCTGTCATTTTTCTGGGCCTTATCCTGAGGTACACATGCACAAAGCTGCATATGGGTCCTGCTAGTATGTAGCCATAGTGCACATGCTCAGGCTATGGGCACAAGCTTACACATGCACAATATGAAGCCAGAGCCAAAAAGGGCCAGCTAGACAGCCAAAAAAAAAATGCTATTGAGACATACAAAAGGAAATAAAATTCCATCCTTAGTGCTTAAAAATGGCCTCAACATTTGCAGTAACACAACTTACCATGAATTACTGAGGAAAAGCATATTTATTTATTGCTGCTGAACAGAAGCACATAAGAAAACAATAAAAACAGAGTGCATGAATTAAAAAAATAGATCAGATTGAGGTGCCAATTTCTACTTGCTAAAAACTTTTTATTTAGAAAGACACTGTCAAAAAGTTGAAATTTTCAGATTGCTTTGAGGTTATCCTGGAAAAAAACTGATCTATATTTATCAAAGCCCCCAATATTTACCAACAGCAAATCCATCAGCAAGTAAGAATATCTGAAGCAATAGGAGGCACAATACATGTAATAATTAGCTAGCATAGGGCATGTCTACACGTGCATTAATGCGCCGTAATTATGGTACATTATGTTATTGCAGGTACTAACTTAATGTGCTGTAATCAGTGCTACTGTGCAGTAGTGCCGACATACAGTATGTCTTTTATGTGTGATGCTAATGCACAGTAGACTAATTCTAGTGCACATTAGCACAGATGTGCTAATGCACAGTAGAATTAGTTTACGGTGCTTTAGAGTCTCGTGTAAACGTGCCCATAGTCACCTCTGCCTTTGAAAACCCTCCTAGCTGGCTCAAGTAAATGGTGTAGATGGATTTACGATTGCAGAGATGATTTCATTCCCAAGCTGCTGTTCATCCCTTTCCCAAGGGATAAATTTGCTTTTACTTCTAGTCTAGTCGCTAAGCAGACTGCAGTCTGCAGGGCGCAAGGCTCAAGAACCGGGGCTGTGTTTAAACTGCTGAAGGGCAGCAAGGTGGAACTCACCCAGGGCTGAACAAGCATTCAGTTGCCTAGCAACTGCTCCATCAGCTAGGTCCAGTAGGAATCCAATCAAGAGCAGCCAGCAAGCACAGTAGTATAGCCTAGAGGGGAAAAGAGAGTGAAGAGCATTAGCGTTTCTGTGGCTTTGACAGGTTCCTGCATTTATAAAAGGGAACCACAGCAGTAACTTTTACAGCATGGCTGTGCAACTGCCTGCAAAGCTATGTGTGCATGGCTCTGCATCAACATAATAGCCTGAAGTTTCCCAAAGTCTTGTATTGAGCCTTTCCCACCTCACAGCAAATAGCTCCTCAAGACTCTTGCACACATGGTCTTCAAGGCCCCTGAAAGCTGTTGGGGAAACTTGAGGAGGAGGAGGAGTAAATTTTGCACTGTGAAATTTGGGCAGGCAAGTGTTACTCCTTAGACACAACTCCTTGTTCAGCCCTAAAGGAAGGAGACATGTTTGGCTTTGAACCAGCCAGAAGATTCAGGAATAGAGAGGTGAAAGGGACCTCAGGAGGCCATGCAGTAAAAACACTACTCAAGGCAGGATCATCCCTGTCTAAACTATCCCAGCCAAGTATCTGTCTGATCTGCACTTAAACATCTTCCAATGACAAACATTTCACACCCTCTAAAGGAGTCTGTTTCAATGCTTACTGCTCAAAAAACAGCACCTTCAATAGAGAATTAGAGGGAGGGCAGCATCAGTAGTGATTTATTTGCACTGTAGCTACAGCTGGTCTAGAGTGAGCTAACTTAAATACTGGTAGCAGTCTAGTCTGTGAGAAGCTGTGCCCCTGTGTCTAATTTACCCAAGTACCCAAGCTAATTAATTTTGAACCAGTTCTACAGTACACTGCAGTGACTCCTGTAAATGCAGCATGAATTTACCAAAAGAGAATCATAGAGGAGAGGAGGAAGAAATAGTGGGAAAAAATCAAGACCTTGTCTGGGACAACATGGTCTTGACCAAACCAGTTGAATGTGTAAGAAAGCCTTGTGGGGAGACAGAAATTAAAATAAGGAGCATAGGACAAAATTAAAAGGTGTCTAGGCATAGGTGCAACATCGGCCCATCCACAGCTATTTATTCACTCTTCTGTTTGTCTCCTTCAATTTGGCTGTGGCTGTTCTAGACTCTTGCAGCAGAGCCTGCATCTGGGTATCATTAAAGGGTAATAAAAGGACTACAGTGGCTATGCAGCTACTTTGATAAGCAGAGAAATCTCTCACTAACAAGAAAGGATAAAACCTTAAATATACTTCTAACTGTTAAGATGACCACCTGGAAATTTAGATTTTTTTTTAACCTCTTCAGGCCTCTTTTCCTTCCTATCTACCTTTAGTCCCATGTGTTGTATAGATCACCTGAAAAAGATGCCCCAGCAGCTCACTGATAATGCAGTACAGAATCATGTCCCAATTTAAATTCTCAAATAATTCCATTAAAGGGCCCAGGGGAAGCATCAGAAGTAATCTGTTTCAGCTGCTTGCAGTTAGTGGCGCTCAACCTTCTGGGCCTGGTGAGTGGCACTGGGCTAACTGGGGGCTGGATCCATCATGGGTCAGTGTGTGCGATTAGCCTGTGGGTATGGGCAGCCCAACCCCTCCTGCTGGATACAGCAACAGAGCAACCTCAGGTGCCGGGCCATGTCACCCAGCTCTTAGGGCTCCCTGCAGGTCAGGAAATATGGTGACAGGGAAGCAGTGGCAGCATTAACTGGCATAGCTTCCAGAGCTGCTGTAATTAATACTGCCACCACTCCCCCATCACCAATTTCCAGACCTGTAGGGAGATGCATGGGCTGCAACACATCCCTGTGGGCTGGATTCAGCCTGTAGACTAGAGATTGAACACTACTGCCTTAGAGTTCAGGGTTAATCATAACCTGCTTTTAAAACACTCCATCTCTGCCTCTACTAAGGGCTTAAGTGTTAGTTAGCATGTTTAAAGTAAGATAACAAGATATTTTCCTAATTCAGCTGTGGCCTTAATTGGACTGGCTATTCCCCCAGTGAAGTGAATGGAAGTTTCAGCATTGACAATATCTGGCAGAAATTGTGTGCCTCCTTTCACTCCTGCTCATTATGCAGCCCTTAACAGAGTGGTGTGACGTCAGAACAGGCCCCCAAATACAGTACATACCCATTTAGGTTGCAGAGGATGGAAGACAGTCCCATGATCAGGTTAGCCATAGAGATGGCATTGGCAGCATTCTTGCGGACAAACTCCAGAGCCTGAGCCCGTCCTGTTTGCTCACTCAGGAACAGCTTCTTTGTGTACTGAAATACACCTGGAACCCAGGGAGAGACAGTTAAAGACAGGAGAACCTTACCTCTGCCTCTCCCACTGGAAATTATTTAAGCATGGATCCTTGAAGAAAGGGAAAGGCCTAATGTAAAGTGTGGAGTCTATACTTAAATTACCAAAGAATATGGAAATAAATGCCTTATGGGTCAAGCTGAGGGACATGAGTGCTTCTATTGTGTTAAACATAGAACTGACTTTAATGGGGATTCTTTTGCAGTCTGTCTGGGGACACAGATCTGCTGTTAGAAGGGGATGGAAGCTTCTTGGCCTCTTACAATTTTCCTCCTTACGTGCAAGTAAAGACAACAAAATGCCAGTGAACAACAACAATATTCAGTCGGTTTGGCTTTAAGAGTAGATGCAAAACCAGTGGAATGGGGGTAGGGAACATTTTATATTTAAATCCTTCCTTCAGAATAGTTTACTTTTGAGTCTGCTCTAGAGTTGAGGAAGGGGCGATCTTCCTGTCACAGGAGAATAACCGACTGTTTTCCTTTGGGAAGGCACATAGCAGTTCTAGGTTTGTTTGTTTTTCCCTTTCATCTGCCATTAAACTGGCCAGCACTGATACTGGTGCTTCCTTTGACAGCTGTGAATGCTGAAATGCCAGTCAAGCTGTATCCTCTCTGCCCCACAGAAAGATATTTAAAATGAGATTAGTTTCCAGGTGCTTTCTGAAAAGCATGCATGCTGCCTGGAGTATTTTCACGCACTTCAAGCCTTCTAGTTTTACACCTGATTACTAGGCATTGAGATTTCTCAGCCGAGTCCATCTTAATATGAGTCAGGCATCTGCAGCCCTTGCATTCTTATGTGCATGGAACAGATTTTTAGGGTTAACCTTTGTCTTTTTCCATTTTTAGTCCCTCTCCCCTGAATAGGACATTACAGAGAGGAGGAAAGACTGCATCAATGACCATGTGATATCAGGCTGTAGCCTGCAAAAACTGCTACTTTTACAGATTTATTTTATTCACAAAAGGTGACATTCATTCTTGTACAAAGGGTTAGTCCTAGTCTGTGTATCAGCTAACCCTTCAACAATCAGGCTTAAGTGGCACACAGGCCTTGTGGTGGCCCAAGGTGATGGGAGTTTATAATAAGCAAGTTAAACTAAGACTGGCAGGAGGGAAATGAATCAGGTTCCACAACACATGCAGCCAGAGACAACATCAAATGAAAGCAATTCACTCGTCAAATATTCAGCCTAATTTCCCCACTAGCTTCCATTCATCCCCTTCCACAACCACATGCCACAATTACACAATAGAATATGCATATATTTTAAAGCTTTAGAAAAATCTTCTGAAAGATGTTTCTAGCTTACTCCCACATCCCCATATCCAACCACTAAAACAAACAATACAAACCCTATTTTACTTTGAACTCCCCCCCTGCCACCCCAAACTTACAATAAAAGCCAACCCCACTTGTTAAACTCTATTTATCTTATATACCTATAGGGCTACTCTTTAGAAAAAGTGTTAAGGGTCATGTCCTACTAGTGTGTTTTGCACCCTGCCCTTGACGTGTTTCCAAAGCCAGGCAAGTTCATGAGATTCTTCATCTGAAAGAAAACAGCATGTCAGAGCAAAACAAAAGCCAAAACCATCAATGTGAAACCAGTCAGGTTGGTTTACCTGGGTTTACCACCCTCCAAGCCCTCCCAGGGCTCATACTGGGCCAATACAGTAAAAGCCAGCATTTTGTTAAAACCCATCTTGATTGGAGTTTCACTTGCACTTGCTCCAGTGAAAACCAGAATTATCAAGATGGATCCGTTGGTTCCATGTTAGGAAATACCACTTGTGGTTGCACTTATTTTTAGTTTCCTTTTTGCACAAAAAACAACAGTTTAGTTTTGAAAATAACCATCAAGAATACCCCACTTAAATTGTAAAACTATGTCCATTCTAGGCATTCAGAGAACAGAGGGAGCGAGTCACTTAAAATGAATACTTGAGCAGATAAAACATGCTTAAGGAAGACTGAAAATCTGGTTATCCCATATCACAAGTCACCCTGCAGTTTATTTAACAAAAAGCATAGCAAGAAAGGTTGCATTTTGGGAATGGATGATTTATATTGGTGAACATTTGAAATGCTTAATTAAGTAACTGCATACTGAATGTAAAATTAGTGATCATGAATCACAGTGAATTGTGATGCCTGCTTGTTAAATAGCAGCATTACTTCTGGTAGCAAGGCTCTCAAGACAAAAGGTACAGGAATGTTCCCTTTGCAAAGGCTGTGCTCAGCAGAGATGACGGAGAACAGTCAGTAGCATCCAGCTACATGAGTTACCTGGTTAAAAAAATTAAGTCTGAGAGACAGTTTCATAACTGTAAAAAATTAACATCTGGACTCTGGGCTTTTTTGCAATCTAAGCAATTTTTGCACATAGCTTAAAGTAAAAGAACACAACGGTCACAAAAACAGTGAAAAGAAGGGGACATACCATACAATAAAAAAAAAATCAAGTGGTTTCCACATGAATTAAACTTGTTGAATTGGTATCAAAACCATTGCTATACCTTAGCCACTATGCACCACTCCAGTGCTAGAAAGTTGCTATAAACCCCTCTGGCCCATCTGTTTAAATTAAGTCTGTGCTTGCTTTGTATCACTTCAGCCGTACAAAGCTATAGAGTATGCTGGCGATGCTGGTCCGTTACATATGAAAGCATAAGGCCAATTACAGAATTTCTAGTTTTCAGACTCTATAGACCATGAGTTACACTCCTCCAAAGCAACTGAATTCAACTGAATTACATGGATGCAATCCAAGGAAGAGTTTAAATTCTCTAATGCAGGGGGTGGGCAATTATTTTGGGCAGAGGGCAACTTACTGAGTTTTGGCAAGCCATCGAGGGCTACATGGTAGGCAGCCAGGGGCAGATAAATATTAATTTTCTAAATTTTTTAGGGGCCCCGCAGGCCAGATAGAATGGCCTGGCGGGCCACATCCGGCCCCCGGGCCGCATTTTGCCCACCCCTGCTCTAATGGTAGACTGGAAACATCAGTGAAGACACATTTTAAAATGAAACATAATTGTACTTAACTTCTCACTTCAATAGACACATGAACAGAAGGGAGAGAGAGGGTGAAAAAAATCCCAATATTCTTATTATAAATGAGTGACAAAATAAAAACCACCAACAAATGGTGAGAAGCCAGCTCCGACCATTTTGTTCAGTCATTCACTTTATGCCATAGAGCAAAATTAGTCTCTGTGGAACACCACTGACTTCACCAGGTTTATACTAAGGGGAAGTCTACACCATGTAAAATTTGGTTTTCTGTTACAGGTGTTCTTGTGACAGATTCTGCAATCCTTGTGCACGTCTTTGAAAACATGGGGGTTCCAGGTTTTCAGCCCAGTGCAGAAAGCTCATTGTATCACTTAACATCTCATTTGAGTCCTGAAAATAGAAAAATATGTAGGACTTGAGCTGAATACATCCTTGCAAACTGTCCCCCTGTACAGGGATACTCACCCAGATTCCAAGATCTATTCACTCCAGCCTGAGGAGCATTTCCCCATGTTACACATTCCATTTTGTACCCATTTGCTTTGCTTTCTGTAAAGTTCACCTGCATTCTAAGTCCTCCAGCATGTAACTCTTCTTTGGGAATGTTTCCCTTTAACTGAAAGGGAACTTGTTACTCCTCTGCACTGCCCTTGGAATGGAGTCATGTTGTAGAAAACATCTTTTGTTTCCCATTTTAGACAGCGGGATTCTGTCCCTTAAAGACACAGTGCTTGTTCCCACCCTGTAAATTCTGCAGAACAACTTGGGTGATTCTTTCCAGACCCTATTTAAGTACTGACTCAGCCAGATGCTATTAACGACATTTGCTGGACATGCAACTGCAAGGTAGACATAATAGAATGCATGCTTTATGTGCTAAACTAATGTTTTAAGTGAAGAGCTCCCTTCATTCACTCCCAAAACACCAGTTAACAGTGCCATGGTTTGGTGCAGCAAGTGGACATTTACAGTTCATACGATACCTCTCAAATGGAACATATCTGCGGTGTTTACACTCAAGACAGACTACCCCTAATATATATTTCCATTGTACTATTTTCTCTGGTTTTGAATCCCTAAGTAGCACGTTGTGTGCTGAACTCACAACTCTTCCTTGATAGGTAATTACAGCTCAATCAATTTTGTGTATCTTTTATTAGAACTCAGCTACTAATAGGCAGCCAAATGCAACAAGAGCAAAGTGTCAGAAAGATTAGGATTCAAAAACCTTAGTACTGCTCTTAAATGTTATTGCTCTGTGTGTCCCCATTAGCTTCATCTTCTCACCTTTGCTCCCCACATTAAACTGCACACTTGGAAATACATTTTAAAGAACAACCTACTCGACCTCAGAAGCAAACTGAATTTTCCCTTATCCCTGATTTTCTGTCACAGTTGAGAGGTAGGGCAAAACTTATCGCAAATAATGAAAGTGTTCCATCCCCAGGCAGGGACAGAACTAGCTCATACTAGTAAATTCCCAGGGTGAGTCTTGCAAGTTTCTTTTGCTAGATGCCAATACAGCAACGCGTACAAATTAAAAAATATCCAAGATCTCTGCTGGATTTTTTTAAGAACAGATTAAGATAACAGCTGTTCTCCCACATCATGAGCTTCTTCAGAAGAAAGAGAACCTCTGAACTTCATCTGCCAGGCAGAAGGCTTCCCCCTTATTAACACTGTTACTGGGTCTAGTTTTAAATATGAAAACTATTTTTATATGAAGTTCTACATTTACACTACCATTTTAGCATGGTATATACATAAGACCCCAATTTTCATTTAACTCATTCTGGTGAATATCAGGAGCAACACCACTGAAGGTAATGGCATTACACCAGCACAAATGAGATAAGAACCATGCCTCTGCAGTCCTTCACACCTTTACAAAGTGGGTATAAATCAAACCTATAGTGTCAGTCTTTTTTATAAGAAAAAATGAGCTGCTCCTTCACTCAACTCAAGTAAGACCTACAAGAGCTGGCCCTCAACCCCAAATGATTTCAACTGAAGTTTTGTGTGAGTATATCATAAAAAATGCAGCCTACTCCTAGTTAGCTTTCACTCTGATCTAGCAGGGACCTGTATCAGCCCCACACACCACTAAATCCTTAATAAGGGGCTTGCTTGGGCTCTTTGTGCTGTGGGGAGTCTAACTCCTGTGAATTCACTTTTACAAGATTTGAAAGGAGAAATATATTAAGCTACAAGTATGGCATTGAGGACATTATAAAAAGGAGGATGAATGCACAGTTGTAACACAGGTTAATAATTTGTGTAAGCCTGTATTTGGAGAGTGGCTAATAAGTCAAGCCTTTAAAAAAAGAAGTCTAAACCTATTATAAGCCTGAACTGTGACATCAATGAAAATCCAGCCTCCCTGGGACAGCCTTATTAGAGAAAATACAACCTTTGAATTGTCAGCACTGACCCTCCCTCAGCCCACATTTGTAAAGAAATTAAAGTGATGATAAGAAAAAAAACACAGCAGCATGATTTCATTCTCTCAGCAACAGCAATCAACTTGAAGGTTTTCAGTCACATTAAAAGTGATTAGCTTCAACAGGTAAAGCCCAGGGTATTTGGATGTATATTCTTGTTGGTCATTTTCCAACAAAGCAAGCCATTACATTTACTAGACATATAACAAATTCTTTGAAGACATACACTATGCCCATCAATGGTAATGGAGATCTCTACACAGCAATAAGCTATGTACTCCACGGTGTAAATTTTAGATATTTGTCCTCGTCCATCCCTTCCCTGCTCCCACTGATTTCAATATAATTTTGTCACTGACTTTAGGGGCCCCGTCCTGGTCCACTCAAGTCAAAGGCCCAATTTTCATCATCTATCAGGTGCATAGAAGGCCAACTGCCTCTGACTTCAGTGGCATTGCTTCTGGTTTATGCAGGAATAACTCCACCACACCAAAGCGAACAGGAGTTTCACCATTTTAAGAATCAGGCCTAAATGCTATTAATTCCTTTAAGTATTTTCTGGCACATCTTGAAATAAGATGATGTGGTTTAAACAGCTAAATCCTACTATCCTTATGTAAAACTCCCAGTGGGTCAGATTCTGATTTCACTGGTGAAGGTACAAGCTAACTTCAATGGTCTTACTTTTTACTCTGAATTTGCCAGAGTAACAGATACCAGAATCTGATCCATTAACTGGGATTGCCTGAATACAGGCTAATGGATAATAGCCCAGAGAAGTACAGTTTGGAAGCAGTATTTTATTCCTTTTCCTGTGACTTTCTTTCAAGTTAAATATCAACCTGCCACCCCTGAAAGTTAAAAATTAGTTCTTCTGAAGAGCACGGCAGAATTAACGAAAACCCATGACTGAATATTAATTGGGGTGTTACTGACCACCTCCGAGTTGCTGCAGACAGAAATTCTCCCCAGCAGAAATCTTGGATTTTTAAACAATCAGTGAAGACAGAGAAAAATAAGGCAGCAATGAAAGGATTAGAATCTTCATGTCCAAAGGTGCTTTTGGCATCATAATGGCTAGCTGATGGCATCAGCATTAGGCAGAACATGGATGGAGGGCACTTCACGGATTTTTAGAAGAATCGAAGTACGAAATTGGCAAATTGTTACCTTTCTGTTGTAAAAAAGGAATTATCCACTGGCCTCCAGTAAGGCAAGTTGGTTCCTTTTTTGAGTAGTGTCTTTCACAATAGCCTGAGTACATTTACATCAACCATAATTACTTGGGGAAGGCAACTGTTAAAAATATTCCATTCCGACATCTAGTGGGCTCAGTTCTCTCCTACATCAACATGACACTGCTGATTTCAGTACAGTTACTCCAGATTTTCATCAGTGTGAAAAAAGAGTCATGCTCACAACATCCAGCTTTCAGTGAGGCAGTGTAAGCTCCCCACTTTTAGAGGTGCTGTTCCAGCTCACACTGAAGCCAGTGAGAACCTTTTCAACAGAAGCTGGATCAACATCTTATGGTATATGAGCCACATTCTGCCTTTGGATGTCTGCATGCCTCTCCAGTTGATGTCAAAAGGGGTTCTCTGCAGAGACCACAAAGGCAGGATATACTCTTGTGGTTAGGAATTAAACAAGCTAATACAAGGAATGTGATAATGCTGCTGGTTCTTGGAGAATTTCCAGCTTGGGCTGAGTCAATGAGCTCCTTACAACAGAATTGTCCCAAGAAAGAACAAGAAGGCTAGACTTAAGTCATCTGGATTGCAAGAGATAGACAGCTCCGCATCTAACCTTCTACAGCAAAAGCCTTCTCTTGCAAATTTCCATCTCAAGTATCCTTTTCTCTTGGCTTTCTATCTTGATTTTTTTTTAATTGCTAGGTCAACAAAACTATATTGCAAATGCTTAAGGAAACCCTGCTGAATCTGAAGAAAAATGCCTTATTTTTCTATCCAACTAATTTTCACTGGGGCCAAGAAATTGTTGGAAAAGGGGAGCAGGGGTTCTTTGTGCGTAGTACAGACAGTGCTGTGCAAGTAGGTTTCTTGCAGGGGTGGCTTGTTTTAACAATAACGGGTTTTAATGTGGCTGTAAAATCAGCTGCCTGCTGGGGCAACTGAACAGACAGCAAATTTGCCTCTTGGCATAGACTGAAAAGTAAGATGACCGAGTTCAAATGATACAAGGGAAGAGGTTAGAAAGCTATTAAAATAAAAAACAATCCCACTAACAATACTTCTAGGATGCTTAGATAGGATTCAAACTCAGTGCAGGTCTGATATAAGATGCTCTTCTGGCTGAAATAAATGCAGTTATTTCTCATCATTTATTTACATGTTAAAATGTAAGTGAAAAAAAATAATGCAGGGCTTCCCCCAAGGTTTTAGGTCACCACCTGGGTCCAAATACCAAGCAGTCTCCATGGATAACACCCCAGACATTAAAGGGCTAAAATGCAGAAAAGTTCTGTCAGTAAGAGGAGGAGCGGGCAACCTTCACCAGCTACAGGCCAGAATGACCCACCCTGGGTCAGAGATGGGCTGACACCAGGACTGGCCGCCACCACTATGTGTCTCTGCAGCTGCGTGGGGGGAATGCCCACAGCCAAAGGCCCCCTCCCCCACAAATGCTGCCTCTGGGCCAGATCTGGCCTGTGGGCCACAGGTTGCCAACTCCGGAGTTAAAAGGAACACTTAAGGAAAGTTAGTTCAGAAAATGAGCCCTCCCCTTCTACTGCAGCTTTGGGGGAAACCCTGCGGGGAAGGTTGGGGGGAAGGACGGTGAGCAGCGAAGGCTCTAGAAGGCTTTCCAGTAACCCTCCTGGGCATGCTCCCATAGCATTGAGTAGAAGAGAGAGCTTCAAAGTGATTTCTAACAACATCCAGTTCTACCTGCCGGGAACTACCGAAGCCCAGTTTCTGGAGTCCTTACCAGTTTACATTTATTGAGAATCTGGGACCAGAGGTGGTATTTGTTGTTCTATGAATGGTTAGTGACCTACTTGTTTCAGGTTCATATTCAAGGTGTGCTTAGTAAAGTGACAGGCATTTGGCTTACTGATCCTCTTCATCCACTTCTGTGACCACAGCAACTCCCTTGTAAAGTAGAGGGAATCTGAGTGACTTCCAAAGTAGTAGGAGAAAAAGTCATCATAGCTGAGTGGCAGAGCATAAGAACAATGCAGTGTGGTTTTTGTTTGTTTTTCACTAGTTTTACTGGCGTAGACTCTCGGGACAACAATGAGGTGATAGGCCATAGTTGTTTGTCCCCAATCGAGCAACCCCCACCCCTCCTTATGGGGGGAAAAAACCTCACACACTCCAAATTATCCAACAGTCAGTCATACATGCATATTTTAAATAAAATAATTCTGAGAGGGAAGTTTCACTATCATGTTCTTAAAACGGGTGTTAAACAATAAGGACAAAAGATCTCTAACAAAGCCCGTGTCCTTTTAAAGGACAGATTTGTAGTAAAACTCCCCTCAGCCTCAGTATAACTGGTTTTGTATGCCTTCAATTAGCTCAGTCTACCGACAAAACCCTTTCAGCAAAACTGCCTTAAAAATATGTACGTGCTTCTTCCTATCTAACCTGCTCAGGAAAGCATGAAAGGTGCTGCTTACAATGTGAGTTATCAATTTCCAGCCACAATTAAGCAAGGCAAGTCACACCTCAGTTCTCTAATACAGCGAGCTGAGCTGCAAAGAGACAACAGCCTGACCTTCACTGCTCACCTGCGTTAACCTGCCGAGGTCACCTGACCCCAGCTCTTTCCTGCCTAGTGCAGGGGGTGGACCTGATGATCTTGCAAGGTCCCTTCCAACCCCCTAACATCTATGAGCCTGACACCTTGTGCAGTCCTCTACATTGGTCTCAAGGACTGGGTATAGTGGGTGTAGCACATTTAACTTTCCCACTTACTTAAGTGGGAATATGAAGTAAGTTAATGGAGTTAGGCTGGTTTTCCATCATAGTAAGTGCAATCAGAATCACTGCACAATAATTAAAAACAGTTTATCCAAGCTCAGTTACAGCAACTGTTGTGGAAGGGGCATAATAAAGCCATGCTGTACTCCTCCAAATCCTATAGCAAGGCACCCTGAGTTCTTTGAAATGCTAGCACAGATGACTAGAAATTGGCAGTAGCTTGTGGGAAGTGATTTTAAGAAAGGGATGATTTTTATTTCCGTTAGATATGAAAATGCCTCTACAGTCACTTCAAATAACTGTTGTTACAATAGTATCTCCTATGTTATTTACATTTAAATTAATTTGTTTTACATTTCCCTATTTAGTACTGCCAGTTCTATTAGCTACAAAACTGCCTTGTAGAAGATGTCAGAAAGAAGCTGGAGGCTTTATCAGCTAGGCAGAGATAGGATAAATATTAGTTGGACTATGCCATTAAAAGAAGAGAATTAACAAGTACTTCAGTTGTCATCATTAGGCTTCAGAGCACACATGCTACTGAAATGAAACAGGTCAGTCACCCTTTCTTACAGCTTCTATTCCAACCTGCTTGAATAATAGGAAACATAGCTCTGCATTGAGATAGGCTTACTTAACATTTGAAGGTTATCTTTAGAACCAGCAGTTCAACAGAAATGAAATTAAAACTGCTCTTGTGGCAGAGTGGACTCTGGACATTTTATAATTATCTTAACAAGACTTTGAGTGTGGCTAAAGACCAAATGACTGATTCTGACCTCTTTTATGCTGGTATAAAACCAATACACCATTGATTTCAGTACAGTTCCTTATGATTTATATACTACTTTAAGACAGAACAGTCAAGCTCAAGGTCTCCAGAATGGCTTGAGGAAAAGTTTCAAAATTATTATATCCCAAGCACACTAGCCAGCACAATTATATTGTCCTTCTGTAATTCCCTTGCTTTGTGGGAATTTCACCCATGATTCATTTCAGAAGATAAGTATAACCCAATGCTAGCACCTTAAATCCTGAGAAACTGCCTCACCAGAGGTTGTGAATGTTAACATCACCTCTCCACTTACAGCAAACCATTTCCACTCACTCTTATCAGGGCAAGACAGGAAATTACTTAAAACACCCTTCCCCCCCCAAAACCTTCAATATTTAAATAAAAAGTCTGTTCTGCATGACTCACCTACATCTATTTTATTCCATGGCCACAGGTGATAATTTACAATGGAATCTAATTAGTTGTTGCCCAATGCAATCTTTTTCTAGTTCAGAAGAGATGGAAGCCAATGACAATGAAGCAAGAGCACACAATTACTAGTTCTAGCAGATTATAGTCTGCTTTCAGCTATCAGGAAAAAAGAGCAGCAGGGAAAAAGAATGGCATTTATCCTTTAAGCCAGTCAGATTCACAGGCAGCACAAGTCAACCTATCTTTATACCATTTTTAATATTCACATCTAGTAAGAGACACTTAAAATCCCCAATAACATCTTCCAATTCTGACACTGATAGACATGTTGTAGAGAGGAGTCCAAGAAGAAAAATGCTTCTGTGCTACATGCTGCATTTTACTGTAGTTGGGGCAATGACAGGTCAGAGATTTCAGTTTTCCCTACTATTTCCACAATATATGGAGCGTAGAATATTATGACACAGGAAACTTAATCACTAAGATAACATAACGGTTTTTAGGTTTGGGTAATTAGTAGGGCTGTGTGAAGCTTCAGGTGGTGATTTGATTTGGCCCAATTCAGTGGCCAGATCTCTGAATTCAAACCAAATCAGGGGACCATTTTAAAGGTCTGAATCTATTCAAAGATCTCCGAATCTTCGGAAAAGATTCAGAGAGCTTTGATGATTCGGGCAGTCCCCAGTGGCTGCAGCAGGCAGCTCCAGGAAGGGGGGCTGGGGGAGGGGACCATGGGGGGCCTGCCCTGCCTGCCCCAGCTCCCGGTACTTTAAAAAAAAGCCCTGGTGCTCACCTGCTCACCGTGTGCTGCTAGGCGGGGGGCAAACCCTGCTGCCCCCCCGCTGCCCCACGTTGCGTGGGGGGCGTCGGAGGGCTTGTGGCAGAGCCCCCCATGCAGCATGGGGCAGCAAGGATTCCCCCCTCCCCGCCCCACTTGGCAGCACCCGTTGAGTTGGGGCTCTTTTTTCCCCCCAAGTGCTGGGAGCTGGGGCAGGTGGGGCAGCCATTGCCGGGCTGGGAGAGGGGCGCAAGAAGGGCCTGGCTGATTCGGAGATTCGGCCGAATCGAATGAGGACAGTGATTCGAATCACTGACTCGAATCACTGTTCCCTGAATCGGCTGAATCTGAATCGAATACTAGCCACTTCGCACAGGCCTAGTAATTAGTAATTATATCATAATTACAAACCAGTTTGTTAAAACCCAATTGTTAAAGTTCAGAAGAAAAGAAGTTGGATCACGCCCAGGAATGGTTGTATGAAAAACCTTCTAGAGCTCAGGCACAGTAGACCAGAGAAAAATGTCAGCTAAAAAGAACACCGAAACCTATCATGAAAGAACAAACAAACCTCTGGCAGTGTGGAAGAGCAAACTTCACACACATCCCAGAATCACACACACTAATGTTAAAAATCACCAGTCCAGTTCTGCTCTTAAAGGTGTGTATGCAGCAACTAGTGACTGAGGAAAGTCACATTCACATATTTGAGGGAAGAGCTATATGGCCCTTTTCAGGCTATGATTCAACAGTCACTAAATTCAGTGTAAAGAAAGGGATTTCACTTGGAGTTATGTTGGACCCCAAGTCAACATCAATTCATACACATAATTGATTGTTACAAATCAATTTTTATATAGCAGCTTAAAGAAAAGTACCTATATTCAAACTAAATTCTTCCTCTAGAAGGTCAGACTGACCTGGATATTAATTGTTTTAAGTTTAGTGTTTGCAATTCTTTGAGACAGAGATGAGATCTTTCTAAGTATGCACCCTAATTCATAGATTCATAGATGCTAGGGTCGGAAGGGACCTCAATAGATCATCGAGTCCGACCCCCTGCATAGGCAGG
>NW_005842063.1:31723-35634 GCF_000455745.1 Alligator sinensis | reverse complement strand
CTGTCTGTCACCAATTGTTTCTGCCCGTTTAGCAGGGGTCCTATTCCTCCCTGGGCCTTCCTTTTACTCCCTATATATCTAAAAATCAATTTCTTGTTGTCTTTTACTTGGGTTGCCATCCTCAGCTCCATGGTAGTTTTGGCCCGTCTAACTGCCTCTCTACAAGCACGAGCAGAGGAGGTATATTCGTCTTTGGTGATCTCTCCCTGTTTCCACTTTTTATGTGCTCCCCTTTTGTCCCTTAGGCTGCCCTGGATTTCTCTGGTCAGCCAGGGAAGCCTCCTGGCCCCTTTCCCTCTTTTTCCTCGCATCGGGATCATCTCACTTTGTGCCCGAAGGATCGTTTCCTTAAGGCACAGCCACCCTTCTTGGGCTCCCATCACTTCAAAACTCCTACTCTGCAGTGCGTCCTTGACTAATCGCCTGAGTTCATTGAAATCAGCTTTGCTAAAGTCTAGCACTTTCACCCTACTAGTTACCTTACCCACCCGACGTCTTACGGTGAATTCTATATTCTAAATGCAGGAAATGTCTTAAGATGGGAGCTTTTGAGTGTTAGGGTGTTATAGAAGTCACATTTAATTTTTCCAGTGATGCATTGAAAAGGACAACTTCTTGCCAAATTTATTATGCAAGCTGTGTATCAAATACATAAAGAAACCCACCAGAAAGTAATGGATTGTTAACACAACTGTTAAATCTTACAGTTTATTTTGTATAACTGCTCGTGTGATGAAAATCTGTAAGGCCAAGTTTTGCCCAAAGGCAGAATGTTCCTTTATACTTTGACTGAGGAAGCTGTGGAGGAACTGAAGCCACCAAAGGAAAAAGAGGTGCAGAAAACAACTCCTTTCTAGGATCCTTTCCTCCCTAAAGAACCCCTATGCTTTTGCAGTTGGGACTCTGACAGGATAGTGTTAGGAAATGACGAGTCAATGAACATGGCACGTTCCTCTTTGGGTCTGCAGAAATCCAAAAGGTAAAATATGTGAAGAAGGGGAAGACACAGTGGGGACTGAGCTGTTGGTAGAGGGAAAACAGGGAGTCTCTCAATGCCAGGATCAGCAAAGTTACAGTCTGGTATCTCTGCAGAATGTCCAGGCCACAGCTCCTCCCCTAAGTCCTAAGAATGCAACTGGTTAAAAATGATTCTTTACAGTAAGGGTTGCCTTCTTTATGGTAAGGATAGCCAGAATCTGGAACGGGCTTCCAAGGGAGGTGGTGCTCTCCCCTACCGTGGGGGTCTTTAAGAGGAGACTGGACAAGCACCTGGCTGGGGTCATCTGACCCCAGCGCTCCTTCCTGCCCAGGGCAGGGGGTTGGACTCTATGACCTACTGAGGTTCCTTCTGACCCTAATATCTATGAATCTATAATATAAGCTGGTTGGAAAACTTCCGCAAATGTCCCCATTTTCCAACCCATTCCAACAACTCAGGAGCAAGTTTCTTCTTTAAGTGTTCAGATTCTAAAACTTGACTTTCCCTCTTGCTCATTTGCACAATAGCAATAGCAAACCTTTGGCAAGTAAAAATCTGTGCATGATAAATGGCACATTTATTCTGTGCTTCTTCCCTGGTCCCCAGTTTGGATGGTTGCTGGTTTGTTTGTTTGTTTCATTTTTTTAAATGGAAACAGAGTTGGATGAGTAAAGAAGTAGGGAGAAAGTAGCAAGACATGCTCAACATTGGAACCACTACTCACCAGAAGGGGGCGACAACATCCACATCTTTGCTGGATTTAAGCGGCAGTGGTGCTCTTCTGCTACTGAGGACTGATAAACACATTTATAGGAAGATTAGCTCATGCTCACAGTACCTATTCCCACCGCTTAAACTGCTCACCTAGATTACAAAATACATGGCATAAGAGGCCAGCTGACCGGGAAAGGTTCCGACTCAACCGAAATAAACCCATTTCGTATACCACCTTATCATCTGTCATGGTATTTAAAGTTTTTATCTCCACATTTGCACACCCAGCTGCTCGCCCACCAAATTCTGCTGCACATGGACAGCTCCTCTCAGTTGGGGGGAGGGATGTGTGGCTAGGTGGAAAACCACACTACCCTAATGATAGCCAGATATTTTCAAATTTAGACTCCAGGGAAATTTGAACAGACAGAAACTTCCTTGGTATTTACATCTCAGAGCACACTGAATTTATGAAATCCCACACCTCGTCTGTTATAGCTCCAAGGTTTCAGAGGTGCAATGTGAAGATATCATGAATACTTGGAAAGTACAAACCTGCAAGGAAGAGCTAGCTGTGCCCGCAGCACAAAGATCCTATTACTCTTTGCTTCCATTAAGGGCGAAGAGAACGTGTACAACCAATTTGTCCCATGCCTCTGAATGATCAGAGGAGTACGCTGGAAGTGGACCAGACTGCTAAGATCTGTACTCTCTCTCTTTGTTTTTTCTTTTGGAGGGGGGATGAGGGAGGGGAAAGTAACTGGGATCCCTTCTCCCCTCCACTGTGATGCCAACCAGTGGCGGAAGGTGGTGGCAACTTATGAGGTAGACAGGTCTCCAGACATGCACATTTGGGAACAGCAGGGTATCAGGTCGAAGGTCAAAAGAGCCACAGATGCTGAGGACAGAAAGCTAGTTTGAGGGCTCTTCATAAACTTAGAAGGAAGGGGGTGCTGGGATTTGGAGAAGAGGGTGCTCACCGCCTTTGGTAAGCGATCCCCACCCCTTTTGCATTTTTATTTTAAACTGCTTGCCCTTGTTCCCCTGCTACCTCCAAGTTCCATCGCTCCTCTTTCAAGTAAAATTGGGAAGGGAGGGGGGATTATACACACACTTGTTTTTTTCTTTTAAACTGGGGGGGGCACATTCCTTTGGCAGCCTGAAAGCAATTTAATCCATCCACAGGAGCGCTACCTCCTTCGTAAAATACACCTAAAAAACACAGCAGCCTTACAAGATCAAGTCATTCAAGTGGTGTTCTTCTGCAGTGGGAGCAGAGCCCATGGCAATAACGCAAAGAGGTAAAAGGTCTTTCATGTCAGATATCTAAAGAATCTACGTAATTTATTTTGCAAGGCGCTCCAGACAGCTCTTATGATTTACTGCACTTTGACCTTGACAGTATGAGAAATCTCCATGCAATTCTCTATCCCACTAACGGGAAAGAGGAACTAGCTGCTTAGAGTGTGCTCATACCATCTTAATTCACCAGAGCTAACATATGTTTACATCTTAGTTAAGGGTAGGTTCAAGCCGAACAGCAAACCTAGCAGGAACAGCACCAATGTTATGAACCCACGCTTCCCTGGAAAGGCACCCGGCCATGGAAGACCATTAGCAATTAGGTAAGCAGCTGTAGTCTGCCTGCCAAAATACCAGGACAAAGTCGGAAATTGCCACATCTAGTTTGCGCTTTGCAGAAAAAACGAGGAAAAGGTCTGCAGCTGACTGGGCTGTACCAGGTACCTGCGCGTGCAGACGCCATCTGCCTGCTAGGAGAGGAAGTGGAAATGGTACAAAACGAATACAGAGATCACTGAGCCAAGCACCAACAAATCCGGGCTTGCGATCAGTGTCAACAAGACTGTGTGATCATATCCCGGAAGAAATGCGGTAGAGACCTTGAAATATTCAGGAACGATCACTGAGGACAATCAAATACCGGAAGAAATCGAGGCAAGAATTTAAGAGTGCTAGTATATGCCTGCTGGGCCTGGATAAAATAATGGCATCAAGGCAGATCTCAAGAAACCTTAAAATGCATCGTTACAGTTCAACTGGCCAGCCTGTCCTGTTATGTAGACGTGAATCCTGGACGCTGAAAAAGTCACATGGAAAAAGGCTGCAAATGCCTGAAAACAGCGTGCTAAGGAGAATGTCGGTGCAGGAGAAGGAGAAGTAGGGAGAAGAAACAGCCGGGAGCCTGTGGCCCTTTACA
>NW_005842063.1:13140-31021 GCF_000455745.1 Alligator sinensis | reverse complement strand
CGCGCCGCGCCGCGCCGCGCCCCGGGGAAGCCCGGAGCTTGCGCTGGGGCCTGGCGCCCGTCTGCGCACAGCGTGTCCTCGGAGCCCGGCTACAGCACGACGGGACCGACGGGGCTTGAGAGGGAAAGGCTTCCCGGGTTGAGCAACTAATACAAAGTCAGCGTGAGACCTGCTGGGACAGGCTCCCCCGGATGCTGTGGTGTCTCCATCGCTGGAGGTGTTTAAGCCCCGGCTGGACAAAGCCCGGGGGGGTGATCTCAGTGGGGCTGGTCCTGCTTGGAGCAGGGGTTGGACTAGATGTGCCCCCCCGGATGTCCCTTCTGCCCTTGATGTTGGTGCTTCTGTGACTCTATGAAATCCCAGCCCAAATGCCCTTTCTGAGGACTAACTGCGCAACCACTGTTTGGCCAGTAGCCAGAGAGAAGTCTATCGTGGTGGAAATGCCCCGTTTCCCATCCGAGCCAGTGGAACAGAGCGGTGCCAGCCCGCTATCGCCATTGCCAACTGGCAGAGGGGTACACACACGATCACAGGTTCACAGAAGCTTAGGGCTGGAAGGGATCTCATGAGATCGCCAGGTCCAGCTCCCCTGCTCTGGGCAGAAAAGACAACCCAGCGAGGTGTGCGTCCAGTCTCCTTTGCAAGATCCCCTGGGTAGGTGCCAGCACCACCGCTGCTGCGAGTCTGTTCCAGAGTCTGGTCACACAAACCATGAAGAAGTTTTTCCTTATATCCAGTCTGTTGTTCACCTCCAATTGTGGACTTAGTGATTTCTGTCAGAGCTGCTGGTCAATAGCGCAGGGCAAAGATGGTGCAATGAAAATAAAAAGTATGGTTTCATGTTTGAATTGTTTAGGCTGTTCAAAGTTTAAGGGTCCAGATGTCCCTCCTGAAGCCAGTGAAGTCCAAGGGAGCATTGCCTCGGTAAGCATTCAGCATTATTAAGCCCGTGAAAGCATATTTTCCTATCAGTGTTGCACAGAACCTGCATTGCTGTTGCAGTGAGTCTTCCCCAGTTGGCAAAGAAATGTACTAAGTGGGGCAATCTCAAAAGCCTGCTGTAGAATGAACTGGCAAACAAAGCAAACCACTTTATCCTCTTGCCTGCTCTGTGCTTTATGAGAAACTGCAGATGCCTAGTGATTTGCCTCGTTATTCATTAGTGCCTGACACTCCTCATTCTGGTCTCAGCTCAGTGGTTTAAGATCCCTATGTATTTTCCTTTTCTTCTGGCTGGTGAGAGTGACATTTCTCATTCTCATACTCACAGGCCCTTGGTGACACTATGTAATTCCCTTTTTTCATCTTTGTTTCTGTTTCTTTATACATCTTGTTGCCTGGCTCTTCCATTCTCTACCTCAAGTCCTTTGTTTCACATCTTCTCTTGCCCGTTGACAGCTCTTCCTAGGAAGCGTGCTGGCAAGAGACCATCAACTTCTTTCCAGACCTGCCATCAGCTAAGCTAGAGATATATCTAGATCAAATTTTTGAGAAGGCATTTACATAGGTCAGAGGAATCAAGACTCTGCTTTCTTGCAGGTCACATGATAGAAGGAGACCTAAGTGATACATGGTCACTGTATCGCAGGCTTCCTGTGAGACCTCAGACAGGTCACTCAGGCTCCCAAAGTGCAACTCAAGCAGAGTTTAGATATCCCAAACCAAAACAGTAATCGGTAAAAATAATGCCTAACCACTTGTAATGCCTCTGCTGTACCAGGCAATTGTCCCATGCTGAGAGGTCAGCTCATTGGCTCATGCCCAGCACCATACTAATGCAGGTCTACCACTTCCAGCTCTGGAGCTAGGATGAGAGAGCTAACAGTTTCGGCACAGCATTGCGTGGCACCTGGGAGTCTATAGGCACCCAAGTGTTTACCAGTAAAGTAACCAAAGAATCCAGCATCCTACTACTGTGCATACCCAGATTCAGGCACTGAGCTACTCAGCTCAGCTCTCGTGCATGCCTACGACCTTTTGGAATGGATTAAGAAAAGAAAAAGTGAGGCATTCCCACATCTAGGTGCCATGAAGGGTCTGTTCCAATAGCTGCTTTCTGGATGTGCCTAGAACCCACCCACAATATAAATTCAGCACGAAGCACAGCAACCACGGCCAGTGTTCAGTCACAACAACCAAGCATTTAAAGCACTTCTGTGGTAAGTGAGAAACCTGGGCCCAATGCACTTTTGAGTCTGGGGGGATTCCCACCCACCCTTCCCACCTCACAGGAGAGTGATGTAAACACAAGTCACTCTCCTTCCCTCCTGGTAAAAGTGCGACACTGTGCAAAAAGGAACGCGAGACTCTGAAATGAGGAAGTAGACAAGTGAGGGCATACTTCTATAGCCTAATGATGGGGCAATCTCCTGCAAACAGAGACACCCAGGACTGTTTATGAATTGTTCATTAAAAAATCTTTGGACAAAAAATGCACAATCTGCCTTGGGAACGGGGACTGGAACCCAGCAGACATCTCTCCCTGCAACAGAACGCCCTCACCCTAGGTCATGTTCCCTCTGGCTTTCTCTCCCTCTCTCTGACTCTGTGAATCTTTTTTTTTTTCTGCACAGTGACCGAGCCTTAACAGGAATGGTGGAAAGTTCCCTGACACAGCTTTTTCTGTAGCTTGATCATAAGGGCATTCTCCTAGGAACCACTGTGAGACTTTGGACCCATTAGATGACACCCAGGACATTTCACACAAAATGTTCACAATCCAGAGAGGTAGAATGCAAGAGATCAGACAAAGCCCAAAATCAGACAGACGGACCTCTGTCCTGTTGAGCAGCCTCCTAAGCACTGAAGAGCTGCTGCTTATAAACAGGCAGGACACTGGAGTCAGCCAGGGGTAGTAAGGCCACTGGCAACCAGGCCGAGTCCGGTAATTAGGGCCAGCTGAGGGCTAAAGCCCACCTCCTGCCTTGACTCCTAACAGACATTCCCCTCCCTTCCCAAAGCCAAAGGAGGGCAACAGACCCAGGTCTCCCTCTCCCTGGGAAAGTGTCAGTGCCAGACCTGGGAGTCCATCAAGTTTACCAGACTGGGGGAAAACCAGAGACAGAGAGGATGAGCAAAGTCCACGGATGAAGCAGATCAAGGAATCAGAAAGCCACCAAGCAGGGCCACCAAAATGCACCCTAAAATTAAGAGCGATCCTAATGCCGTTACACCACCCGATCAGCTCCCTGATCTTCCATAGGGGAAGTGGAGGGTCAGGTGATAGAAGCCAGCTGGTCAGATACCAGGGGGCATCTTGGGCACTGACGGAGGCCTTAGGCAGACCCCAGTCAACTTTTAGGTATGGCAAAAGGGTGGCAGTTTGGGGTAGTTGACTGAGCTGGTTAGGCTCAGTAAAGCTAGCTGGTTAGGCTAGGCTAAGGGTGCAGCCTTGACAGGAAGTGCTCTAACTTACAGCATATGTATAAAAGGCATGTTCTTCCTTTTCCAGCTGTGAGACTAACAGAACTAACAGACACATACACCTAGGAAAGAGGCAAGGCTTCACACCGCCTCCAGTGTTTCCATTGCTCATCTCAGCTGTTCCCCCTCCTTCTTGCTCAGAGCCCTGACTAGGCCCCTAACTCTCCCCATTCACCATGTAAGGAACTGAAGCACCTGACTTAGGTTTGTGAATTCCACTCCTAGAACCAGGCACCTAAAAGCAAGGCTTGGAGCTGCCAAGTGTCCCCCAGCCTCTGTCCTTCTGCAGATCTGGGCCTGAGCCTTTGTACGTCAATTCTCCATCTTCAAACTGAGGCTAACACCTCAGCCCTGCTCTGCTATGTCCTGCCACACAGGCTGATTGTGAGGTGAAACACATTAAGGTGTGCGAAGCACACAGCTCTCTTGGTAATAGAACCGTGTTAGCACCATCAGCAGAGATCTACCCTGCAGCCTTGGAACTACTTCAAGCATGCGAGCCAGTCAGAAACTGCCATGACGTCCTCCCCAACAATGTCAGTGTCAATAATCTGCAAAATTTCGTCCCCTTCATAAAACACCTTTACTTTTCTATGCATCACCTCCATTCAGTATTCATCTCATGTGGGACTGCCAGAGCTGGGGGAATTGTTCACTACATACATCTTCACTAAATTGTGATCTTTTTTCTCTCAATTGCCAACTCGTGTTTTTCACTGTCCGACCAGCTATAAGAGGTGCATAAAACAGCTTGAGTGGAATATCTCAAGCTTTTCAACACAAACTCTTGTCACCTCTCTTCCACATAGTCTGACGTGTTCATAAATTCTTTCATCCATGACCATGACTTGCTTTAGCAGTATTTCATGCTCTGAAGCCCAGTCATAGGCCATCAAGAGAACTATTGTGTGCGAATATTCAGCAAAGCCTTAACTTCCTGACCATTTCTATGCTGGCAAGCTTTCAAAACACCTTCACCAACCCAAATGAATACAAATCTATACATCTCTCTTCTGTTTTTCCTGTGCAATGGGGTTAAGAAAGTACAAAGGACTAACTTTGCTCACAGGATGGCACCAGCAGCAGGAACTAAGCTATCGGCCCTCTGTGCTCAGCTCAGGACTGCATCTCAACGCAATTCTGTTTCGGCTACTTCTATCTCTTACCACCGCCTGCTGCACCCCTGCTGCTAGTGACTCTGCTCTCAGCAACTTGAATGCAGTCCTGTTTTCCTAAAGACCAATCAACAGACACCTCTCTTTGAAAGTTGCTATGGAGATGTGTGTGTATCATTTTGGGCATCATTAAAACTTGTTACCAGCCATTCATCTAGGGCCAAATCCTGACCTCTTTAACTGTTTTTCACTCAGCCTTCTCTCAAGCCAAGCTACCACTGACTTGACTAGGAAATGGCTTATGAACCTCAGAACTGGCCTTTTCATAAATGCTGCTTCCCAGAAACTTGTCTGTTGCATTTTTAGCAAGACAAAATGGTCTTTTCATTGCAGAATGGCAATGCGATAAGAGTGAGGCCTGGTTCTAGGCTGGATCATTCATTCTGTAGAACTAACTGAAATAGCTAATGCAATTACTTGATTCGAAAACTATATCAGTTTCAAGAACAATGAATTATCCTGATTTGCTGGGAACATCCCGGTTTTGCAGTATTGCAACACTATCTTGGGCATTCATCAGAGGTTTGTGGAACATACATAAGTTGCACAGAGCGGTAAAGTCATAGCTATGCTAACGCAGGACCTCATCAGATGTTTGGACAAAGCAGGGGAGTGCAAAACTTACAATAACTGGGAAATAAGTTAGTAGTGTTTTTTTGTTTAGCATTGTCCTGGTACATGGTAGCTCCTAGTAATAAGTAGCTGTCAATGCTGGACTATTCTTCAGGGAAGCACCCCCCAGAGTCTGAATCTGTTTAAAGATCAGTCTGAGATGCAAGATGTGGAATCTCTTTCGTTGGAGGTTTTCAAGGGGAGGTTCGAGAAGCAATGATCTGGGATGATTTAAGAATTGCACCCTTGCATTCATGCAGGGGCTTGGGCCAGATAACCTTTGAGATCCCTTCCAACCCTTGATTCTATAATCCTGTACTGTTAGGGCCACTTTTAGCAGGTAAGTGTTATTAATGGAAGAGTCTAAAGGACACTTACAGGGATAAGAAATCTCCGTGGAATTTCCTGCATGTGATTATGAATGCTGTGATTTCTGCACTGTAAGTAAGTCAGCAGTTATGTAATCAGCTGGTTCCGCAGCAAAGCAGTATGGGAGCAGTGACATGTAGAGCTGAAAGAAGCTCGCACACTCAGCCAGCTGCAGTCCATTAGGAATGGATAAGGCTTAGTTTATTGCATCAGGGGCAGAACTGATTGCATATTTTTGTCAAGTTGTTGTTTCTTTATGGAAAATAATATAATGAAATAAACAAAAATCATGGAGAATTTTCACTTGTTTCTGGTTTTAAAACAAAACTAAAATTTTGCACTGCAAATGTTGCCTTTTGCAAAAATAGTAATATTTACAGGCTTAGGATTTCAGAGGATTTTAGCCCCTTTTTCCTATATTTTCCTGGGTGACAAGAAATAAGGAGGGATTCTGGATCGATTGCCAAACACTTCTCACAGAAAGTTTTATGGGGAGAAATGTTAAAATTTCAAACTTTCTTTAGGAAAGAAGCAGCTTTCTAGGATAAACAACTTGAGGCTCATGGGCTGGATTCAGCCTCCCATGCAATTTTTCCTGGCCCATGAAGCCCCAGGGAATTCTGCACTGATTTGGCAGTGACAGTAGTGTTGGCAGAGAAAAGTGGCACCACCTAGGTCAGAAGCACCAGTCACCCTTGGACCAAGCTGCAGCATTTCAGGCTGCTGCTTATAAAAAGTTTCTGACCCCTGCTCTATTGCTGCACAGAGGACCCCCTGCCATGAGGTGTGTGGACACCTCCTTTTAGTGAATCACAGCTTTGAGTTAAGCAGATGGACCTCAAGGCTGAGCAATGGAGCTGTCCTGGGGGAATCTTTGCAGACAATCACTTAGCAGGAGTTGCTCAACCAAGGTCATCAGGATCCTGGTCAAAAGCAGGAGCTGCTTCCATGAGACAGGTCTCTCCAGCCTGTTGTGAAAGTGCATATCTAATCTTCACTGGTCAAGGGTCTCAGTGTCTGACATGGCCTGCAGAAAAGCAAGTGGGATGCCTGGGTAATCTTGAAAAGAAACAGATATGGGCACAGGTAATACAATGACTTGGATGCCTGTGTCACTGCTGTCCATCTCTCCCTTGGGAAGTCCTAATTGTGTCGCATGGACCTCTCCCCCATCCTGCCTCACGTCCCATTCATACCTCGGAAGCGTGATGAACGCGTTGCTTGAATTCACTCCAGCCAGCCCAGCTGAAACATCAGTAAGGTAGTGCACACTATTTTTCTATCCTCCTCCCCCGGATAGATGTGAGGTAATAACACAACAGACAAGGATCTCAGGGCAAACCAGTGTTCAGCACATATCACAGGATAGACAGAGGGTAAGACAGACAGTGGGCATGGGTGATCAGGTGGCCCCCAAACAAAAGCCAAAGGGCTCTTATTGAGTAAATTTAGACTGACAGAAGTATATGACTGGAAGAGGTCTCCAGAGCTCTGCTAGCCCACCCCTCCTCCGAGGCAGGTCCTGATACATTTGTCTAATATATGCAGTATGGCTACACTTCAAATCAACACAATTTACTGTAGCAGGCAACCCTCAATCCTTCTGGATTGTGTTGGATGTGTGAGAGGTCACCAAGACCTTCAGTGCAGGAGTATGGAGGGGGTGGAGGCTGCCCAGACCTTCCACCCACCTTTAGACAGACTCCAAAAAGCCAGACTGGTGCCTCAGTGGGTGTAGTACATGCACATCCAGGAATCAGACCTGGGTCTCCTACATGACAGACAAGGATTCTACCACAGAACCACAGCAGTAGGTTAATGCACTGTACTTAGCAGAAGAAAACTAAGCTGACTGACCATCCCCAGGCATGCCCGAAGGACAGTGAGGTAACTGTCAACACTTACGGGAAAGCTGAGAATGCCAAGGACTAGTTTAGGTAAGGAGATTAAACAAGCAAAGGAAAATGTATGTGGAATATGGTGGCAGAAAAGTTCTGACATTCAGATCCACGGGGCTGTGGGAAAGGAGTGGGTGTGGGAAGCTCCACTAAGAGTACTTAAAATTAGATTGGACAATGCATCCTCATTTATTCTGCTGGGCTGTCTCCCATGGTAATTGGCAAGGAGAGGTCAGAATGGACAAAGTAATGTAACTGATTGCTTATTTCTGTCATCTGATCTTACTTAGACCCTCTAACAATGGGCGAGTACCACTGTCACCAGCCCAGGCTGTGTCTGCAAAGAGGGGCATTAGGGAATTTCCCACTCGTACTGGAGCACTTATGTAGCAAAGTCCAAACCCAGGCTGGGCGCTGATGCTTTCAGCGCTTGGTCAAGTCTAGCTGAGATAGGTCCAAAGCCCTGGCAGCCTTGCACCAGCAGTCCCACCATGTCAGCACTGGGGTTAAAGTAGTGCTAGGAGATGTCTCTCACTTCTGGTGGCTCAGGGCCAGTGAGGCTGGTTTGGCATCTGAGCAAGAAGCAGAAGCAACAGTTCCCTGACTTAGGAAGGGAATTTGAGGTTTCCAGTGTTTAGCGCTCTCAGCAGTCTGAAGTGTGTTAAGTGCCACAGCTATATGCAGAAAACCTCCCATGAGTCACACAGTACTTGAATGCTGCCTGGCATGCAAGGCACTGCCCACAGTTTGTGTCATTGGCTCCTGAACACTATTGCTACCAGACCATTATTAGCAGCAATTTGACTGTATTCTTGGCTGAAAAGGTAGCAGTGACTACTGAACTATTGGCAATCCTGAACCTCTGGGCAATAAAACCACCTATAAAAAGGAGATGAGTAATGGCAGCAGATAGCCCTTTTTGCCATACGAGTATTTGGAATGCAACAGGGTTTTAGAGCTCTTGTTTGCTTCCATAGTAGGCAGTGTAATGATGCATACAGTTCCAGTGTTTGGGGCTCTCAGGCCTTTGCAAATGAGAGAGAAAGAAACTGAATAACAGTTACATTATATGTCACAGGAAAAAACACAGTCCTCTGAAATAGCTGAGCTAAGTAGAACAGTGAGAGTGTTTTCACTCTGCCTTCATGGGGGACATCAGAAGTAGTGAGCCACATTTTGAGCTCATCTCATTGAAGTAACTCCATTGATTTCAGTGGTGTTATGGCAGATTAATGCCAGTGTCACATCATCTGAATCTGACTCAGCACTGCCCTTTCCAGAATCGGTAGCCCTGTGATGAAGAGTATTTCCTAGCAGTTAGAGCGTAGAAGTGGGGTTGGGACTCGTGGATTCTACTTCTGGATAGACTTCGTAAGTTTGAACTATTATTTACCTTCCTGTGGCCTCACTTTCTCCATGTGTGCAGTGGGTCTGTCTAACAGGGCATCACGAGACTTGATAAAGGAATGCCTATTAATGCTTGGAGTCTCTCAGATCATAGGGAACGCCATTAATGGGGTACTGGAGGAGTATAACACAAGTGGCTTAGATATCTCTCAACAACTCCAGAGGCATGAGTGTGAGGCTCACTCTGGGCTCATGTTGAAGGCTACCTCCAAACGACTTTGCTCTAAATGGGTCATTCAGCTTGGGAGTCTAAAGGAAAGTGGCGACATCACTCCTTTCTGGGTTGGCGTGACTACAAAACCTAGAATGCCTTATGCTATCCATGGGCTGCTAGGCTCAAGCAGACCATCACAACTCCAGATTTGTACTTTGATGGTGTCACAGAGCACTGAGGTGCCCTGCTCCTAGAGAGGGGAAACTGCCGGGGAAAAGAGCCCTAGCAGGGAATAGGAGCCCACCTGTGGGTTGCCAGGGCAACTGGAGGGAGCAAATGACCCACCCCTGCCAGCGGTCAGCTGCCTGTAAGGGGCAAGGCCTGGCTCTTATAAAGCCCAGGAGCTGAGGCCAGGGCAGTTCCCTGCCAGCAGCCAGAGAGACAGGAGCTCCTTCAGTCAGGATGTGGGAAAAAGCCTGATTGCAAGTACAGCTCATGACAGCTCTGGAGGCTTGAGCAATGATGTTAAGTTATAGCCAGGTGGCTTATGTTTCAGTTGTAGCCAAGAGGCTTGAGTTTGTGTTGATGTTACACCGGTGGTTTGGGTGAGGCTATAGGGGTTGGAGGAGGCCTCAGGTGGACCCACAGCGGCGTGGGGACCCCAGCGCCAGTGAGGGTGCAGTATCCTCAAAGGGGCCTCACAGTGGAGTGTGAGGACCCCAGTACCCGGAAGGGTGCAGCATACAGGGTGTATAGACCCCAGCCCTAGAGAGAGGCACTTTTGAGAAGCCCTAGCATAGGTGTGGTGAGCTCTAGAGAGGCTTCCCTATTGAGAAGCCCGAGTGTGGGCACAGCAAGCCCCAGATAGGGGGCAGCACATTTGAGAAGCCCAAGCATGGGCATGGAGAGTCCCAGAAAGGGGGCAACATTATTGGAAAGCCCAGGTTGGGCATGGCGAGCCCCAGAGAGGGGAGTGCTTTATTGAGAAGCCCAGCGTGGGTGTGGCGAGCCCCAGAGAGAGGGCAGCACTTGGAGAAGGCCCTGAGAGTGGGTGACGGTGCAGAGCCTCAGGAGGGGGCGGTGATATTGAGAAGGCCTGAGAAAAGGGCGGCAGTACAGAAGAGGCCCAAGAAACGGGCGTGAGCGCAGGTAGAGACAGACCAAGGTCCATTCCAACTGCGAGGCTTGGGGCGTGGTATAAGGGGTGGTTGGAGCCATGCATACATAGCCCATAAGGCTAGGGTGCCCCAAAGCACCCATTTGCAGGATGAGACCCACAAGGAGTCCGGGAAACCACGGGGTCTGAGCCAACATAAAGACATGTCTGAGAGGGCGTAAGGCAGCCTCCCAACTGATTTAAACCATCAAAGACATGGCGGGCAAGGAACAGAGGGTGCCCTTGGGCCAACTAGGCAGGGAGAGGGGGCCTTAAGGAGATCACGGCCCTCCTGGAGGACCCCGCCATAACAGATGGCTTTTGGCAAGCCTGGAAAGCTGACATGTCCAGAACCCACCACTAAGCACAAAACTTGACAGGATAAGGCACAGGGTAGGTGAGCCCATATAAAAAAACATTGGTCAGAAGCGAGCAAGTTGTATTGTTAGGAAAGCAGCCATCAGTCTAGCTAATCTAAGCCATCATCACTGACAAGCTTGCACAAAGCATGGAATTTCCTCTGCAGTGCAGCTGAGTCTCTCGTAAACCTCTGAACATATATTCCAAACGTTACGGCTCCTGTGTCCAGCTGCATGCTCTCTATGTTCCCTTCAGCAACCATTGCACTATTCCTACCATTTCTTCTTTCCTCTTTTGAGCTCTTTGTTTTGGATCCCTGCATTTTCCTGCATGTAGAGACAAGTCATTGCCTTTAAGAACCATGCCTATTATTTTACACTACAGTTAATGGGAACAATGAAAGCTCAGAGCCCAAGAGAGACTACAATGTGGAGGTGCCTGTGATGTGTCAGCCTGGGCATGTACAGAACACCTACTCCTTTTTTGCAGCAGCAGATATGCAGAACATGAAAAAGAAAAGGTGTGGTTCAAAGGAACTTGGTTGCAGTGGTTTCAGTTGCATGCAAAACTCTCTGGGGATCCGTGAAGAAAAAACCCTGCAACTTCACTGTACTGTTTCTTGCTAACTTTTCCAGGTGCTGTCAAGACGCTATCAGGATGAACATTTCTTTGTCACAGAAGCACCAAGTAGAGTTGGGAGGGAAATGGTCTCTCTGTCCTGTATTAAATTTTGAGATTTCAGATTTTGTTGCCTGTTCCATATTAGGGGAAAAATGTCAAATTCTCAAACTATTTTCATCTAGTAAAAATTTGAGGGGGGGGAAAAAAAAAATCTGCTTGAGCCAGTGTAAATGTTCTGCATAGAGAGTTTTGAGACATTTAGATTCCATTTCTACCCGTTTTCATTTAAAAATAAAATAAAATAAAATAAAAGCTTTACTACAGGAAGGTTAAAAATATAAAGCTGTTTTAAATTAGAAAAAGACTTTTTTTTAAATTTAGAAAATACCAAAAGCCCAATCTGATTATATCAAAACCATGTCCCTACTTTTGTTTGAATCAAGAAATTCCTCAAACTGTCCTCTGTCTGCAACAAGATTTGCTTTCAACAAATCTGTATTTTTTTTTTCTTTCAGTGAAAGAACATTGAATGCAAACATTCCCAACTAACTCAACCAGCATTAGCTACAGCAAAGCAACCACATTCCTACCACATCAGCCACATTTCAAGTATCAGAATAATGAAAAGCCTACACAAGATTAACAGGTCTTTGAGCTAGGTACCCAGGTTTTGTAGCCAATGTCCCACAAAAGAAGGAAGTGGCTATCATGAAGTCCAACTATATTTGACTTCCCCAGCCTGAATGACTGGGTGCCCTTTGATGGACTGGGGCCTGGGTCTGGAGTGAGGCCTGCATTCATATCCCTGGAGCTGTAGCAGGACATGTTATCTGCTGTGGCTCTGTGCCCCATCAGAAGACAAGGAGGAGGTAAATTAATACAGCTCTGTTTATCCTCCCACAGACTGACACCTAAAGTGCCAAGTTTAAGATTGTGCCTTTCCCGTGAGGCTTCTTCTTCCCAAGCTGACTGGCAGCCAACAGTTGGCTGGCCCGCTCTATTCATTCAGTCTGGGAGGATGCAGCTTGCATTGCCTGAACAGTATGTCGTGTAAAGGAACTCCTGGCAGGAGCCCACCACAGTACCCTCCCACCTGAGTTCATAAGCTTTATATAGGGAAAATGCAGTGTCTCTTCACTGTTTAATTTTTGCCAGGGTCAGTCTGTCCCCGTCACCCCTGAATTACTGCTGTCTGCTCTGTTGGCTAGAAAAGCACTAACTTGTCCCACTTGGACAGGGCAGTGGGAGCCTAGCAGGAGTGCAGTGTGCTCTCTTTGGTAACTGTATAAAGGCAGGCTTGCTACCGAATGCAAGAGAAATGTCAGCAAGCTAAGTGAAGCTTCCAAAGCACAGCGTGAGGATGGAGCCCAGGGCTTCTCCCTCCATGACAGCGCCCTGTCTCACAAGCTGAAAAGCCTTTTCCAGGCTCTGTGTCCCAGCCAAGAAATAGCTTCTACACTGCTCTGTGTCAAACACTAGACAAGAAACTCTCCTGCCTTCTACAAACAGAAACAGCGGAGGACTGGATGTTTTATACACTATAAAACAACTGAAATCAGCTCTCAGCCACTGCCCCAGTGCCTCATGCTCAGCATGTCCTATCACTGTGGCAGACTGGCTGGGAGGACTTGGCTGCACAGAGCAGAGAGTCTGCTCAGCCCTAGCAGCAAAAGGTGAGCCCTCCACTGCTGAATGGTGGAGCCTCCAACTCCTCAAAGGAGAGCCAGGAGGCTGGCACATGTGAAGTTTGCCTGGATGACCCTGTGCTCCCTCTAGCCCTATGCTTAGTTCCCAGTGAGGCCTGGAGAGTCATCCGGTCTTCTGGATCTCAGCTGTCCCACAGAACAATGGGGTTGTGCCTTGCTACACAAAGGAACTGTGAGAAAAAGTATGTTAACGTTAACTTGTAAGGCATTCAGCTATGCAACTGTGCATTTCACTCTTCACAGACAGGTGTCAAGAAGGAAAATGAAGTGGGATATTGTCTAGCTACAGTGACTGCAATGAACAGAGCAGGCAGTATGCCTCCACTCTCCAGGGCAGGGTTCCTAATGCACTAGACACAGAGAACTACCTCTTCAGCTAGTGTGAACTGCCATAGGGGTGTCACTGAGTGTAGTGGAGTGGTGGTGACTCACACCATCTTTAGAGCAAGCTAAGAGCTCCCAGCTAGGCCAGCATTTACACTGCCTACTCTGTGTGTCCCTCAGCTTCAAAAAGTTACCTTTGGTTCTGAAATCTGCACTCCGGAGTTTAGCATTTTGCAGGATTGGGCTCCAGTGCTGTAATTCCCTTTCAGTGAGTTTTGCAAAATCATCCCAAATCTTCAGAACATGACTTTGTCCTGTAACCAGATAGGGAGTGGCATGCTCTAAGCAACCAGTCAACACTGATTTTTTCTCCAGTAATTCCACATATTTGCAGTTTTGGTTTAGAAAAATGTTTTTAAATGATCACTTGCTCATTGAAGCATGTACATTTTCAAGCTCTTGACCTCATTCTGTCCTGATCTGACTCGGCACCCAGTCAGGTCAGATGACATCTAGGCAGAGGAAACACTACCAAAGTACAACATTCACTTTGCACTGGTTCCAGTGATGGCACTGAACAAGGGTCAACTTCTTACAGCCCACAGGCCAGATCCAGCCAATGAAGCCATTTTATCTGGCCTGTAGAGCCAGGGGGCTTCTGCAGTGTTTCAGTGGCAGGGGACCTCACCCACACAATGACAGCACAGCACTGCTGTGGTCCCCTGCTCCAAAATGTTGATGACCCCTGAAGATTAGGGCACTGGTGCAAATGTGATGACCAGTGTTTCATCTTGCCTGGCCAAGGGGTTTCCATTTGGGTAGCTGCAGAGCCAGCTGGCATTATTTCTAGAATACATTTTCAATGGAAAATCAGGAAAGTGTCTGCTTTGTTCAGAAAATATCACAGTTTCATAACAAAACCTTCAAACCCGTTAAATTAAACATTAACATTTTTTTGCAGAACTTGAATGTTTTTGTTTGTTTTTGAGAATTATTCCAATTTGGCCAAAAGTTTTCACCTGCTGAAAGCTGGAAAATATTCATCATTCTTTTTATGTGCCTATTTTAAAATGTTTTTTGTTCAACAAAAGTTGAAATTTTCCTCTGAAAATGTTATAAAAATTATATTTTTATGTCTAAATTTCCGCAAGGGTGAATAAACCTTTTCTGATTAAGGTCTGATGTTGGCAAATAAGGATTTTACTCAAAAATCACCTCAGTTCTAGGTAAAGAGATGGCCCCAATCTGCAAAATGTCTTTTTTGTTTTAACTGAGCAAGATTTCTCAATACTGAAGTAAAGGGAGGACATCCTCCACGCTGAGATGTCTGGAATTTTGTTGTTCCCAGACTTTTTTAAGGAGTAGCTTGTTAGACAAACACCTGGCTAGACTGGTTTACACATCTACACGCTTGTGACCAGACAGAGACGATCCTGCCTTATGCAGGGGGTTAAACTGAATTGCCTCCTCGGTCCCTTCCAGCCCTACTTGAATCTGATTCTATGATTCTTCACATGCTCTTGCCAGGCGCTTTTGAGGTGCCCAGTTCTGCTCCCACTGCAGTCCATGGTCCCGATTCTCTGCAGAAGCCAAGGCTCCCTCACTGCCCAGTAAAGAAGCCCCGAGCCACAGATATGGCAAGGCTTGCTCTCTGAAATATCTGGCCTGCTGGGAATGATTAAGGTGTGCCCTCAAGTCCCAGGTAAACATGGTAACAATGCGTGTCAAGCCCAGTTTAGCCGGGAACATATTGCTTCAGATTTTATGAGGGGAAATACAGCGGCCAGTCATGTGGATTGTAACAAAACATCCAGAACTTATCACTTTGAGCTTTGCTTTTTAAACGCACCAAAGCTGAGAGGTTTGTAGCACAGGGCACTTCTTTCCACTTGTCCAAGGGTGAACTTCCCTACCTGTGGAGCAAGAGGCAGCCCATCTATGTATGCCTGTATTTGCTTGGGGGTGGGTGAGAAACCAAGGAGGCTGTAGGGCAGCTCCATGACCCAGGCCCATGCACTACTCCAGTGGTAGCCACGGTGCATGTAGGCTCCCTTCAGGCAGGCTCATCACTGTTTCACAGGGAGTTGTGACTGGTTGGAGAAATACCTGAGTGCACCCTTCACTTGCTGTAGGCAGCCTGCACTGTTTCTACTGCCTGAAGCACAGCTGTGGATGTGGATGTGGATGTGGCAAGGCAAGGCAGAACAGCACTGGGAAAGCTGGGAGCCATCACTCCTTCCACAGGCAGTTGCACCAGTGGTAGCAACAGCAGAAGCTACAAACTCCAGGTGCTTTTAAAGCCTGGACCTGGCCACATGGAAGTGATTATGCCTGTACTGACATGCTGTTCAGCAGAGAGAGTGCATGCAGTGTGTGGAGAGGTCTGTGGCCACAGAGAGGTCAGAGGAGGCAGATGAGGCCTCGCAGTGCCCCAGGAAAGCATCTGCAAGGTGAGGAGTGGTGTATGGGTGACACCAGGGCAGCCACTGACAGGGGGTTTCCACCAGAGACAGCTGGGCCAGGCTGGGCTCTGCTGGCACAGACACCTGGGCAGGTAGCACGGAGCTATGCTGTTGGCTGCAATCTGCACCAGAGCAGACTGGCCAGTCCCGAGGGGAGGGGGTTGGGGGAATAACACTGGGCTAAGTGCAGCTCGGTGTTCTCCGCACGAGGGCAGCTACGCCAGGGGCTGACGCGGAGGAATGTTGGGAGCAGGCAGAAAGCTGGCAGTGACCCTCCTCCTGCTGCTGCCCCACTGCTGTGCCAATGTGCATCAGTGACGTAGCTTACCATGAGCCATAGGTGTATGACTAAATGTGATGTGCCCAAAGCCCCATGTGATGGATACTACACAGCGAACTGGCTTCTTCCCTCCTGACATGCTTCTGGCTAGCTTGTGCCAAGCAGGCCTACAGGCAGCAGAGTCACTGCATGGCTGCTCTGGCCTCTAGCTGCACGCCCCTGCAGCCGGGGTGCTAGCAGGTCCAGTGGTAGCTGAGCACCAGCCCGCAGCTTTCTCAGAACCCTGTAAGCAACAGGCCTGATATAATGTACTTATTAAGAGCCCAAATGTGAACACAGGAAGGCATGGGATGAAGACACTGAGTCAAGCTGGATTTACTCAGCTCCAACAAAATGAATGTGGAGGGGAGAAAACTGCCAATACATGATTTAGCACTTAAAGACAGTTCAGGTTCTTACTAACCCTAAATCTTGATATGCTAGTACCTCCCTGGAGGCAGGGAAACTTCATCTTCCAGATGCTGTAACTTGAGAAGAGGGAATGGTAGGACAATTCATTAACATTAAATTCAAATTAAATGTTAAATTTAGCAGGTTTAAAATTACAGTAATAATAGATACAGCAATCTGCAACAGGCACTACACATAGCATGGCACAACTTTTCTTTTGTTCAAGCTAAAAGATTGATTCTGCCTGGTGGAAACAATGGTAGGCTTTTATCCTGCTATGTGGACTATCCACTAGAAAAAGAGTACCTTTAGCCTAGAGACAGAGATATTCATCTGAGCTGAACTCACCTATGCATACTGAATTGTGCCTTCTTCTATCTTGCACAAGCCTACTACAATCACAGAATCAGAAGGCTGGATAGGATCTCAATCAAATCCAACCTCTGGCATGGATTCTCTGTTTCTACATATGATCCCAGAGAGATGCTGGTCTAGAATCTTCCCAAAACCTCTAGTGAAGGGAACTCCACACCTTCCCAGGCAGCTTGTTGACTGGAGTGAACATTTCAGTCACAAGGATTTGTGAATATGTAACTGATAAAACCCCTATGGCTTTATGCAGCATACAATATCTGCTCAGCACTGGGATTTTATGCAATGTCAGCATTTGAATTTAAAGAGTCTCTAAGCTGGCTCTTCAAGCCTCTACCTTGGGTTGCAGGTTTGTTATATTTTCTGTTAAGGTTCTTTGTTTATCAAATCCCGAGGGTAAGTGTCAAAGTCTAGCAAAGAAAAGCACCCACTTTCCTGCAACCAGCTGTGATCGGTATTTAGTATCACATACCGAACAGCAAGACAAAAGGCAAAGATAAACTCATGACCAATTAATCCAGGCAGATGAAATCACCCTCCCAAGGCAACAGAGAAGTTCAACATCCAATGTCTCAACCCTCAGCCACACCGGGCATCCTACTGACCACTTCTCTGCAACAGGGTGGTATTGCTTCAGATGGCTCCTGCACAGTGGGGGATCCACCACTCATTTCCCCTCTCATCACCTGAGTTGTGCTGCACTGAACCAACCCTCTTCTCCTCCAGGGAAGGTACATGGTCTTCCCCACAAGTGAGACAGGTTTTCTGCTGTTTTCCTCCTCCGTTCACTGGAACTGCACTGCTCTGTCTGGAATCACAACAGAACAGGCAGGGTTTGTAGGCATTCCACTGCAGCTTAGCTTCAAACAGTATGAGTAAATGCAATGGCTTGATGTCTGGGTTGTAGGTACCTGGCCTCAGCCCACTACATTTGAACTTCATCTTTCTCTAGTTCCAGCTTTTGCATCTCCAGCTACTGTACTCTGGGTTGTGACCTCTGCCTGGCTTCTGACCACCCATCAAGGTCCCCTGCTCTAACCACTATCTAAGTTATCCTGATAATTTGGGATCCTAGTAATATATATATAATCATTAATAGGAATTAATTGCAT
>NW_005842063.1:3231-13109 GCF_000455745.1 Alligator sinensis | reverse complement strand
TGTAGGGAAGCCTGGCTGGCTGGGTGTGCTCATTATGCTTTAGCTTTACCTGCTAGGCTTTCTGTAGCAGCTTAATTAAATGACAAAGACTCTTGGGTATATTTCATAATAAAATTCCCTTTTATAAAGGTACTAAATGATGAAAAGATGTAGGCATGTTATGGATGTAACTGGCATATCATATAGGTGTTGATAAGCGCATCCACAGAACATAGTTCTTTTACATGCTTATAAGAAGTCCTGGAGGGTACAGCAGTTTCCCCAAAGAAAACTTCCTATTTGTTCCAGAAGAAACAGGGAGAAGTCTTAAAAATGGTGTAAAATGCATCTAATTTGGTGCATCCTTTATTCCTTGTATTTAAACAAGGTCCACGGCTCCCCAGTGCTGCACACAGCTGTATGATCACTATGACACGTTCTCCCTCTCAGCCAGGGGAGCGGGATGGCGTTGAAGCGGGGAAGATGCAGTTTCATTAGGGATGTTGACCTAAAGAAAACAATGGGGGCGTTATCTCTTCCACTTGCAGGGAAACAAGCTCAGTAGGATTATAGATTAGTAGTTCTGCATGTTGGTGTAGTGAAAAATTCCCATATAGGGTATAAACTTGCAAAGAAGATATCAGATTTACCCAAAGAACCTTGTCTGCATATAGGGTAGAACTGTTTCCTCTGTGTGTCTAACTGACAGGTTTTTAGCTGCATAAGTGCCAAGAATGCCACTCACAAACAAGTAGTGATCCTATTTCCCCAACAGTGTGGATGTGTAAGTGCATGCCCATAAACTGAACATGCATGTGTAGTGGTGTCTGAGGTCCAAAAAGCAGGTGACTGGAACTCTGCAACTGGGGGAGAAGGTCCCTCTCAGATTTCACCTCAATACTGGGGCATTCGTCTCTGTGACTTTCTAGCTACCAAACCACAGGTCACGTCTTACCTGTATCATTTTCCAGCTCTCCTTTGGAAGCTGGACTCCTAGGCAGTCAAGACAGAGAGATATGGGGCCAGGAGGCAGCAAGCAAGCCAGAAGTTGTTGGGCTCCCACACCGGATGGTGTGGGGCAAGATAAGTACTGTCTAGGAAGGTGTCGGATCCTGGGTCCCAGTCTGAACCTTGTGCCTTCTGGGACAGAAGTAGTCAATCTCTATAATTAGCCTTGTGCATGCAAGATGGGGGCCAAAAGTGGTCAGGCAGGAGGCAAGAAAACTGCCACTTAGGCAAAGTGCAATTGAAGTCCACCCTTGGTGACCTTCCCATGATCACTGCTTCCCTCTCCACATGTATGCCTTGAGATGGGCTAGAGTCAGAGAGAATCTAGGAGCAGGCAATGAAGATGATAAAGGGTTTGGAAGCAAGTCATACGAGAAGAGGCTAAAGGAGCTAGGCATGTTCAGTTTGCAGAAAAGGCACTTAAGAAGGGACATGATAGCAGTCTTCAAATGCTTGATGAGTTACCATAAAGAAAAAGGAAAGCACGTTTTCTGTCTTGCTGCAGAGAGGAGGACACAGACCAACGGCTTGATGTTGCAGCAAAGTAAGTTTAGGTTGGATAACAGGAACAACTTCTTAACCGTTAGAACAGTTAGGCAGTGAAACAGTCTGCTTAGGTAAGCTGTGGACACTCCATCACTGGAGGTTTTCAAGAAGAGGCTGGGCAGCCACTGGTAAGGCATGACAGGTGTTGCTATGCCTATGTTCTACTATAGACTTTGCTGGTTGCTGCATGAGGCTGGGCGGGAATTCTGCCCCCTTTCCCCCCTTACCACCTTGCTGCTACATGAATCAGGGCTCTGGGTTTTTTGAAGCCTTTCTCAAAAGTATTGGGTGTTGGCTGCAGCCAAGGCTGGGGATTTTGACTGGAGTGAGCCAGTATTCCTGCTGGGCCTGAAAGCTGGAGGTTCCTGGCTAGAAGGCTGTGGGTGTTTTGGCAGTCTGTTAAAAACTGTTGCTGACCCCTGTGCTAGATCATTTTTCCTTTAAAGCCAGCCTTTACTGTGTCTACATCCCCAACGCCATGGCAGCAAGTTGTTGCACTCAAAAAGTTAGAGCCATCTCAGAGCTTGAGCATCAAGAGCTAACAAATTTTAAATCAGGGAGAAAGAATCAAGTTCCCTTAGACCAAAAAAAAGTGCCTAGTGGAAAAGACAGTGGCAAGATAGCAAACATCTGTGTGTTGGCATGTGAGGCAGTCTGGCCAGGCCAATGGCAATGCTGTTACACATCTGCCTGGTCCAGGTCCTCACTCCATTATTTAGAATCAGGGTAATGTGTTCAGAAGAACCTATTTGACTGAGAAGTCCAAGCCACTTTGCCCCCAAGTTTTCAAGTGGAAAAGCCTCCAAGTGAACTTTTGGTAGTCTACAGAGCACAACCTTTTTCCTCCATCTGGGGCTGGCAACTTTCTGCTACCATGGGCTGGAGCTTACAGCTCTGGCCCCTGCTTCTCTTTCCTATCCCTCCAACTCAAGATGCCTGGCCTGTGCTTACCCCTCTGTAAACATCCCCTCTGCAATGAGGGTGAGCATTTGTATGAGAGAACTGGAGGGAGGGCTGCTGAGCGGCAGAGGAGACAAGTGGCTCAGCACAGCTGCTGTGGTTGGGTCAGACCTTCCTGGGCCAGATCATCCCATGAAAAGGTTTGATCTGGCCCAGGGGCCATAGGGTGCTGATCCTTGTCCTTCATCATTACAATCCAGATAAAATGAAGTCCCAATCCAGAGCTCATGGTCCCCATGTAGTCCATCTGGGCTTGGATTGGGAATTTTGGTTTGGGTGCATGATAAAACAAATTTCTAAAAGCAATATATATTGCTTGGGGCTGCAGCTCCCTCCCTCAGGAGTCCTCAGCTGGACAGATCTTTCCCTCTATTGCCTCCAGTTACAGAAGAAGGTGAAAAGAAACTACATTCATGTGCCTGAGAAGCCACAGGCCACTGCTGCTTACACAGGTTGGGCAGGCCTGCTCCAAATGCACTAATCATACACTCTAGCCTGAGCATAGCTGTTGAAAGAAGGGAAGGCCTTTGACATGTATATAGGATTTGCTGACGAGGGCAATCTCCTGGTGTGGTCCTGCTTCATTTGTAATCAATGGCTCATATGCCTGCTGACAGTGAATGGACACTCTGCCCTTCAGGTGCACTGTGGGGTTATGCAATGTACAGAGGAGGGTGGAAGATTCCTTTCTGACCTCACAGGTAAGCTGTTTTCTTCCCAGAGCAGAAGCTTTCATTCTCCTTATCCTTATCTGCAGAGCCATAAGCACTAAACCGAACAACAGTAAATGATACTGAAGTACCAGCAAAGAAAAGAACATGGGAGACCTGTGTTCCTTTTATGAATACTGTATATGCCAGGTAGTTATTCTGTTGTTAGTGCAAAGGTAGGAAAGCATTCAATCAGTTACTTCTGGTGGAAAGAAGGGAAGAAGAATGGGATTAGCCCCATCACAACCCTAACCCTAACCCAACCCATTTCCTTTCTTCTGGTCCTGTTCTAGTAAACAAACTCTTCACGGCTGTTTGGAACAAGCTGTTCTCTCTCCTTGAACTTTAATACTGGTCACAGGCTCCCAAGGGGATGTTAAAGCAGAGGCCAAAATCCAGCTGGGGCTGCGGAGGTGCTGGTGTTGGAGAACCAGGGCACTGTAACTTGATGACCTAGTTTAACAGCTTGAGAGAATCATGGGACTCTGTCCTGCCCAAGCAGAAGCTGTCACTTGGGAAGGCTGCCCATGGAAAGGTCAAAAAGGTACAGTTTGCCTTGGCACTATAGCAAGTGGCAATAACATTGTAAAGCCCTGGTGTCTGTAAGATTCCATGCAGTAATTTTCCACAAGGAAACACGATGCAAAATATTTCATTCTTTATCTTGCTCCTGTAACAGGAAACACGATGCAAAATATTTCATTCTTTCTCTTGCTCCTCTACCTCCTGCCACTTAATCAAGCTGCCTTTCCCCTTCTTCCAATCCTAGGGTGCAACATGAGCAAAGAAACTCATCCACCTTTCAGACATGCAGTACAGAGAGTGTGCTTTTCTTTCTTTTGCCAGGCTGCAGAAAGGAAGGCCCTGGCTTGGCACCACTCCGACACTCAGGCAGGGAGGGTCTCAGGGGGCCAGGAGCAAGCAGCTATGTCATCCATTTATGAGCCACTTCAGGGGACCCTTTTCCCCACTCCGAGTTCCCTATGTGCTGCCAGTGTAAGCATGGACCTGGTGCCTTAGACCTGTAGTTTCTCTTTGCCTCCCTTCTTTTTGGTACTTATACTATGTCCATTCTGTGGGCTGAGTGAGAGCCCTGGGGCACACGCAGATATACGAGGCAGTGGCGGGGACCAAGCTCAATGTGAGCAAGAGCACCTGCCTTGCTGTGGGCGAGCACAGGGACCTGGAGTCCCTGAGGGTCTCTGTCCCCCATGAGGGCGTCGGAATCCTCGGGATAGATTTCGAGGCTGAGCTGACCAGCAGGACAGCATGGGAAGTGACAGAGGCAAAGGTAAAGCAGAGACTGGGGCTGTGGCACATGCACTCCCTTGCCATGGGGGCGGGGGTGCGTCGCACTTGTGAAGGCGGTGTTGTTACCAGTGCTTCTGTACGCTGCACTGGTCTTCCCTCCTTCCAAGCCTGTCGCCCACAGGACCCAGAGGGCCGTGTGCATTTTCTTCTGGGGCTCCCGATGGGAAAAGGTCACCAGGAAGACTTTGTACAAGGACAAGAGGGCTGGGGGCAGGGGCATGCCAGACATCCTCCTGTTCCTGTAGGCTAAGTATATGAGCCAGATCTGCAAGCTGGAGACGGGCACAGAATCCAAAACCGCCTGCCTGGTGAGATATGTTGCAGGGCACATCCCAAGACACTGGGGGGTGTTCACCTTGACCAACCACAGACCGTGGATCATGGGCGCACTGTGGTTCTACAAGATCCTAAACCAATGCCGCAGCTTGTACGGCCTGCAGAGCGCAGGCCCCGCCACCGTGAGCAACCACAAAAAGATCCAGGAGATGGTGAGGCTGAGAGACATCACGTCACCCGTGGACCTGCTACTGGGCAATGTGTGCCAGGCTATGTGGGAGCGCATCGACCACAAGGACCTGTGCAAAGATCACAGGGATCTGAACTGGCTAATAGCCCACCGAGCCCTGCCAGTGGGGGCCCGGAGACATAGAGAGGGTCAGCTGGGGAGACCCAGCTGCCCATGGCACAACTGCCATGGAGTCACCAAGATGATCGACCACCTCTTCTGGCTCTGCATCTGTGCAAAGGAGGTATGGAAAAGGGTGAAGCAGCTCTGTGAAGCGGTGACCAGCATCAACCGGCTAGCCAGAGAAGCAGCGCTGTACGGCCACCTTGCCAAACACCAAGGCAACCTGTCGGCCCGTTTCGACCAGTTTGCGCCCTGCGTCAGGAGCGCCCTGCGGAAGGCCAGGAACCTCCTGTTGTACGGGCACATGGACGTAGAGGTAGTGGGCTGTCTGAAAATGGTGCTGAATGAACTCCAGACCTACTACCAGGCTGGGTCTAGCTTTTAAAGGCAGGTGCAGATGGAGCCTGTCCCCTGTGGCCTCAGGGGACTGGCTACCCTGATTGTCCCACTAGGACCAGTTGGACCCAAGGCAGTAATCTGGGCTTGCTGCAGGGATGAATTGCCCTGATCCTCTGATGGAGACAGGCCAGACCCAGGTCCTTGCCTGGCCTCATGATACTCTCCCCACCTCATGCCCAACTAGGTCCACTCCCTGCCTAGCAGTTATTTCTGCATCCAAACCCATCCTATTCCCTAGGCTGTACATCATTTCTGCCCCTTCCTCAGCCTCCATATTCATGTTGCTTCCAGTCCACCCTTTGTTCTTTCTGGGGTCTTCACTCTCTTCCCCCAGGCCATAGGGGCAGCTGCTGCAGTGTCCCCTTTTTTTCTCTCCACAGACTTAGTGCTGGTTGTGGTGGGGGAACTACAGGACAGCTGCATCCTTTCTGCTCTCCCCTTACTGCCAATGACCTGCCCATGATGTCAGGTTGCAGAAGCGGGCACTGCCTGACTCTTGCAGCAGACCTAATTGGCTGCACTACCCCAATTGGTTACCCACAGGAGGGGCAAAAACCCAGCATGGCCAGACTGGCCCCAGCCCTGACTGAGATTCCCATTGCCAGCAAGGAATAAGGAAGAGTCAATAACACTGCTGTTTTTTCTATGGCAGTAGGATCTAGGGACTCAGTCAAGCATCAGGCCTCTGTTGTGCTGGGCATTGAAGTGACTCATAACAGTGTGTTAATCCTTCTTTAATGTTGTAGCATGTGGAGACTAGTGTCTAATTTCTCAGCCATCCTTTGCAATCTTGGATACTTAAAATGAGCCACATAAATCCATATGCAGGCAACTAAATAAACGGTCAGATTTCCAGAGACACCATGCATTTCCAACTGCCAGTGAAATCAGTGGGGCCCCACTAGACCTAAATATGGCTGGCAGCAGGTGCATTTATCAAAGCAGCTGCTTTTCTTATTCAATCTGTGCAATCAATCAGAGAGACAGAGAAGCTATTTCTTCTTGTCAGTGAGTCCAAGGGCCTGGAATCTGCTCTCTGGAACAGGGTGTATTGAGTTCAGAGGGACTGCAATGGAGGCACCAAGTGCAAACTGAACATTATCTGGACTGAGCACAGCAAAACACTCCCAGAGAACACTGTCCTAGTTAGATAGCCACAAAGCATAAGGCAAAGAGATCCCTTGTTTCTGCAGAGGGAATTTGGTTCAGGATGTCCTGTGACTGCTCACATCACACGAGTGATAAGCATGATCCCTCACCAACCACTAGAGATAACATGCCCCTTGTAAAAAGACCCTGCGATAAGGACAGCTTTGCCCAACAGCCCACACGATGACCTGCATCAACAAACATACCACAAAAGAAAAATTTCCAGATCAAGACATTCTTCATCAGCCAATAGGGTTTATTAATAACCTGTTGCATGTACTCTTCACAGGCATCACTAGGCCAGGGTATTGGCTTGTAACATGGCCCTTTTGTCACAGCGATTCTGAACAGCTAAGCTGTAATAATGTGGTAGAGTTCAGATTACTGATTTGGTTTGTCCCTGGTAAAGAGGAGTTCTGAGCAAAGAGCTCAGATTTTTGCTCACATGAGTTTCTACACTGTACCCAATGACCATGGTATCAGGATACTTCCTCTTACACTATATTGCCATCACATGTATGGCAGTAGGACAAAGTGGCCCCATAGAGCTAGTTGCTGTACAAGCCTATAGTGAGAGCCCAGGAGTTCAACAGACTGGACAGACAAAGAGAATAACATTCTCTCTACAGAGGAAAACCTGAGGCACAGATCCAATAAAGGGGAATAGAGGTGTCTAAGTCCAAACCTCACCCCACCCAGAAGACACCTAACCATAGGGGCATGTGCACTCACTAGGTGCCACATTGTTTAACCTTAAAGTTCCCCAGGCACCTGAAATCCTGCCTTTGAACAGGCCCAGAGCTACCCCAGCTCAGCACCTAGCTCACACCTAAGGCAGTCAGGATCCAGGGACTGGGTGTTTTGTGCCTGTGTCCTCTGAGGGACCAAGCACCTAGACACGCAAATAAGCTTCACACCCAGCACTGGGCCAGGCTTCCCACAAAAGGCAGTTGACAGTGGAGGCTTTCCTTTAGGATGTGACACAGCCCACTTCCATGCGATAACCTGGTGATTGGCCAGAACTGGGAGGCATAGGTTCAAGTTCCTCAGTCTGAGGGAGGTGGTTAAATCTACATCTCCCACCTCCAAGCAGAATGCCCAAGCCATCAGGCTATAGACCAATGGTGCTCAACCTCCAGGCCACAGGGGACTCCCCATGGGTCCAGAGATTTGGTGGCAGGGTAATGGTGCTAGCATTAGTTGTTCCCAGAGCCACAACAATTAATGCTGACCCTGCTCTCCCATCAACAATTTTCTGGACCCATAGGGAGCCCTGAGAACCAGATGACATAGCCCCGTATCCCAGGCTGCAGTTAGGTCTATTGCACAGGACCAGTCTGCGACCAGATCTGCTACATGGGGCTGGATCATGTGCCAGATCACACCTGAAGACTAACCCCATGTTCTCACTCCACACCAGCTTGTGGACTGGCCCCATTCCCCTCATCTTGCCCACGGGGCCAGAAGGTTGAGCACCGCTGCTATAGACTGTTCCACTTAAGGACACTTCCAACCATTCTGCTGATGCCGTTCCATTGCCCAGAAAAAGATCCAGGATCGTCATATCCGAGAGAAACAGAGCAAGTAAGCATGGCTCTAGCCTAGTGATTGAGGCACTCACCTGGAAGGGGAAGGCCTGGGTTCCAGCTCCTGTATTCAGGACTCTCTCCGATACATTAAATGGTCATTTGATGAAATGCAAGAAACAGTACTGAGAGCAGGGACAAGAGCCAAGATCTCTGTCACCTGTGCTGTCTTTTTTTTCTCTTTGACCCATGCATTATTTTATGCAGTCAAACAGCTTCAGCAAAAATGGTGGGCAATACCCCTCTTCTGAATAATTTATGGCTCAGTGCCAAGTTACTCTTAGGAGGTGGGAGAACTGTGTTTGAAGCCCATCAAACTCAGGGAATTAAACCATGGTCTCCCATTTCCTGGGTGCACACTCTGAGCACCAGACCCATAGATAGGCACCTATTTTCAAACAAGAGTTCTAGGTGTGGATCCCAAGGCAAAGAGAAGGGTTAAACCGGAACAACAGACAAGATTTCAGATGCTGCCCTGCTATGGCCTGTTCCTTGTTTAGACAGCTGGTAGTTCTGGGTCCCAGTCCGAGACATCTAACTTTTCTCATGTATTGGGATCTGGATTCCACTTGGAGACCAAGTATCTAAGTCCTCTGTTGAATTAGGTGGCATTTCCAGGGGAGCCCATGCCAGAGCCAAGCCTTGAACTCAGCTGAGCACATTAACGTAGGACTATGTTTGTGACTGCAGCTGCACAAAGGTAGAACTCTTCTCTCATGCTCTCCCTGGTTCTTAGTTCTTAGACCCAAGAACCCCACTACCTACCTACACTACTGACAAGGTGGTCATTCCCCTGCAGCTGGGTCCACCTCAGTCCTGCAGGTTGCTTGCAGGTCTCTTACTGAGAGAGAGACAGCCTGATTGCCCACTGCCCTCATAAACTGGGCCTCCTAAACACCCCTGCCCCCTGTGTGGGGCCAGGCCCTCTTTCTCCCCTCCCTTCTTGACCAGGGGATTTCATTGCTCTTGAAAAAGGTGAAAAAAATGCCTGTGAAGGGGGTTCTCCTGAAACCTGGCCCTCTCTGCAGCATCTCCACTGAAATCTTGGAGTTAAAGGCAGGAGTTAAAGGCTACACTCTTGATCCATACAGAGTGCAGACATGCAAGGGCACCAGTAGTCTCCGCACCACATCATGCAGCCAGACAAATTGGAGGATCCCTCCTGAGCATTCCCAATCTGTACCTGGTCCCTGACCAGGCAAAGGAGCAGCAGGACCCAGGCCCACTAATGATCTGGGAGCAGGTGAGGGTGCACTGCCCCTGCTTCCAGGCAGGCTGAGGTCTACCCAGAAAGAAGCCTGTTTCAGCTTCTTTCCTGATAGCCTTGAAGCAGCAGCCTGTGCATGTATACATGCCCACACATGCACAGGGTCAGGAAGCCCTATGCTAGGCAAGGAAATTGTGGTAGCACACTCTGCTGAGGAGCTGTTGACTCAGGAGAGGGCAAAGGGAAGCAGCCCCAGCCATTGAACCATGTCACAAGCTCCCATCCTAGTTTCATAGTAGCTAGGGTCAGGAGGGATCTGGACAGATCATCTAGCCTGACCCCCTGCCACAGGCAGGAATGAATCCTGGGATCACAAGACCTCAGACAGGTGGTCA
>NW_005842063.1:0-2894 GCF_000455745.1 Alligator sinensis | reverse complement strand
CTTGCTTGATGCGGTCTGGTACTGGCGGCTCATGTTCACCTTGGAGTCGATAATGACTCCAAGATCCCTTTCCGCCTCTGTGCTTTCAAGAGGGGATCTCCCCAGCCTGTATGTATGCTGTGGAGTTCTTCTCCCCAGGTGCAGTACCCTGCATTTGTCTACGTTGAACCCCATCCTATTCTCATCTGCCCACTTTTGTAGTCTGTCTAAATCTAGTTGCAGCCTCTCTCTCCCTTCAAGTGTGCCCACCTCTCTCCACATCTTAGTGTCATCACAATGTGCTTTCAACGCCCTCATCCAAGTCACTGATGAAGATGTTTAACAGTGCAGACCTGAGGACTGAGCCCTGGGGTACCCCCCTGCTCACATCTTGCCAGGTTGAGTGCAATCCATCCACCACCACTCTCTGGGTGCGCCCCATCAGCCAGTTTTTTACCCATCCAACTGTGTAGGCATCAATTCCACAGTCGCTTAATTTATTAATGAGAATGGGATTTATTAATGAGATGTCCAACAGCAGTGTTCTTCCAGTTGCAGGACCCCTAGGAATAGGCTCCAGGCTCAGCAGAGGGAGGCTGCTGCATCCTCACCTCTGAATGCTCTATCAAGGGCAGGTGAACTGAGGACAGCCCCCCTAGCCCTGGTCACTAACTCCCTTGGCCAGGCCAGGCCATTTTTAGAACCATTGATATCCTAAACCTGGTGGCCTTCTACAACCAGGTCACAAAACTTGGACGCAGGTGTCGTGGTGGACGTAGTTTTCCTGGACTTTAGGAAGGCCTTTGACACTGTCTCTCACCCCATTCTCATTAAGAAATTAGGTGACTGTGGTGTCGATGCCTACACAGATGGGTCACAAATTGGCTGGAGAGTCCCTGTTCCCCCCAAGCACTACTGGGAGTAACGAGGAATAATGGCCATAAGTTGACCGAGAGTAGATTCAGGCTAGCACTACTTCACAGTCAGGGCGGCTAGGATCTGGAAACAACTTCCAAGGGAAGTGGTGTTCACTTCTCCCCTGGGGGTCTTCAAAAGGAGGCTGGATAATCACCTAGCTGGGGTCGTTTGACCCTAGCATCCTTTTCTGCCCATGGCAGGGGGGTCGGATTTGATGATCTGCTCAGGTCCCTTCTGACCCTACCTACTGTGAAACTATGAAACTAAAAAGCATGAAACACCAGCTGCAGACCTGCCTGTCACTTGCTCTGCTGTTCCCAGCTGATAGCTAGGCTGTGCTTTTCAGCTGTGAAAAGTAGGGGCTCTGCCCTAGCACTGGGGCACCCAGCCCCATGCGAGTCCAGCTAATCATGGCTGTGATGGCTGGGGAAGGCATTTTCTGATCATTCACTGGGTGCCACCTGCTGGTGCGTGGATGAATTTGTCTCACTGCTATCTAATAATAAGCTGAGGCACTAATGCAGTTAGCCCCTCTGGGACAGGAAGTAACTGCGGATGGGGAGCAGGGGTGGGAGGAGGGGAGATGCCTGCTGGGTACTCTGCCAATGTCAGTTTATTAGTCAAGGAGAAAGGAGAGATTACAAAGCGATGCTGTTTAACTGGTGTTATGAGGCAAATGCTTTTCTTCAACCTCAGTCTCCAGAAAGCAGCAGAGATTTTTATGGGATAATTTATTTCCCTCCCTGGAAATCTTGGCTCAGCCCAGCTGCTGCAGCATCTGGTTTGTGAGACTCCCCCTGTTCCCCTGATGCCACAGCTAGATAAGAAGATGCACATGGAAGTTACATGGTCTCCCCCAAGCAGACACCTGACCCTACAGTTCCTCCTGCTTCCCACAGGACTTTGCATGGGCTGCAAGACGCAGAAGCCCCAGCATATGGAAATGAACCTGACCAGGTCAATCTAAAGCGGGCAGTTGCTCTTCTAGAGCACAAGAGCCCACGCAGGCTCGCCCTGCCTGGAGCTACTATGCCTCGCTTTTCCTGAGGCCCTGGTGGTCCCAGTTCCAGAAGGTGCCCTGTTCACACCTCTAGTGGCAACCTCTGTCAACCAGGGAACATCATTGGACAAGGATCCCAAGATCCCTGCCCTGCCCCTTGCTCAGGCAGCCCCTGCACCCCATGCCCTTCTCAGCAGCCTCTGGGGCAGGTACCCTCCTGCCAGTGCCTCTGCTCTGGGGTGGAGCAGAGCACCCGTGCCCATGGCCCAGCCACAACTCTCAGCTTCCGGGGCTCTGCCCTTACATGAGCTGCCCCATATGAGTCTCAGGGATGGCAGCTCGTCAAAGAAACCTGGCTGGAGGCTGAAGATGTTCCCTGACCTGTTGCTGGCAGAGAGGAGACAAAAGCTTGGTGAGTGGCGACTTTCCTGATGCGCAAATGCCCGGGCGAGCTGGGCTCCCTGCAGGGGCAGCCTGTGCAACGTGGGCCTTGAGTGGGCACTGCCTGGCTCAGAAGCAGCAGGTCCGAACCCACTGCAAAACCAAGTGCCTCCCACACTACCCAATGTGGGTCCCCAGAGCAGCGGGACAGGAGTTGCGGCCCACGGCAGCCAGTGCCACCATCCAGCCCTGCACGCAGCTGGCACAGGCCCGGGGACCAGGCTCTATGCTGGCAGCACAGGGAGGCAGAAGGGCCCTGGGCAGTTCTGAACTTGGGGCAGGCATCCTGCCAGGCTGCAGTGTCCCTGGCAGCTCCTTGCCAAGGCTCCTGCTGGCAACTGGGAACCTCCCTGCTCCTTACAGTGCCTAAGGGGGATGAGGTGCAAGCAGACGCCAGCGCTGAGGCAGCCAGCGCGGTTACTGGAGAGGTCTCTAGAAATGAGCGGTGCAGGGGGGAAGGTCTGCGTGAGCGCCGAGACAGCTCCCTGTCCCTCCCGCCTCCCCAAGCACACCTGGCGGACAGCTCCGGGGAGAGCTCCAGGGCCGGGGTGGGAGA
>NW_005842062.1:2605629-2634766 GCF_000455745.1 Alligator sinensis | reverse complement strand
TAAATGCACAGTAATGACTGCATAGTAGTGTTTTGTGTATACATGCCCTGTATGTACCTTTGGTAAACCAATGCTGCATTTAACCCTACTTTCTATTTGCCTCTATATTTTTAGTATTCTGTTCTTCAATTTTTTTCTAAAGGCTGTTGTGTTCAAACTAACATGCCCGTACTTGTCTGGATACTTTTATCTTTTTGTTCTTTCTTCCTCCTCCTCCTGCTACCATTTCCCACCTAACTTTCAATTCTTCTGTTAGCTTTTTTTGCCATATAAAAGCTAACAGAAGAATTTTACGTTCTTGATCTATAAAAAAATGCTGACACATTGCTGATGGAGAAAAGAATAAAATCACAGAAATAACAATTCCTCCCATTACCAGTTCCAGGTACATCCCAAACCTATCCTAATTCTGGTATAATTTACCTGATAAACCAGAAAAGCGCCTTTGGGGTCAGTATAGTTTCTTATATAAGTGCATCTTCAATTTGTTTACTAATCTTGAGAACTCATTACCCAATAGGCCTCAATGGCTCATTCCCAGCTGTTATAGTCTACCGTATACTATGCTATCTGTCTTTTAGCAGTTTTTACACATAGATTTTGACCTTAACAGCAATGTGAATTCACAAGTCGTTGTGTATAAATGACTGTGTAAATCAGTCTAAGTGTCTATGTTTTTGGACTCAGTACAATGGCTTCTGCAAAATCACTGTGGTCTGTAGAATTAATCAGTCTTCTTTGTTTAACATATGCAATTTAAGTGCTGCAAAATAGTTATGTATGCCCTCAGAACCCAAAACCAAATAGCCTTAATAAATAAAATTATCTTTGGAATGAAACATCCTATGCTAAGTTCTTACAGAACTAGTTTAGCAAGGGATAAACCATGGATGAGTAGGCTTAACAATAGATACCTCAAGGAGAGGGAGCAGGAGCTGCAGCAGGATCTGTCATTAAGAAACTGAACTGAAACTAAAAATCTGTGCCCAATTCTTGTTTCTACAATCTATTTCTGGGTGACCTTTGTCAACTCACCTTATCCATCTATACCTCATGTGTGAAAATAGAGATAATGCTTCATTTTTACACCATTGTTTTGTATATTTAGATTGTAAGGCCTGGGGGGCAGGATGGAATCTCTTGCTAGGTACAGATATTCAAAAAGCCCAAGGTGAAACCAATCTAAGGTATGCGGTTTTCTGTAACTGGCATAGTTTAGACTGATAGTGAATGGAGCATACACTTGCCCTTTGGTAGGGGAGGGCGGCAATCTTAGACTGGGTTCCATTATTTTTAAACTAGTCTGTGTGCTGAACTTCTGTTCTGTTACAGGTATAAACCAGTTTCCAACCACTTATACCAGTAAAAGTGTAATGTCTGTACCTGGCCTTTGTGCGAGTACATGCATCTGTGTGAGTACATGTGCACACACACTCATGCAGCACCCTGATCTTGTTTGTGTCTCTTGGTACTACTTAAATACAAATATATAATAAGCATTGACACATCTACCCATATGATGAAAGGCAGTGCTCTGTATTCAGGGAGAAGGTGATTAACCATGAAAGAAATACACCATGCAACTGTATGCATAATACAGTGTACTTCTAATTCCTTTCAAGATTACCTGTCTTTTACCTTCCTGTTTCTTCTTCTTCTTCTATTTTCACCTGCCATGGTATGTCCCTATTTAGACTTTAAGCTCTTTGGGGTAGGAACTGAGTACCTAGAGCTCTGCAGCCTCCAGGGCTAAATACAGACAATCAAAAAGCTTATTCTGCCTCAGCTATGTGGCAGCTGAGAGGCAGGGTCAGCTCTGGTTCAGCTGCAGCAGGCAACACAGCTGATGCTAATCTTCCTGCCCTGAGAAAGGGGCTAGCAGGGGGTTCCAATGCATCTTGGGATGCTGGGAGACTAGGACATAACTTGAGTCAGGAAGGAATATAGGACAGAAGTTCCATAGAGCAGCATAACCTAAATCAGTTAAAGGTCTTATGCTACATTCATCCAGATTTTTATCTTAAACCAGGCTTAGCCATTTTGAAACCAGCTTGTGTACTGAACTTCTGTTCTGTCACAGGTTTAAACTGGTTTTTGATCACTTATACCAGTTTGTTCGTAATTTCTGTCCCTGGCCCAGGTAACACTGTAAGACAAACGGTAACATTGATGCCTGCCTGGAGAGCCAAATATTTTTCAAGATAAAGCTCAATGTTTTTCAGGAGCAGATAACTTGTTTTCCTTTCTTGTGGCCCAAATTCAGGAAGGCATCCCTATACAAAGCACCTGCTTTACACTAAAGAAATGGCAATTAAGTACCTGATTCACTTTAATTGTGTGTTTAAGTACTCTCTTGACTAGAAATGACTTAAGTATATATTGAGTATATGGGGATAAATTAAGCTAAGATATGGGATAGCACTAGGATGCAAGATAAAGCTGCTATAATTGTGTCTTGTTTAACTTTTAGCCTGTTTATATGAAACAAGTTAAACTCCCATAGTATACAAAAATGACTGATACAACAATTAATCCAGAAGATCACTAAGGCTCATATTATTTTTATTTAACTCAATTATAAATTAAACTGTTAACATAATTAGGGTTAACTGAATACTGTGATGAAAGGAATAAAACATTAGCCATGTTCAATTTTCTTTGAAATTCTCTACTCACAAAAAAGCAAAACTTCTCTATCCTGTGTATAAATTTGGCAGATCTTTAATGAGCAAAAACTGTCTGCACAAATCATTAGAAAAAAAAGAAAAAATGAGAACAGAATTGTCTGGGAGTCTCACTATGATCACAGTTCACAATAAATTAGAACTTCACTGATATAATAGGAGTTACCACCCATAAAAGAAGTGTGGGATCAGAATCTGGCCTTCAGGCTCCAACCCACATGCAGGGAACAGAGATGTGCTGGTTTAAGCTATTCTTTAACTAGAAAACTGGTATATGAATAAAAAAAAATGCCAACAAACTTGGGCCAGAATGTCCCTTGACATCACGCAAATCAGTACAAGAAGACTTGTGTTTCTTTGAAGTATTCTGCACAATGACTAAGTAAAGCACAGTCCCCATGGAACAGGAGGAAACTTCCCCTCTTTGTAGCTCTGGGGCACACACAATTTTCACAAACTATTTGAAATATTGGCACTGACAGTAAAGTTTCCTGTGCAACAGGAACTCAAAGAGACTGTCTTTCAGTAAGAAACAATCATTCTGTTAACTTCCCAGAACCTTCCTTATCTCAAAGGCAGACATATGGCCAAACACCACAATCTAGAGTTTATTTATCAATCTTTTGCCACTACGTTGTATCATTGTACAGGTGAACCATTGGACCTTGGCTTTTTGTACATTGGAAACATTTGGCACTGGGTACAATTACCAACCAAGATGTATAAAAGAATATGCATTGGTTGTTGTAACATTGCCTACTCTCCCAAAGTGTGATGTTATTTTAATACCCAGGGAAGGAGGGATGGCTCAGTGGTAAAGGTTCTAACCTGGAATCTGGGGGTGCTTGTACACGTGGCAGAGGTTTAGTCCTCTGGCTTTTATTCTATGCCCACTAAATTTAAATGGTGGGTTTTTAACTGAAACCCACCGTTTCAATTTTTCCATCATATTACAGTGAGGGGGCCAAACCTTGTTTGGGTTTTTTTGGTCAGAGTCAGAGCCAGCCCACGGCTGGGGGGACAAGCTGCTGGTGGGCCAAGTGGCCTCTGAGCTTCAGGGGGCCCCAGTTCTTCCCTCCACAGTGGCGGCGCCCCCTGGGGCTGCCTCGGTGGGCTGCTAGCAGCCTGGGTGCTGCCCCAGCTCGGAAGTAGTACCCGGCCCAATCCAACTGTTCCCTGAGCCCAGCCATGGAGCAGCGCCCAGTGGGCTTCCAGTGGGCGGGCTCAGAGAACAGTTGGATCAAGCTGGATGCTGTCTCTGAGCTGGGGCAGCACCCAGACCACTAGCAGCCCATCCAGGTTGTCCCAGGGATTACTGCTGCCATGGAGGGAAGGCCTGGGACCTCCCCACAGCTCAGGGGCTGCTCAGACCACTGGCAACTCAAACCCAGGCCATGGAAGAGGTGGTCAGGTTCCACCAAAAAAAGATCTGGCCCCTCACTGCTACGACTTTAAGCAGGCTCCTGCAGCTGGAAGGTTGTCTGGGGCCACCTGGGAACAGGCTGGCTTGCCCCTGGGGCAGCACAGGAAGGTGGCAGGAGGGCAGCTGCGTTTGCTGGCAGCCAGAGAAGGCAGCAGGGACTGTGCACAAGGCTCTGGAAGCCCAGGCAGGCTGCTAGCTGGCCAGGTGCTAACTCAGCTCAGAGGTGCCTGATCCAACACTTCCCGAAGCCCATTGGGGCTTCTAGCACCCTGCACACCATCCCTGCCATCTTCTCCAGCCAGCAGGAAACCCAGCTGCCTTGCTTCCACCTTCCTGCATTTGCCCAGGGGCAAGCCAACCCATTCCCAGGCAGTCCCAGGCATCCTGCCGTCTCAAGAAGCCTGCTAAAAGCAGAAGCAGTGAGGGACCCAATCCTTTTTTTCTGCAGTCTGCCCACCTCTCCCACAGCCAGGGGGTGAGCTAACAGCTGCGTTGTTGCAATTTGCAACATTGAAAACTAAACTACATCACAATGCAGCTTAGTTTACAATGATGCAAACTCATTTAAAACCCCCAAAACTCTTGTACATGTACAGTGTGACACCATTAAGCAACACAAAGTGACACTTTCATCATGTGTATATGGTAATGGAATCACATGTACAAACACCCTGGAGATCCAGGTTCTATTCTTCATCCTACCACTAAGTGAGGGGGAGTTTACTACGAAGTTTGCCAGGAAGCTCTCTCCTAACTCCTTCGCTGTAAGCTTGGTGAGAAGAAGCAGGTTAATAGGGAAAAAGGAACCTTACAGGACGATAGGAACAGCCTACAGGCCAGCTTACAGGGGAGTTTGCTAGGGAACATAACAGCCTTTACAAAAAAAAACCGAAGAACAGAATGCTAAAAATATAGAGGCAAATAGAAAGTAGGGTTAAATGCAGCATTGGTTTACCAAAGGTACATACAGGGCATGTATACACAAAACACTACTATGCAGTCATTACTGTGCATTTATTTACTACTTGTGATGGTGGGGTGGATGGAGCATCCTGGGGGAGCAGGGGAGTGGCCCTGCATGCTCGGCAGCGAACCTGGTAGTGGTCTGTAAGTACTTCCGGAATAAGAGAAATACAGGATGGAAGACAAGTAAATAAACACAAACAGGATCTGCTTTGCATTTCTATTAGGCTGGTGAGAAGAAGCAGGTTAATAGGGAAAAAGGAACCTTACAGGATCAAGGAACAGCCTACAGGCCAGCTTACAGGGGAGTTTGCTAGGAAAAGTCTTATTGGAATGAGGGGAGGAAGAGAAAGGAGGTGGACTAAGAAAGCCAGAGAAATGGCTGAAGGACATTGCAATGCCAGAGCCACTGCCACCTTTTCCTCTGCTTGCACCTGTAAGGTGTCTGAAAAGGCAGGATCATTCACCCAGTTCCTGGATTGGTGCTATAGAGACTGCAGTTTGCACGTTCTTTCCAGTGACAGCCCAGTGGGAGAATACCTGTGATGTAAGCATTGTCTCTTGGTGGTGTCCCTCAGGGAACAAGCATGAGAACTACAGAAGGAGGTGGCAAGGCTCTGAAGCATCATGACAGCTTCATCAATTTGATGCTGGAGGAGACTGCTGGCAGCAAGCAGACATCTTCATCCCCACCTGCAACAGTTTGCCTGGAGCCCTCACAACAGAGGAGGAGAAGCATGTTCCATTGGTAAAAGAGGCCAGACCAGGCATCCCCAAGATTGGAAGGATCAAGACCACTGCTACCAAGAGGAAAAGTTGGGTGGTAGTTGGAGACTCTCTTCTGTGGAAGATAGAGACATCCATCTGCTAGCCTGACTTGTAGTCTTAGAAGGTCTGCTGCTTGGCCAGAGCCCAGATCTGAGATGTCATGAAGGGATTACCAAGACTCATCTGGCCCTCTGACCACTACCCCATGGTGCTCATGCATGTGGCCATAAATGATACTGACAGGGGTGACCCTGAGCAGATCAAAAAAGTGATAACAAGGCTCTGGATACAAAGTTGAAGGGGATGGGGGCCCAGGTGGTGTTCTCCTCAATCCTTCCATCAAGGAAAAAGGCCTGGGGAAGAGCAGATACATCCTGCAGATGAATGCATAGCTGTGCAGATGTCACCAGCAGGCCTTTGACTTCTTCAGAAATGGGAGGTTGTTCCAACAAAAAGGATTGCTAGGAAAAGATGGGGTCCACCTGATGAAGAAAGGGAAGGGTATATTTGCAGGCAGGCTCACTAACCTGGTAAGGAGGGCTTTAAAATAGGTTCACAGGGGGATGGAGACCAAAGCCCTGAGATAAGTGAGGAAGTGGGTGACCTGGAGGAAGCACAAGAAGGAGTGGGTAACAAGGGAAGCTGTCTCATTCTTTCTGAGAAAGTAGGGTAATCAGCTAGTTACCTCAGGTGTCTATACATGAATGAGTGGAGCTGGGGAAACAAGCAGGAAGAATGGGAAGTCCTTGCACAATCATGGAACTATGACATGATTGAAATAACAGAGACTTCCTGGGATAGCTCTCATGACTGGAGCACTGTCATGGATGGCTACAAACTATTCAGGAAGGACAAGCAGGGAGGAAGAGGAGGAGTTGCACTTCATGTAAAAGAGCTGTATGATTGCTCAGAGCTCCAGCATGAAACTGGAGATAGGCCTGTTGAAAGTCTCTGGGTTGGGGTCAGAGGGGAAAGCAACAAGGTTGATGTTATGGTGGGTATGTGCTATAGACCACCAGACTAGGAGGATGAGGTTTTCTTCAAACAGCTAGTGGAAGGTTCCCGATCACAGACTCTGGTTCTCATGGGGGATTTCAGTCACCCTGACATCTGCTGGGAGGGCAATACAGCAATGCACAGTAATTCAGGAATTGTTTGGACTTGGGGACAACTTCCTGATGCAGGTGTTGGAGAGGCCAAGTAAGAGCCATGTTCTTCTTGACCTGCTGTTCAAAAATAGAGAAGAATTTGAGAGAACCATAGAACTGGATGGCAACTTGGGCAGCAGCGAACATGAGAGATCTGAGTTCAGGATCCTGAGAATAGGAAAGAAGGAGAGCAGTGGAATAAGGACCCTGGACTTCAGAAAATGTAGACTTCAACTCACTCAGGGAACTGTTAGGTTCCCTTGGAGGCCAGTCTGAGGGGGAATGGAGTCCAGAAGACTTGGCTGTACTTTAAAGAAACCTAACTGAGGGGATAGGAATGAACCATCCTGATATGCAGGAAGACTAGAAAGTATGGCAGAAGACTAGCTTGGCTTAGCAGGGAACTCTACAGTGAGCTAAAACAGAAAAAGCAAACTTACAAGAAGTGGAAATGTAGACAAATGAATAGGGAGGAGTATTACTCAGGCATGCAGGGATGAAATCAGAAAGACCAAAGTACAACTGGAGTTGCCCCTAGCAAGGGACATAAAGAATAAGAAGGTTTCTACAACTATGTCAGCAACAAAAGGAAGATCAGGGAAAGCGTAGGTCCTTCACTGAAGGGGTGAGGCAACTTAGTGGCAGATGATGTGAAAAAAGGCTTCATAGGCAAGGTCAGCTCCCAGACTACTGCACCTGGCAACACAGTTTGGGGAGGAGGTGAGCAGCAAACAGTGCCAAGAGAACAGGTTAGAGACTATTTAGAAAAGCTGGATGTGTACAAGTCCATGGGGCCAGACATGATGTATCCGAGGCTGCTGAGGGAATTAGCCGATGTGATCGCAGAGCTCCTGACCATTATCTTTGAACATGCATGGAGACTGGGAGAGGTTCTGGATGATTGGAAAAGGGCAAATACAGTGCCCATCTTTAAGAAAGGGAAGAAGAAAGGTCTAGGGAACTACTGAGTAGTCAGACTCAACTCAGTGCATGGAAACATCATGGAGCATGTCCTCAAGGAATCCATTTCTAAGCACTTGGAGAAGATGATGATTAGGAACAGTTAGCACAGATTCACCAAGGGCAAGTCATGCCTGACCAACCTGATTGCCTTCTATGATGAGGTGCGTGGCTCTGTGGATGTGGGAAAAACAGTGGCCATGATATACCTTGACTTTAGCAAGGCTTTGGATATGGTCTCCCACAACATTCTTGCAACAAGCTAAGGAAGTATAGGTTGGGTGACTAGATTGTAAAATAGATAGAAAACTGGCTAGATTGTTGTACTCAGAGGATAATGATCTATGCCTCACTGTCTAGTTAGCAACAAGTATCAAGTGGAGTGCCCCAGGGGTCGGTCCTGGGGCCGGTTGTGTTCAATATCTTCATTGACCTAAAAGATGGGATGGAGTGCACCCTCAGCAAGTTTTAGATGTCACCACGATGTGGGGAGTAGTAGGAGGGTGGAGGGTAGGGCTAGGATTCAGAGAGGTATCAAAAAAATGGAGGATAAGACCAAAAGAAATTTCATGAGATTCAATAAGGAGAAGTTCAACGTTTTGCATTTAAGACAGAACAATCACACACACTGGTAGAGACTGGAGACTGACTGGCCAACCAGCAGCTCTGCGGAAAATTACCTGAGGTTGCCAGGTTCCTACACTGAATACGAGCCAAGAGTATACCCTTGTTGTGAAGAAGGCTAATGGGATACTGGGCTGCATTAGGAGGAGAGCTGCCAGGAGACTGAAATGACTATTCCCCTCTATTTGACACAGGTGAGGCCACATCCAGATTACTTGTGCCCAGTTTTGGACCCCCCATTATGGAAAGGATGTGAACAAATTGGAGAGAGTCCAGCGGAGAGCAATGACAGTGGTAAGGGGGTTGGGACACAATTTATGATGAAAGGCTGAGGGAATTGGGCTTATTTAGTCTGGAGAAGACAAGAGTGAAGGGGGATTTAATAGCTGCATTCAACTGCCTGAAGGCTGGTTCCAAAATGATGGAGCTAGACTGTTCTTAGTGGTGCCAGATGATAGAAGAAGGAGCAATGGTCTCAAGTTGCAGTAAGGGAAGTTTATGTTAGAGATTAGGAAAAACTCTTTCACAAGGAGGGTAGTAAAGCAGTGGAAGAGGCTACCCAGAGAGGTTGTGGACTCTCCATCCTTGAGGTTTTTAAGATCCAGCTACTAGTTGGGGACAGTCCTGCTTTAAGCAGGGGGTTGGACTAGCTTTTGACATTCCTTCCAACTCTAATTTTCTATGATTGTATGAACTGACTGGTCTGGGGTGGGGAATTTGGAGGGGAAATAGTCCAGTCAGGGTCAGAAGCGTGGGTGATGTAACAACAGTACAGCCCTGGAGCTGTGGTGAGTGCGTGGCTTTTCCCAACCTCAGGACTATGAAGGGAAACTGTGCAAGCATTTTCACTATGTTGGGTTAACCCTTATCAATCTAAAGTTAGTTGACCTCTGACATGAACTAACTTTAGATTGGGTGCACCATTTTCAGGGCAACCTAATCCCTGTCAACTCTTGTATGCCAGGCCAACTATATTATCTTAGCCTTGGTTTGGTAATCTAAATGTAACACTTGCATATACTCTTAGAAAGCAAGAAAAAAAAACAAGTCTTGTCATAAATATATATCCCAGCTCAACTTTTCACTAATGTCAAACTTGTCATGGACTATGATATCCCTGATGGTCACTCATGTCCTTATAGAGTTGTCACTTCTTGATCACTTCAGTGATCAATCAAATATGAAGGGTTCCTTTCCAAGTCAAAGTATTTTGCTGCACTCAGCCAGTTTTTTTGCCTTTTTGGTTACCGTTTTGTTGCAAGTCTTAGGATGCAAATAATCGCATAAGTACAAGCATCTACGTGGAAGAACATACATAATGTACTACTTATGAGGTTTCACAGACAACACTGAGCAATATGACAGGATTATTTTGTGGTTTTCTGAGAGTTTATTCAATTATGAAGTAGAGCTAGTTGTGAAAGCTTCCATAGATATTAACTTTGCAGGAGGGTCATGAGAGAGAACAAATGGTAAAATTTGTTGAAATGAAATCGTGTTTAAGTGTTGGATTTACATTCCAAAATCTAATCCATGTTTTATCTGTTATGAATATTTCTATTCATTTTATTTTTGGCATTAGGAAATGACCAGTGAAATTAAAGGACTGAAAGTAGAAACTCGGGTAGGTTAAGCATTTACAAGTTCTAAGACCTTAGACAGTGAAATCAGGATATCTTTGCTCTGTAGGTCTGGAGTCACCAAGTGACTGGGTATTTTATATTGCAGGTAGAGGAGGTAGGAGCCTATCCATCTTTCTTGACAGAACTGAAGTACTCTATTTAAATAACAAAACAGCTACTAGAGAAGGATCCTAGAGCAGCTACTAGAGCACAATCCAAATCCAATTCCACATCCTAAATAACTGTTCTAACCAACAGCTAAACTATCATTATCTTTCCCTTTGTCTTAATGACTATTTAATTTATTCAGGGTGAACGAGCTTCAACAGAAGGGATTGGGGGCCCACCTCATGCTACTATATAGCCTACTGACTACAATACTCATTTAGAGGAGGAGACCTTGGGTCAACCCTGTAGCCAGAATCAGAGGGGGAAATGAAATCAGCCTTGCACCTTTAGGAAGAGAGTCTTAAATACAACCTCACCATCTTTTACAGAATAATGTTGGTTCCATTTTTACCTCCAACTAAAACCTAATATAATTGTGTTGAAAGAGGTAATGGTAATAACTAGCACATAAAGAAAGCTTGTGATCTTCAAAATAAAATATAATTCTAAATAACATCATCCCTGTGAGTTAAACAATTATCCCCATCTTACACACAGGAAGAGCAGAGAAGTAGATATGCCTTAGCTTATGGCTAAAACCATGCTAAAACCATTACCCACTGCTTTTTCATATTACAAAAGTTTAAAAAAATACCAGACAATGATGTTACCTTTTTCCCCCCTCCAGAGTCCATGGGTAAATTCTAAGATTGCTTCTATTTTATTCAACCCTATTTTCCCATCTATTCTAATTAGTATCATTATTTAAAACAATCATAGCAGCTCATGTGCCACTTCAATTTAGTGGGTGGGTTAGGGGGAAGAAAAGCAAGGATGGACAGACAGATAGATGAATAGAATGCCAGTACCCTTCTCAAAAGGACTACTAAATTACCAAAAAAAAGAGAAAAAGAATCTATATTTTGTAATAGTTAAGGCTGTGGCAGGTAACACCGCATCCACCCAAAACCATGGAAAAAAACATTAGAGAAAAGGTGTAAACCTTTCTGTGTACCTCCCTATTGCTTACCGCACTATTGATAGCTCTCTCCAATGCTACATAAAAGTTGTCAGTTTCATCTCCAACAGACACCAAAAAGAATGATATACCCTCATTTCACCAAGCTTTAATTCAATGTAAAACCTTAATGCTGACCTCATAATTTTATATTAATTACATAATAAATCAACATATTTAAGTGCCAAACATTCTGTGCATTTGGGGACTTTATTGCCTAATGCCATTGAGGCCAATGTTCATGTTTTGCATTGGAGTGCAAGTGTTAAAATGTAAGTAAATGTAAATGAGAATATACCATCCAGGACCTATTTTTTACTGAAAGGGAAGAATTGAACAATAAAATGGAAACTTGAAATTAATTATCAAGACTCTTGAATTCACATAAAGAATGGATACAAAGAAATCAACTACAAGCAAATAAGAAGAAAATAAGAAACTCAGTAAGTACAAAAAGCATCTTGTGTTTTAGGCGCTCCACTTAATCCAGTAGTGTCAACACTGCAATGGATATCTCAAGTGATATTTCAGCTTTTAGAACTGAATAAGGAAGATAAATCTTTCCAAGGTATTTTCTTATTCATTTTTAGGAACCCATTGATACAATATGATAAGCTTTGTTTCATTTTATAACCAAAAGATGGATTGCTAACAGTCTGTGTACCTTTAAAGTTTAGACATAATTGGTCTAATGGTTCCTCTTATTGAACGTACAAACAACAGCAATGTAACTTTACCTTATGAACTGATGGTCTGAATGGTTGAGCAGTTTCCTATATGTTGCTCTCTTACAGTTCACTGCTAGGGAAATTAATTTAATTTTGTCCAGTCTTGAAAGAACTGTTAGACTAAATACAATTAGTTTCTGATACTTGAACAAACCAGGGCAAGATGTAATTACAATTGTAGAAACTCAATCTAATCCATCAGGCTGATTTTCTTCTATTATCTAATGAGCCTTGCCAGATTTACTCTAGGTGAATCACCCAAAATGCTACACTAATTACTTATACATTCCTCTTTAAAGATACAATATATTGTTAACTGGTATTCACATGTGCCATGTGCATTTGTATAATGGACATAGTTTTCTGTTGTTTAGAGTGTTTCCAAAAGTAGGCGCTTCTTAACTATGGTAAATGTGCATACAAATGTTATATGCAATAGGAATAGAGTATCTGTCATGATGATTACTCCAATGGTTTTTCTTGTATAGTATCTTGTTTATGTATCAGTAAACTAGGTGACTGTGGCATTGATGCCTACACAGTCAGATGGATTGCAAATTGGCTGAGGGGTCATACTCAGACAGTGGTGGTGGACGGGTCATTTTCGACCTGGAGGGAAGTGGGCAGTGGGGTCCCCCAGGGCTTGGTCCTTGGGCCCGCACTGTTCAATTTCTTTATTAGCGACTTGGACAATGGGGTGAAGAGCAGCCTGTTTAAATTCACAGACAACACCAAGATTTGGGGTGAGGTGGGCACGCTAGAAGGGAAGGACAGATTACAGCAGGACCTGGACAGGTTACAGGGGTGGGCAAGTGAAAATAGGATGGGATTCAATACTGACAAGTGCAGGGAACCAGCAGCATACCTATAGGCTGGGGAACTCCCTTCTCAAAAGCACAGTGGCAGAAAGAGATCTTGGAGTCATTATTGACTCAAAGATGAACATGGGCTGACAATGCGAGAACATGGTCAGTAGGGCTAACCGTACCTTGTCCTGCATCCATAGATGCATCACAAGCAGGGCCAAGGAGGTGATCCTCCCCCTCTATGTGACACTGGTCAGGTCGCAGCTGGGGTACTGCGTCCAGTTCTGGGCACCGTACTTCAGGAGGGATGTGGACAGCATTGAGGGGGTCCAAAGGAGGGCCACCCACATGATCAGGTGGCAGCAGGGCAGGCCCTGAGGAGAGACTACAGGACCTGAACCTATTCAGCCTTCACAAGAGAAGGCTGAGGGGGGACCTGGTGGCCATCTATAACCTTACTAGGGGGGACCAGTGGGGTTTGGGAGAGACCTTGTTCCCCCAAGCGCCTCCCGGAGTAACAAGGAATAACAGCCATAAGTTGCTAGAGAGTAGGTTTAGACTAGCCATTACAAGGCACTACTTCACAGTCAGGGTGGCTAGGATCTGGAACCAACTTCCAAGGGAAGTGGTGATGGCTCCTACCCTGGGGGTCTTTAAGAGAAGGCTCGACATTTACCTGGCCGGGGTCATTTGAGCCCAGTTTTCTCTCCTGCCCAGGACAGGGGGTCAGACTAGAAGATCTATAAGATCCCTTCCAACTCTACATCTATGAATCTATGTTTCTAACTGGGGTCACCATTAGATGCTTCAAATGAACATAAATGACATATTGTAATGTAGAATCATGGGATATACTATTCAGAAAGGTATTTTTTTCCTAAACCTTGTTATTCAGATTTTTATTTATTGCCTTCATGCTGAGAAATGATGTTCTCTCTACCCAGCTAACTTAATTGTGTATATCTCTGACTCATCCTTTTTTTTTAATCTCACTGAGATTCACTTTTACAACTATCTAAAAGCAGTGCGTTCCATGGGTTATTTGTTACTGGAAAGTTATATTGATCAGTTTTACATGTATAGCTTTTCATTGTTGTTGAATTTGTTCTTGTACTACGAGAAAAGGCAAATAGGACTGTATTCCCTGGATCATTCATTATTTTATACAGGTATTCCTTCCCTGTTTATTTATTTTTTCCAAAGACTTCTCCCATATTTCTAATAATTTCATTCCCCTTCTGTGCCATAGTCCTTTATTTTAGCATCACTCGAATTGGATTTCTATTTGGTGAAGAATAATCTTTTGGCTCAAATAACATTTTATATACTACTGTATTTATTTATCATTAAAGTTTCTGTTCACATCCCTGCTCCTTTTTCACAATCTCACTAAAGTGAAACATAAAATCAGATACAAGTCAAACTGTATAATCCACAAAGTTCTAATGAGTTGAAAATTAGGTAAAATGAGTTGTTACTTTCTCGATACAACATAATGATATGTTAATGCAGTTCAAAAACAGCACAGTGTCAGGCCACAGCACTGAATCAGAGGTTTCAACCTGCCTGACTCAGATAGGACTGCTACTTTTCTGGCTGACCATTCAAACTGAGCAAGCCAAGTTAGGTCAAGCCCTCTATCCACTCCCTGCCATTGGAGAGCCTAGGTAGGGTCAGCTGCCATATAAACCCCTAACCCAGAAGAGGAAGCGTCTGGACAACAGGACTCAACCGCTACCCAGATACCTCGATGTCCTTTACAGCTTGTGCCTCTGCTTGATCTCTTGGCTACCTGAAGCGGACCACCCCCTGACTTGGTGCTCTGCCCAACATTTTGGCTTCCTAATTTGGCTTTTCTCCAGACCCAGCTCTCTGCTCAACCTCCTGGTGATTCAAACTGGCTTGTCCTCTGACAGTGTGCTCTGCCCCTCTGGCTTCCTGCCTCAGCTTCTCAGACTGGCCTGGCTTCCAGACCTAGCCCCTGTCTGGACTCTGCTCACCCGCTTTGTTCTCCAAGCAGCCCCTGACCTGCCTCCCATGACCTAGCATGACACAGACAACACGACAGAGGAGGATGTTACAAAAGATAGCCACAGCACAACTCATTCAGACTCATCCATCCTAACAATATGAAAATTATACAGATAGTTGGTCTGTAGTAAGCTTTGAATTTTAAAACTGGTCTTTTTAGAAATATAGCCTATATATGATGGGACAAAAATCAATTCCAGTGTAACAAAATTAACTACAACATAATGTGAGTCAGTAGAATTATACTAAGGATAAATTTGGTCCAACACTTTTTGTAATAATTTCTAATCATGTGTACTCAAGACAATGACTTGAAATGGTTGAAATCATTTAAATCCAAGTTCTTTGCTGACAAAAACAAACATTTTAGCAGATTATATATATTTTAATAGCTCAGACTGCCCATATGAGCCATTTTAGTTCTTCAAGGACTAAGGAAAGTGGCTCAGACAGCCTTTAAGTGTACAGACCCTCCCTGTCCCCCTGCCACCTACCTGAGCATGTCTGTGGAAAAACCTCCAGAAGCCCAGAGATAGAAGATGCACCAGATCTAAGCATATCAGTGGGAAAGGAGAACGGGGGGCTGATACCCCACTGTTAGTCCTCTTCTATTTTCACAGAATCCATCCCTCCAATCCGCAGATCAGTTGACCCATCCTCATCCTTCCCCTCAACCCTACCCTTTTTCTTTGTTTGATTCCCCAGATACTCTCCCTGTATTTCGCATCCATACCCAACTATCCCTCCCCCACTGCCGTCCTTTAACCACCATCTCCCAAGGTAAACAAGCACATGTATATAAATTATTTATTTTCAAGAATAGTTTTGAGTACTGTCTGAATTTTACCTTATACTCAATTTACATTTCCCCATCCCAAAAACATCCTGACAGAAGCAGACTGGGAAAAAAAGGACTCGCTCATATTTGTTCAAAATAGAGCTGTTCAAACTGTTTTATTTAAAGCTGTTTTTCCCATCAAAAAATAATGCTTTTTCTAAAATTAATTCTGTGAAAAGCTCCTTTTTCAAAATTGTTGCTTTTTCATAACAAATAAAGAAAGAAAGAAAGAAAGAAGGTATGAGCTTCATAGTTGTTAGGAACTGGAAGGGACCTTACAGATCACTGGGTCCAGCCACCCAGCACTTGGGCAGGAAAGACTGCTGGGATCAGATCACTCCAGCAAGATGGGCATCAGCTTCAACTTTTTTTTTTTAAGTTGTTTCTAGATTTCCTCTTCCTTCCCCTCCCTCTCTGCCTTTTTCTTGATTTCATGGGAAAATGGAGGGAGCTTTAAAAATATGGGGGCAGGGACAAAGGAAGGGGAGGAAACCTGAGAAAAAAGTTTTAAAAACTAAAACATATGAATATTAAAAACTGAAAGAATGCAGACTTCACATCCAAAAACCAAACAATTTTAATGTGAAAAAAAATGTAGTGTTCGTGTGAAAAATGCAGTTTAGAGGCTGTTTTTGTCAGAGAATTTTAAAATTTTACAGTTCCATTTTTTCCAAAACATAACATCACAGGATTTCAATTAGTCCTAGTCTATTATTACTTGCCTTGCATTTGAACATCATCATTTCTTCAGATATTGCTAATAAATACCTAGATAGTATCAAATCCATCTCCAGTTCTGATTATTATGGTATACACCATGCTTCATTATTCCAACCCTGCCCTAACACATACATGCCATAAGATATCCTTGGACCTAGTGTACCCTCTACAATATCTTGCATATGTTTGAGCACTAGAAAATAAGAAACTAAAAATTATTGATCATAATTAATCTGAGTTTGTGTGGAAAATTGCTTAAACAGCTGTTTGCTTATTATTTTATTGCTATCTTGCTGCTTCCTTTTCTGATACTACTTCTATTTTTCAAGTGAAAAATATTCAAGTTGGCTGCCCTCATGCTTTTCTTCTGAAAATAGAGGGGAAGAGTTCATTTCAATTGTAATTTAAATTAGCATAAAGGGGTTAGCATAATAAACCACAGAGGTCTACTAGTTGGTCTCACATACCAATCTTCAATAAAAGCACTGTACTTCAAAATACGATTCTTAAAAATAAATTCACTAAAAGTTCTAAAAATAATGGCGACAGGTCTTTAGCTGTCCCTTTTTCTACTAATGCACAGCCTGATTCTGAAGTCACTTACATTGATATAAATCAAGAGTAACTCCATTGAAGTCAATCCAGTGTAAATCAGATTCTTCCCTACATTCTCTCATTAATCCTTTTGACACTGGGAAATAAAACACTTAAAATTAATTGCAATTGAAGTTCAAGTTAACTGATATTTGGAGGAGATTACATTGCCTTGGAACTGAATTTAGATTTTCATTCCAGCAGTCATACTCTGTACTCCAGACTAGCCTTCACTTTGAACTGCTCTTTTTCTGCCTGAAAGTTAAAGTAATATTGATAAATGCTGCAGAATGTGATATTTGATTACAATGATATCATATAAATCCTATACAACTGATCCCATAACACTGGAAATTACAACTAAATTGTACTGTGTTTTCTGTGCCATTGTTTAGCACCCAAATCTTTGTCTGATAAAGTGTTTACATGATTTGGGTAACTCTAAATTGGTTTCACTCTTCCCTAGCAGGGAAATGATGATCATGCAGAGGTTGATGATGGGTGAGCGCTCATCATCCCCTCAGGATCTTTCCTGTGGAGTCCCCCAGGGCACCATCTTGTTGCCTATTCTGTTCAATGTATGTGAAGCCACTGGGAGACACTGCATAGAGATTTGGAACAAGGTGCCATCAGCATGCTGATGACACCCAATTCTATTTCTCTTTCTCGTCTAACCCAGGCCCTGTGGTCTCAGTCCTTTCCCAGTACCTGGGTGCAGTTGGAGACTGGATGCGGATGAACCAACTGAAACTGAATTCAGACAAGACAGAGGTGATGGTGGTAAGCAAACTGCTTGACTTGGAAAGGATGGGAACACCTATCATTAGAGACCTACTGAATTCACTATTGTGCAATTTTCACAGAAATTGTGAATTCAGGGAGGCTCGCTATTAAAAAAAACCAAAATAACAAAACAGAGAAAAGGGTGGGAAGCCCTGCAGTCTTGGAGAATGGGTTGGAGGGAAGAGAGAGAGAGAGGAGTGGGGGACAGCAGGGAGAGGGGGGGGCAGGGTGCAGCTGCTCATGGAAGGAGGCAGGGGTGCTGCCCAAGCAGCTGCACCAGGGTCCCAGGCTGGCTGTAGCAGTCAGCCAGCAGGCTGCACCAGGGTCTTTAGAGCCCTGGTCCAGCTCATTGCTGGCAGTAGGTGCAGATATGCAAGAAGCTGGACTGGGACTCTGCAGATCCCAGGACAGCCCAGGACCCTGTTGCAGCTGCTTGTGCAGCATCCCCACTTTTTGCTATGAGCAGCTGTTCCCTCCCTCCCCTCTCCCCATCCTTCCCTACTCCTCTTTGCTCCCATGCTCCAAGACTGCAGAGCTTCCCACCCTTTTCTCTGGGGCTTTTTTTTTTTCCTTTTCCCAGCATGCCTACCATTTTTTGCAGAGCCTGAATTAACAGTCTCTGGGAAAATTGCACAAAATCATAAATTTGTTAGGTCCCAAATGCTAAAGGACATGATTCCTAAGGTCACCCAAAAGCAACTCCTACAGATGCCATCAATATGCTGATTCCACTTGGTTACAACATGTGGGAGATCATTCTCAGCAGTCAATCTTAAGATCTTAAACTCCCTCCAACTTGAGGTCAGCCAGACCCTGAGCCTGGATATCTTTCAGAAGTGCTGTAAGACCTTTCTGTTTGGGCAGGCATTTAGCAAATGAAGCTAGGTTGAGATAGTATCTAGTGGGTCTCCATTTTATGTTGATATTTTAGTTCCCATTTAAGTTGTTTTGTCATTCTTCCATTTGAAAAGCATTCTGTTTTTCTTACTGTAAGATGCCTTCAGGCTTTGTTGGGAAGGATGACATATACCTTAAATAAATAATATGAATTTAGTGATTTTATGCCAGTTAGAACTGATTTATGACAAGGCATAATTTAAATAAGGGATAAGATTAGGCATATTAATATTAACGAAGACATAATTTATTAGGCACATTTCTATATTTTCTAGTCTTTTTTAGCCATGTTTTGAAACTAAGTACTAGAGTATTAAAATACAGGCTCAAAATCTTTGCTCTTCAACCTTGAGCTACAGTTCTTGCTGAACAGCCCATCTGCAGATCAACCAAGATAAACGCTTCTTTAACACTTAGCTTTTAAACCTAGGTAAAAAGTCCTAACAGGCTGGCCAACTGTTAGAGGCTTTTAAGGTTTCGGGGACTTTAAAATTAAACTCTATTTCACAGATTTTAAAATTAACCTCTATTTCACAGATTCGATCAAAAATGAACATTTATTTTATTTATATGCTTTACCTGTATTGTCTTATCATTAATATACCAGTGCATTTCAATATTAAAAATACTATTAAAATATATTTAAACTTATCTCTATTTTATTTTGGTTTCCCAAACCTTCCTTGGTCCCCAGAACACCTTTAGAGTTCAACAATGTGGTCTTGATCAAAACCACATGGGAAGTACCTACAAAATATTATAGATTTTGTCTTCTAGAGGAGGAAGACAACTCAGTGAAAGCAGCAAAAATTACCAAATTAGGGCAGATGACTCTTGATAATGACAAACTTTGCTCTTCACATGCTAGCTGACATTTGGCAAGACTTGACAAAATAACTACCTCAACTTATTGAGGGAAAGATTGGTTTCCTCTTGTTTTAACATTAAAACTACTTTCTTATAAATTTTAAATTCATGGATATATTATGCAGACTCAGAATCAAATCATCTAAACATTTTACATTCAAAACTATTTATAGGTAGTTAAGCTGGAAAAACCCAGTCAAAATTACCAAATATAGACCAAATGATCCTTGAAGTAAGGCAGTGCAACTCTAACTCAACTGGAATTGTATCAGGGTTTGAACTGGACTCTGTAAGTTGACCTAAAGTAAAGTTAATTGATATTATCATCACTGACATCCTAAGGAGCAAAATTCACATAAAAGTAACCAGCCCAAATCCATCCAGAAACAATTTCCATAACATAAAACTGAAAGAGACTTTCCAGACTTTGGTATCGAGTTCTCTGCAATTGTAGGCAAACATATCATATAACCTCTTCCCAAAAATATCAAGAGTCATCCAAAAATCAATCAGGATTGCCTTGTTGCAGCTTCACCTGTGGAAATTTTTTTACCACAACCTCAGTCCTGTGATAGTTAGAAAATTTCTTCTAATTTGCAGCCTAAATTTATTCATGACCAGTTTATACCCATTTGTTCTTCTGTCAGCATTGTCCTTTTTTCTCCGTCCCTGGGGTTTAATCCTCTGATATATTCATACGAACTAATCATATTTCCTGTCAGCCTTTGTTTTTATAAATGAGGCATGCTAAGATCTTTTAGTTTCCTGTCATAAAATAGACTGTCTATTCTCCTGATCATTCTACTAGCCCTTCTTTGCACTTATTCCTGTTTCTTGAATACAGGTGACATAGATTACATAGATTTAATATTCTATGATTACATAGAATTATATGCAATATTCTCCTTAAGAAATTAACAGAGCTTTAATAGTTCCCCTATATCTACTAGAAATAACTTGTTTAAATACATCCTAGGATAATCTTTTCACAGCCATCTCAGATCCATGACTCACAGTCCTCTTGACCAAAGTCTGTTCAAATGCTTCTAACAATCATTAATCACCTTTAACGGAATACTGCTACACACAGTTTTTTTTTAAAAGGGCATCCAGACACATTTGGATTTTATTATTCATTCAATATCTTCTTGAAAAATACAGTTATGAAATTACTGACAAAAATACTCCTTTTAAAAGGAATTTGCAGAACAGGCTTAATACAGGGCCATAGTACATCCGACAAATAAGGAATTAGATATTACCTAATGAGGCTGGATAAATGCATAATTTTCTTTTCACTTTCCAGATTATATTCTTACTTCTTGAAGACAAGATTAGAGCTGTTTAGGAATATGTTGAGGGAAAAGTTTTTTTGCTGGAAAATGCTAAAGCGTCAACAGTAAAACACTGCAAGAACATACAACCTTCCATACAATCTTTCCTGGAAAATGTTTCCCAGGTCCAAATAAAAGAGTGCATGAAAAGTGTTTTTCAGCTGAGAACAGCCGGTCATTCCAAAGTCACTCAACTGGAATGTGAGAGATGACAGGATATGTAGTCCAGGGATTACAGCACCTCACTTGTGATATAGGAGACCAGAATCAGATTAATCTTGATATAGTGGGACAGCTCTGATATGAGAGCAAGACTCACCCCAAATAGCCATTAGCCTGCCATACAGGACACCAACCTGGGATACGGGAGACTGGTAGAGCAGGGATTTAAACCTGTAGCCTCGCATATACGTTATGCCCTAATCAACAGGCTACTAGCTCTTCTGGGTATTAATTAATCTCAATTCAATTTAGGGTCCTATTTTAAAAAATTGGTTTTTATGCCTAAAACAAAATTAATTATGGGCATGGTCCTCCATCACAGAAATCAGTGGGACTTTTGCAAAGGAGGCAAGGCAGCCCTGAAACAAAGCAAATCAAGCAAATGATTTGATAGTTTGGTCTTTTAGAATAATAGCTGTGCTCCCCTGATTTTTGTAACATGGAATTTCAGAAGCTGATAAGAGGCTACCTGATAGTAGAGAGATATAGGTAAAAAATATTATGATGTACCAATAAAACAGTCTGTTTCATCTTTTTTGCCATCTGTTCCTGCATTAAACTGGTTATTTAGACTTATCTGGACAATTCTCTAAGAATAAAGTTGATTATAGCAAATTTTATGCTTCTGCAAAATTAAAAGGCAAGATGTTTTCTCCATTTTGATGGACTACTTTGAGCAAAAAAATCTTGAAGATTTCTAGCATATCTGATCTCTTCACTGTTACCGCTCAGCTCTGTGTTCTTGGGGAACCCTGACACAGTACACAGTCTGTCTGACTTGCAAAGAATTCCACCTCCCTCCCCTCCTCTACATAAATGAAACTGATTAAGATGCAGTGAGAGACACACCTAAAACCCTCCAGATAAGTGTGACAAGAGTGAAACAACTGCCCTAGGTCTTATTTGGATCCAAGATGGAACCAGATGACCATTCATTTACATGGGAGATGGAGAACAGAATGCCTGAAGCAGAGACTGCAGTGAATTCTGGGATCAGAGAAGCAGGGGAGCACTGCATGATGGGGCATCTGTGCTCCAAATGCTAATCAACCCATGTTCACACACACACAGCTCAGCATTTATCAGACCAGTTCTAATCTGGATTTACAAAGGACTCCCCCTCCCCACCCCACCTCTAAATTTAATGGGCATCTCGGGCCGTACATTCCCCAGTCCCACTATGGGAGGCCTATTTAAACTTGATTGACTAAAATTTGTTTGCCAGGTTAGAGAATGCTGAGGCAAAGAGACCGAGTCAGAGTGGGTATGGGCAACATTTGAACAGTGGTAAATGGATTCATCACAGCATCCAGCCCATTGGAGTCCTGACCACAAGTGTTGTCATACTTTTCCCGGGACGACTGGTGGAAGTCCTCCTGCCCAAAGGTTATAAACACTCCAATAATTGCCTTAAGTCTGTTAAAAGACTATAGTAAGATCTGGAAAAGTCCTCTCCACAAAAGGTTATGAGCACCCCAATAATTGTTTTAAGTCTGTTAAAAGACTATAGTAAGATCTGGAAAAGTCATGCTAAGCTGAGGCTTGTGCACAACAAGTAAAAATCCAAAATCCTGATGCTGCAAGCTATCTATTGTTACTGAAGAAGCCATGAGATATCCCATCAGTATATCTGCTATCCATAGGAATTTCAAACTGTCTCCTAAGTGTCCTGATTCCAATCAGTTTCTTGAGATGTTCCAAACTAGATAACCCCTTGTCAATAGAAAAGACAATGATTTTCACTATTAAGAATGCTTTGAAGAAGCTGAACTGAGGGTATAAAAATCTGTAAAAAAAAGCAGCAGTGTATATGCTGACACCATCTGCTGTTGTTCTCAGGACACTGGAAGAACAGATCATCTCCCTTCAAGGATCATGCTATGAACTTTACCTGTCAGCTTTGCAACCCGAATGCCTTTTGAGTACCGTGGACTAGGTGAGATCCCAGCGTTCTCTGTCTTCTTTCTAGGCATAAACTTCTGAACCTGAACTGTATCAGTTAAGCTTGAGCTAAGTTTCCCCAAATACTTAGTGAAACCAGGGTAGTATTGTAATTGTTTGCGTTTGTTTTTCCTTTGCATTTCTATTACTATTAGTACCGTTATATATTTCATATACTTTTATAGTCAAACTGGTAGTAACTGGGTATATTTTTCCTTTCCTACTTCTTCTTCCCCACTTGCTCTGCAGCAACACTTCTTTTACCTACGCTAAAGATCCCTGTGAAGCCCAAAAATACTGTGGGATCTGCTCATCAAAAGGCTAAAGATTGAGACGTGCTGAGTTTAAAACACATAAGGGGATCAGCTTGTACAGGCTGATTGACCCAGTTTGACTCAGACGTGCCCTAATGAACTGAATGCTGGCCCATGAGGGTGTCAGCTGGACACCCAACTGGATTCAGAGGTATTCTGTTTACCTGTGTGCTTGTGTCTGACTGCAGTTTATTGTTGCTCTGATGAACTGATTCTTGGCATATGAGGGTGTCAGCCTGTCCATACTGATCAACCCGGCCAGGTCAGGCATGTTACATTAATCTGTGTGTGTTTGTGTGTATGACTGATTTGGTGACTGGAGGAACCCAGCCCCACTGACACTGAGTCTTGCAAGATAGCTCCATTGGGGGTGAGGACTTGCAGAAGGGAGAGATACAGCTCCATATAGAAACACAAGTAACACAAGCAGCACATTGATAGAATTACCAAGACCCTAGAAACATGTCCCTACTAAATGAGAACACCCCAAGGTGATGGGCAAATCTGGTAACATCACACAAAGCTTTCTCCAGATCCTTGTAAAAGTGAGAAGAACTGAAAAGCCAGATGGTCTTCTCTATGCCAGGCCATATTAACATAATTTAGCTTAACTAGTCCCCTTAACCATTGGCAACATGTACGGGGCACACACGGGTGCACGTGCACCCCCTGACAGAAGCGCTGCTAGCAGTGCCAGCGGGTGGTCACTGCTCTCCCACCACCAACACCATCACTGACACCGTCGGTGGCAAAATCTCTGATAAAAATTACTGTGAGGATTTAGAGGCCTGTTTATTTCAAAATGTGGATTAATGACTATTATTCTTTGGACAATGCTAAAGTTTGACATTGCACCTCAGAAAAGTTTGGTCTTTAAGCAAAAAGCTGACGATTTATTATTCTTGTCTTATCTAATTTTTCTTTCACTACCTCTAAATTTTTAAAAAAGATTTTTTTGGTCCTGAAAAAACATTTTAAATAGCTATGGATAAGGATACTTATCCGTTATGGAGAAGGACATTGGAAACCAATCTGATTGCTAGTAAAAGAAAACTCTTCCCAATCAAAACATACTTTTTTGATGGAACTGCATTTAGAAGTGTATCCGGGGGGGAAAGTACAGTGCTACTGAGCAGGTTACTAAGCACCTGCTGTTTAACAGTAAGTGAGAAAATGATACTGGATCTCCAATTAATGATGTTATGTGACAAAAATCTCACTGATAAACAAAAAATTACCATCTCATGAAAAATACAGTATGAAACCCAATTTCAAATGCACCTAACAGCAGATAAATCTTCAAACTTCACATTAAATGGATGGAATATTTCTTGGAGGTATTGAAGACATAAAAAAACTTTACTTCACCATCTTCCAACTTGCCCCAGATTACCATTTTAGGAAAAGAGAGAAATAATAGCTAAGTAACATTTCCATGTTTGCACTGTCTGTAGCATGCCAGAAGCACTAATACTTGATGCCTCATAAGCCCATGCCACTAGCAGCTCTTAGAATGACTTTATAATTCATCTAGGTCCCCTGGTAAAATGAGGAATTGTCCTTTAATTGTCCTGGCTCAAAACACATATTTTTAAACTTCAGAGAATATTAAATATTATCTATATTAGAAATGCAAAAATATTATTCCTTTATTTAAATACTACCGTAACCTGTGCTGGCTTCTGGATCATCAGGGTGCCAGTAGCCCTGGGAACCCCCTCAGGCAAGTCTGCTGACTGAGGTGTCCCATGGAGCGGTGTGTCCCTCACCCTCACTGCCCAAGAATTTACTCTGAGTCCAATAAATAAATTGGTTTCTTTATTATACAACTATATACAGAAAAGAAATGACCAAGCAAAAAAAAGGATTTTATATATATTATAATAACTATAGTTAACAATAAAGCCAACAGCTTGAATACAATCTACAAATGCAACATTAAGTAAACAATTCCAACACATGGGGTGGGGGGCAGCAGTGGGGTCCCACCTGTAGTTTCCCTTAGAGTTAAAATCCACTCCCATTGCAATAAATGGCAACGCAGTTATTGCTCTGATCTGCCACTGGATGGCAGAGATGAGGCTCCTGTTGCTCTGGGGACTCTGAACTCCCTTCTTCATACTGATCCCTGCAAGGCAAGCCTCTGGTCCAGTGATCCAGGCAAATGGCTTCCTTTTATTTCTCCTGAAATACACTCTCTGCAAACTCTATGGGGTTAGGTGTCCCCTCACATTTCCATGCAGTTTGTGCCTCCTCAGCCCACTCCTTCTTTGGGGCTCTCTCGCCTCCCAGCACTCACACCCACAAACAGGGGATTCTCCCCCCGACAGGTCTTGGTTCCTGCACCCCAAGCCTTCCTAGCTCAGACAGGGCTCCCTTCCACAGGTCTCTGACCTGGCAGCTTTTCCCAGTCAGCCTATCCACTTCTGCTGACCATTCCCTTCCCCACGTCTCCTGGGTCTCCTGTGCCCTGAAGCTGCACAGCTCTGCACCCAGTGGAGAAATCAGCTCCTTGTGTGGCAACACAGGCTCTCCCTCATCCTGGTATCTGCTCCCTGAGCAAGTTTCAGTTCCCATTCCAGTAGTGGCGGGGGGGGGAGCTGCATCTCTGCCCCCTTTCTCCAGACTTGAATTGGATCCTCTTCTCCCTCTCTTTTCCCAATTTTCCTCTGTTTTATGGTGCAAAAACAGCCAATCAGAGCTCTCAGTTTACAACAGGGGCTCTGGTTACAATGCAAATGGTCCAATACAAAGCATGCATGGTGCACAGCATACTTTCCTGCCTAAAAAAGCCATGACAGCCTTTGCAAGCATTTTGCTGCCCTTTTGTGCCAAGGTTCTTAAGCATGGTGCGCCCACTTAGCTTGCAGCCAAGTGAGCCATGCAGCTGTTACATTACATTTAAAAGTTTAATAAGATCTGGAAAGCCACTAGGAAGGGTTAATAAATGTGATGGGTAGATAAAACAACCTTCCTGGTTGACCAGAAAATCTTGACTCCACTCAAGTTAATTACAAAACTCCTATTGACTTCAAAGGAGCCAGAATTTCACTCATAGTGATGAGAGGTTGCTCTGTATCCCTTTTGAGGAATTCAGCTGGCCTACTGACAATTGCTATAAATTAAGTTCTTAGGGTATATTTACATTGTAGTCATAGACATGACTGTGCAGTACTATGGAGATACTTTTAAAAGAGCAAGCTCAGGCAAAAGTAGTAATCTAGTAGGGGTGTGAGAAGCAGGCCCTATTCAATTCACATTCAAATTCAGCCTGAATCAGAGACAGTGATTTGATTCATTGATTGAGATCACTGTCCCTGATTCGATTTGGCCAAATCCAAATCTGAAGATTCAATGCTGACTCAGAGAATCAGCAATTTGGACATAGACACAGCTTTAAAAAAATTTTCTACGTACCTTGAGGTAGTAGGCATGGCTCGTGATCGCTGCGATGCTGGGGCACACAGAGCATCCCACAGGCGACTGGGGGGCCCTCCACATGCTCAACGTGCCCAGCAGTGAACCGGAAGTGGACCAGAAGTAGTTTTGGTCCACATTCATGTCTGCCGGGAGTGCATTGCCTCTCCCCGCACCTCCCCAGCTTGACAATCAGCTGCAGGGGGACCCCAGGCAGACCCAGAAGGCACCAATCACTGAGCCAGGAGAGTGTGGAAGGGTCCCCCACATGATCCCCGGTGGGCTTCCAGGTCTGCTGCCAAGTGCTCTGGGGAGCCCCCCATGCTTCTGTGGAACGCTCCATCTGCCCCAGAATCACAGCATTCATGACGCCCTGCTACCTACAGGTATGTAGAAAAAACATTTAAAGCTGTCTCTCTGTCCAAATCTCTGAATCTTTCCAAATCTCCCCAAATCAATTCTGAGGGTTCTGATTCATTTCAGAGACATTAAAGGGTCCTGTGATTCAATTTGGATTTGGAGATTTGACCACCGAATTGGGCCCAATTGAATCAGGGACCAAAGCTTTGCACAGCCCTACAATCTAGCCACAAAGGTTACCCCAGCTAAATTATCATGTTTCTCAGGTGTGCTTTGCTGGGTTTTCATAAATTTCATAGACATTAGGGCTGGAAGGGACCTCGCAAAATCATCAAGTCCATCCCCCTGCCCAAAGGGCAGGAAGTCAGATGTGGTCGTAGGATCCCAACAAGATAAGCATCCAATTTACTCTTGAAGGTGTTCAATGAAGGCGCTTGAACCACCTCCGGTGGCAGGCTATTCCAGACCTTGGGGGCTCGGACAGTAAAGAAATTCTTCCCTATGTCCAGCCTGAAATGGTCTTGCAGTAGTTTATAACTGTTCGACCTCGTCATTCCTTGGGGCGCTCTGGTGAACAAACGTTCACCCAGATACTGATGGTCACCCCTGATAAACTTATAGGTGGCCATCAGATCACCCCTGAGCCTGCAATTTTCCAGGCTAAAAAGCCTCATAGATCTCAGCCTGTCATCATAAGGTATGTTTTCCTGACCTCTGATCATGCGCATGGCGCTTCTCTGGACCCTCTCAAGCTTCTCCACATCCTTTTGAGCTCTCTGTTCCCATAGCTATACTGTTATAGTTTGCAATGCTGCAGAAGGTAGTTCATTTAAAGTTAGCTTGGGTATTTCTTCAATACAGTTATATCTTGGCTCTTTTCATCACTTTGTACATTATTCTTTACATTTGTACCTACCGACTTCCCAGGATAGCTAATTAGTACAGAATGTATTGTGTTCTGCTCTGCACATTGTAGTTTAAAATTACATGTAATGATTGTATTACACCCAGATTAAAAATCATTATACTGGAAATAACATTGAGAATATGCATTAGTAATGTAAGGGGTAACGGATGTTGTAATTATTCTAATATTCAGTGTTACAAGTCCACACAGTTCAGGTATGGTTAAACTAACCAGAAATTCTAATATGTTGAAGGTACAGCCATATATATTTAAAGACACTTAATCTTACAATCTCCCTGCAATGACTTTATACAATAACAAAATGCTTGTGATTAGTGAATAATAATGTTTAGAGCCCTGGCTTTAACTGATTTGATTTTAAAGGCATTGGATTTTTTCCCTCTTTGTGCCTCTACACTATGAAATGAATGGCGGGGTGGGGTTGGTGACTGAAGTGAACTCAAATGACAAAATACTACTCCTCAGAGGAGTTCACCCATAGGCTCAATTACTGAAATCTGCCCATGCAAAGATGCTAATAATTGACCGGAACACCCCCTCTCACATGGTGGGCAATGGATTTTTGGAAATGCTTCAAGAGTCAAGTAGAAAGTGTCAGTATGGTGAGTACTTACTTACAACTGAGGGTTATAAGGGTACAAACAGTCAAAAAGCCTGAGGCTGAATTGATTCAATCTTAGCAGGTTAATCTAAACTGCACAGATTGAACTGATACACAATTGAGCAGACATTCACTTTTGATTCCATAAATGCAGATACATGTCTGCAGTGGCCCAGGCCAGAAGCTGGGGGGAGGGGGGCATTAGAGCATGCATACATTTATAATACAGGTCAGTCGCATCTTACGCGGGGGTTACGTTCTAAAGTCAGCACATAAGGCAAAAATCGCGTATAGGCAAATCACGTATTACCGTGCCAGCAATTTGACTAGCGGTGACTGCCTCTGCCTCCAAAACCTCCCACCGCCGCTGCTGCGGAGCTGCGCTTAGAGTTGTGCGGCCGGTGGCAGCGGCGCAGCGCGGGGTGGTGGTGGGGGTGT
>NW_005842062.1:2591616-2605568 GCF_000455745.1 Alligator sinensis | reverse complement strand
GGCGAGGGGCAGTCACCACTGGCAGTGTGGTGGTGGCCAGGCCTACAGGTAAGCGGCAGCGCCGTGTGCAGACTCAAGCTCCGCCCCCCCCACTCCACATATAGTTGAATTTGCGCAAGTTAAATGTGTGTACGATGCGACTGACCTGTATTCCTGCCAGTATCTTCATTCAAACAAAACTTCATTTACAAAAATGGTCAAAGAACTGAGCATTGATAGAATGTTTCTAGAAGCTTTTTGCCCATTTTTTTCTCCAATAAATATTATTTACCACAATCCTCCAACATCCACACTGCTAAGTGAGACATGACAGAACTACAACAAGCAATATTTGTACTGGGGTTCATGAGATTTTACATCTAAGTTTTACAGTAATACATGTTGATATTTATATTATATAAATGAATGCAAAAATGAATGCAAAAATAACTGTGTACCAATAAGATAGAGCAAGTCTTAGTTCAGACATGTTCTCAGTTTAAAATAAAAAAGGTTAGGCCCCCTGGGAGATGTTACATTTAAAACAAAATTAACCAATTAATCACATCTTAAATATTAACCTGGTGTAGCAAAGGCTGGCCCCAGGAGTGGCTGTGACACCCCCTGGGAGTCACATATCCCTTGCCCTGCTCTAGCTCTAGGGTCCCCTTCTCACTCTCCTGCCATGCCTTGATATAATTATTTTATTGAAAGGGCAGGCTGCCTAATGGGTCTTAGAGTGAGCCCCCTGCTCCCCGTTTCTTTAGCTGCCAGTAGGTTCCTCCCAGATACTGCTGGTCTCAAGCTTGTCCTTGCTAGGTGGGACCTCATGGCCCACTCATGCCCCCAGGGCACTTGTAGCCTTATAGCTATTCATGACTTTTGATCTCCCCTACAGGCATGCCCATGCCTCACAGATATTACCAATTAATGACTTTGATAGGCACTTGGCCACAAACCAATATTAAGCCACTTCCAGTCTTTACACCCTTCTTAGGACCTTATCCTTCTCAGCCACCGCTCCTTTCTTGGTGGTTCCCTTAGCCTAGGCCCACTGTGCCTGACTTGGCTTCTGGGTTCCAGCCCTTGACTGCCTAATCTGGCTTTGTTTCTTCCCTCTTTGGCTTTAAGCCCCTGGCCCTCATTCTCACCCTTGTTGGACTTTGAGTCCCTGGCTCTAATCCTTGCCCCTCCTGGGCTAAGGTCCTGCCCTCTTGGCCTTTGGGCCACTGGCCCCAATCTGTTTTACACCCACATTGGGTTTCAGATCTTCTCCAGTCTACAACTCCTTGGCTTAAGCCTGGAAACACTAGTGTGGGTTACCCACAATGCACCCCTCAGGTGCCCCCCGCTCTGATCTCCTCGCATGCTCCTAAAACACCCAGACCACTAGTTTAAAACTAAAATGAACACATAAGCCCATGGACTGTAACAAAACTCTAAGCCTACGAACTATACAATGAAACTGTCCTCATCCTGGGTCACAGCTCACTGCAAACCCTTAACCCTTTGCTTACAGTCCCCAGGTGCAGCAGGATCTCAGGCACTATCTTCAGCCACAGACCTCTCAGTCAAGCTCTTCCCCATGTGGCTTGCAGCACCAGACTGCCTTGCCTGACTCAGACCCTGGGCTTATATGCCTCATAAACCGCACCCTCTTTCAGTCAGGAGGCTTGCTAGCCTTGGCACAGCTGCCTCTTTCATTCTAATGGGCTGTTTACTGTAGCTGTCATGGTTGCCATAACAGTGCTTTTATGCTCAAGCAGGGTTTTGCTCTACTATCCTGCTGCTAGTCTGCAATAGGCATTCTTATTCTATGGCCCCAAGGCTGCCAAATCCCCTGCAGCCAGTCTATAACATGCTCCCCCTCACCTGGGGATATCCCTGCTGCTTCTTCTGCCTTCAAGTCACAGGAGCCTCTGGCTCTCCGTTACACCTGGCCACATGTTAATGCAACTAATAGTGCAACAAAACAAGGAATAAGCCACAAAGTCATTACATAGAAAATGTTTAATAATTTTGTAGCTGGCTTCCCTCATGCCTTAAGTTACATGTGTGGTCAGGCATCAGCGGAGCACATGAGAGCCCTTACTGCTCCCCCCAGCCACAGAGGAGCATTGGAGTCAAGCCTAGGAGCCACGATGAGCTGTTGCTCCTAACCTCGGAGGTTCATCAGAGCCCTTGACTCCACTGCACCCCAGAGACTGGGACCAGCAGCAGATCAAGGCTCTCAGCCTCCAGGACCCAGTGAAGCCTTTAACTCTGCTGTACCCTAAAGACTGGGAGCACATATCAGCTGCCATTCCCAGTCTCCAGAGCTTAATTGAGTCCAGGCCTCCCATTGGAGGGCTGGGAGCAGCAGCTAAATGGTGCTTCCAACCCTGGGAAGGGTGCATGGAAGCTCTTGACTCCAATATGCTCCTGAGGCTGGGACCAGGGATTCACTGACTAGCTTCCTACTTGTTGGTACAGAGGTACCTTGAGATCATGATCCTGAGCATCAGCAATATGGCACAATGAGAATCTGATCACTGATCCCACAAGCAAGCCTCCTGCTATGCATCTCTAGCACTGCAGGAAATACAGTTGTTGCGATTGCACATCAGATCCCATAGCACCTTTAACTGAACACCAGCCAGAGGCCTTAATCAGCTACATTAGCCATTATGTTCTGTGTGTGTGTAAAGCATTGATATTATATTGCAATAATACTTTAAGTCTCCTTTTCTTTGTTATGTTTAATATTCTACCATGAAATGATTCCTGGAAGAGCAACATAAAATTTGTAAACAATTTATTCTACAATCACTTAATTCATTCAAGGGATTTCTTAATCCTGTTAGAGAACTGATCAAATATTGTGAAAAATTACTCATATAATAATTCAAGAGAAAAAAAATTGTCAAGTGAAACAAAAGATACCACTCAACCTGTTCTAGTTTCTGCTACTACTGTAAAAACCCACAAACAACTAAACAAAGGGGACTTGATTTTCAAAAGTGCTAAGGTTTTGTGCTCCATTAATTCAATATGAGCAGCTAATTATGTTTGTACATAAGTTTTCATAATTGGGATCATGATTTAAGCAACAGCAAAAATTGAAGGATGGGCCTCACTTTGCATTTAACAGCTACAGCCCAACTTCTATGTATATGACAATAAAGTGAGGACTATTTTCTTGACTTTAGGGCATGTTTTTTTATTTCAGACCATTTCTTCTTTTTATACTCTTCCATGAGTCTGAGATAGACCTCAGTCAATATATACACAGATCCTCGCTAATCTTCTTTCAAAACTATAACGTGCATTCAACCTGAATTGAACCTACTTAAGGGGCTTAAGGCACATGTTTAACATGCACTGAAGTGTTTTGCTGGGTCAGGGTGATAGTGATCAGGTAACATTTTGTTTGTCCTACAACAATAAAACACTTGTCACTGGTTATCCCATCAGATCTTTAAAATACATAATCATGTCTGTGCTAGTACAGATATTGAATTCTCCCTGAGATGTGATTTTCATGGCAACAAAAATTAATATAAAATATTGCTACCTCTTACAATTTTATTGGGTATCACCTTTTGTGTTTTTCCTAAGATCAAAGCTCCTGAAATCATGTGCCTATACAAGAGTATCACCTCTCTTTCTTTTTTTCCCCTCTTAGTTACAGAAAAGAAAAAACCTTAGAAATATAAATCCAAACAGCAAATAAAATGGGCTCAATATTATTTCTTTAAAAAATCTCATGATTTGAAATCAATCTCAATTTTTGGTGAACTAATTCATTATTTTGAGTGCTTGGGGTTCTCAAAATTGCTTACCCTCATACTAAACTGTTATGGGACAACAACCAACTTTCCTGGATTGAATTGGGAGTCTGAGTCCCTTCTCACTTATACCAGAATTATACTTTTTGATATCATTGATTTCACTCCTGATTTACACCATTTAAGTAAGATGTTTATATTAAGCATATTTTTAAGTGGAAATTCAGTTGGACAGTGACTTAACGAGTTGTTGACACAGCTTATGTATAGTACCATGCCTGGTACACTGACTACAATATAAAAGTAAGGTAGCAAATAAAAATAACTGGCTGGACCTGGATGAAATCCATCATCTTCCTGTTAAATTAGAGGATGTCATTTCTGAGACCTCTTAACTTCATTTATGAAATAAATATAATGGTGAAACAATGCCACCAAGTTTTTTTTTTATTTCCAGTGCTACTTATTTCTATTATCTTTATTTATATGAGTCAAACATATCATAACTAATGAAAGCTCAAAACAAGTTTTTTCCTGAGTGACATAAAGATTTCCACCTAAGGGGCTTTGTTGGAACTGATTACAACTGCGAAAATAAACACAAAAAGATATTAATTTTAGTAAGGGTTTAGACCAACATGCATGACAAAGGGAAGCTACAAAAGCTGCCTAAATTAATCAGTTTATTAGCTTTGAAGTGATTTTTCTTTAGCTTAGCTGTCTGGGGTATATAACTGAGGGTTTGTTTTGTTTTTTATTTTAGAGATACATGGTTAAAACAATAAAGGAAGCTTTAGTCAATTGTCAAAGATGCCACTGAGCAGTTGAAAAGTGCAGAAGAAGCAAAATTCCCTGCTTCTACTCAGAAAGCTTTACAGCATCACCCATTTTCTCTTCTTAGGGTGCATCTCTGCTTCATATCTCTAACCAGTAAATTACACCATTTGTAGGAAGGTATTTCCATTTAATTAACAAATTATTTTTAAAGTGCAGTTATTTTCCTTTCTAAGCCTGAGAGCCTAATTTCAGCTTGTTAACCTCATTATGTTTCTGAGATTTCTTTGGCAAAACTCTAATGCTTCCCATTTACTTTCCATCTGAAAAAAGTAGAATTTCAAGCATGATGAGCATACTTAACATTTTTCCTAATTAAAGCCTTTATTAAAAAATAACATTGTTGAGATGAGTCTTTTACAAGACAAGTGAAAAAAGAACATTTTTGCTTCCAATCTCCTCATAAAAAAATATTCCATACGATCCCTTATCTTTTAAATCTGCAGCATATTTTTGCCTGTAGTAATAAGTTAGTGACAGGTCAAACCTAATTCTCAAGTTCTAAGAATGAAAACTTCAAGAACCCTGGGATAAAAATTTGAAGTAGATCATGCATCTATTTAAATGTATAGGGAAGGTGTGAAAAATATAAAACAGATTGTGGGAACAGGATTGTTTATAGGTTAAGAACATTAGACTAGAAGAATGGAAAATTTTGCTTACCCCAGTTTACTGGGGAATTATATTATTGAAAAGTGTCAACATACAGCCCCTGCCAGTGCTCCTTGATGCCCAGTCTCCATGTTCCTGACACTCCTGACCCCAGGACACTGATGCAGACTCCGTGCTCCTGCTCACCACCACTTCCCCTTCCCATCTAACACCACGGCCCTTCTCCTGCCACTTCCACTCCTGACAAACTGTTGCTGCACTCCTGAGTGCCTGCTCACTGCACCCCCCCACCCCACCCACCTGCTGCCACCAGTTTCCTACCCACCACCACTGCTTCTCCCCACCCCCTGCTTGCCCGCAGCTCCAGCACCACATGGTTCCCAGCTGCATTGCTGGACTGCAGGACCACAGCCCTCCCCCCTCTCTCCCCCCCCATATTCTTAGCTGAATTTCCCTCTCCAGTGGAGGGAAGCAGGGAACAGCCCAAGTCCCAGGCCAGAAGCCTCTGCTAGGCAGAGGCTTCTAGTTGGGGACTGAGAGGGTAGTAGGGGGGTGGCAGGCCCTGGGCAGAGGCTTCTAGTTGGGGGCTGAGGAGGTGGTAGGGGGGGTGGCAGACCCTGGGTCCTACTACCACTGGTGTCTTGTCATCTCTGACAGACAGCCAGGGGCAGATAAATAATAATTCTCCAAATCTTTAGGGGCCCCAGAGGCCATATCAAATAGCCTGGTGGGCTGGATCTGGTCCACAAGCCATACCTTGCCCTCCCCTGCTCCAGATTCTTGATTCAGTTCACAACATGCTGTTTTGGCCACTCCTGCTTTTCTGTCTCCTGTTATTGTTGTAAGGTTTCAAAGTACTTTTCAAAGTACTTGCAGCAGATTCTTCCTTCACTTGGAGAGTCTGGAGTCAGACATCCAGATGACATGCCTGGCCCAATGAAGTTGATGTTGGAAGATCATCACCTCAGTGAGCATGGCATTTGCTTGTGAGAGGATTCTAATGGTGGTTCATCTATCTTCTCACTGGATTCAAAGGATCTTTCACAGGCAGCATTGATGGTACTTCTCCAGTGACTGGAGAGGTCTCCTGTACGTTGTTCATGTCTCAGCTCCATACAGCAAGGTGGGGATCACAACAGATTGATAAATCATGAACTTGGTTTCAGATCTGATGTTGGGATCTTTGAACACCTAATTCCTCAGGAGTCCGAAGGTTGTACTTACACATTTGAGGCAACACTGTATTTCTTTGATGTCAGCCTTCTGCAAAAGATTACTCCTGAGGTGCAGAAAATACTCTCACCATGAACCTGAATTACTGGAGTTGGGGACTGCTCATTAAGAGCTTGTTGATGGAGGACCTTAGTCTTCTGAATGTTAAGCATCAGTCCCATTTTCTTGTATGCCTTGGTAAAGATGTTGAGAATTGCCTGAAAGTCTGTTTCCAAGTGAGCACACACAATAGTGGTTCTCAATCTTGGGATCACAACCTCATTTGGGGTTGCAACAAAATATGGGGTTGTGTACTCCTGGGGAGGGAGACATGGGGGGACACATGCCCCCCAGATTTGTATGTGGGACAGGGGCAGATGCAGGCTGCCCACTGTGGGGCCAGGGCTCCCTACCCTCCTGCCCTCCCTAGGTAGCATCCACAGCAGAGCAGGGTGGGGAGGCTCAGTGCCACTGCCAAGAGATCCACACTGGCTACACTGCCATGGCAAGGTGCCCTCTGCCCACCTGGCAGCAGTGGGGGGTACAACTCCAGGCTTCCACTGTGGGCCCTGGCCCTGATCCCATAGTCCTGGCATCTGAGAGACCCCTCTGGCAGGGCTGTGAGGGGCAGGGGGCTGCAGGTTGTGAGTGAGGGACAACAGCAGGGCTGGCAGGGTGGGGGGCTGTAGATGTGGTGTGAGGGGCACTGTCAGGGTCAGGGATCTGTAGGTGGGGAGTGAAGGGAACCCAGGGGAGTGGGGGGTCATGCTGAGGAAATGGGGTCATGTTGAGGGAATGGGGTCATAAATTGGGTCATGTTGAGGAAAAGCTTGGGAAGCACTACACTACAGTATCATCAAAGTACTGGAGCTAGATGATTGAGGTCAGGGTGGTCTTGGTTTTGGTTTGCAGTCAGCTGAGTTATACAGTTTACTATCCATTCACTAGTTTAGGTTCACTTCATCTGGAAGCTTGTTTGTGGTCAGACGTAACATTGCAGTAAGGAATATCTAGAAGAGTGTTGGAGCAATGACTCAACCTTTCTTAAGTCCCATTTTAACCTCAAAGGGATCTATTATTGAAAACCACTGCTCACATACCATCATGGAGATGGTGATGAATTTTGGTGTGAATGGGTACTTCAGAAGGATCCTCTGTCAGCTGACAGAGTTGAAGGCATGTGTGATGTCAAAGAAGGCCATGTAAAGAGATTTATGTTGTTCCCAGCATTTTTCCTGCAGCTAGTGAGGTGTGAATATCATGTCACAGGATGAGTTGTGGAGATCATGTCAGTTGTGCCTCTTGATGCCCTAAACCCCCACTGAGATTCTGAGCGGAGCTCTTCAGCAAGTGGAAAGAGATGGTTCAGGAGGGTTCCTGCAATGATCTTTCCTGTGGCGGACAGGAAGGTGATCCCTCTGTAATTTCCACAGTTTCCCCACTGCTTGGAAATTCCTATGGAATTCCATCAACGCCAGATGCCTTGTCATTCTTCATCTCATTCATCAAGCCTACTAGGCTTGCTGGAATTTGCAAAGACCTCCGTGTTGACCCCCATTAAAGTAATGCTGCTAAGGGCTAGAGACAAGGGCTTGTAGGAAGAAGACACAATGAAGCGAGTCACAGTGAATACACTCAGATTATAGGTAAGAAGTGGTAAAGTCAGGATTTAAGAAGGAGAAGGGAGAAAAATATCAGTCTAGAAAAAAGAGGAAGGAAGAAGTAAGGTTTACAAAGAGGAGCAAAGGAGAGAAAATCTAAGGGCTCAGAGAAACAGAAATAGACTTCAGATAAAGCTCAAACACTGAGTACTGTTTTGGTTATCTGAAGAGACTGATTGTGTTACTTCATTTCTCAGGTCAACTGCAGGACTGTGAAAGCCATACCTATCCCTGGAATCTTGATTAGGTAGGAATGGGTAAGCAGAAAATGCTAGTCTTTTCATCTCCCAAAGACCAGTTGCATAACTTCAGAGTACAACTTTAGACAACAAAACTTTTAAAAATGAACTTAAACAGGACATTGCAGAGCAAGAAATCATCAATAGACTGGATTGTGCTAAGTATGGTCTAAACCAAGATTACAGATTTTTATCACATTTTGCTGGATTAGTTTTTATAACCCCTATGTTCCCCTGTTGGTCCATCCATACATGCAAGCATGTGCGCTTGCAGCAGCTCAAGTAAGAGCGGCACAAGTTTGTGCCAGGAATTTTTGATTCAGCATGCATGCCTGAACCTGCTCTTTGATATGGGGAAAGTCGTGCCACTTGGGGCAAATTGACCCTGTTCAGCTCCTTCCAGACCTGCAGCCAGAGAGAGCTGAAGGCTGAGACCAGCAATATAAAAAGCTGCCCTCACAAGAAGCTCAGAACTACCTGCAGCCCTAACCTAGAGTGGTCCCTACAGCCTCTAGCCACTGCACAAGTCTGGCAGTGGGGGCTGCTGTCTGGCTATGACCTGCTGCCACCTGTGACAGCATGCAGACCCAAGGCTGCGCACCTGTCAGACCCAGACAGGGACCATACAGCTGCCTGGGCTGTGGTATGGGCACTATAGCAGAGCCTCCTGCACCTCTAGACCAGCTGCCAGTGGGCTGTGTCAGCACAGTTGGCCTTTGTGTGGCACTGCTGTCATATCTTCTGGTCCACCCACCCTGCCATCTGGGCAGCTATCACCCAGAAGATGTGCTTATTGCAGTGGCCCATTTTGAACTGTCAAAGCACGTCCTCCTGGCCCCAAATGGCCAGGTCAGCCACCTTGTCTGCCTTCCAGCTAGGTCCCTGGTGATAGTCCTGGGCAGGCTCCTCTGCCCAGTCTCGCCTCTTGTCTCACTAGCAGAGATCCTGGTGTTCTGTGTTTAAAAATTGCAAAATCTCTGACAAAAAATCCAAATTCTCTTATTAAAATACCCCAAATCCATGTTCTTCTATGATTAAAATGAAAAACCACTATATATAGAGAGATCAATTGGGCAATGTTTTATTGATATATTTATAATTTTAAAGTAATGTGGAGGCCTACCAGTGCCACTATGATCATAATAAAAGTTCTAAATATCTACAATGCTTTGGCATTTGCGTTTGGTTTTTTTAACATAGAAAGATTAGAACTGGCCCTGCCCCCTGCTCTCACCAGAATGTGGAGCACTGAGCAGCACTGATATGCTAGTGCCCTGCCCTTGCCCCTCACTCCTGACTCTCAGCCCCCATCTGACCCCACTAGCTCCCTCCAGGCAAGAGCTCCATCCAAGCACCAGGACATGGGTCCAGCTGCAGGTGTCCCACCCACTGCTTTATGGTTCTGAGCAGTGCCAGCCCCTGCTGTTTTGCTCCTTGTGCCTGTGCCTGGGCCCCAGTGATCCCCACACCATTCCTGGGAAGCCCTTGCCTGAGGCTTAGGGACTGGGCTGGTCAAGGCCCTTCCCTTCCAGGCCAGCATCCCCCCTGCACAGGCTGCTCTACGGGGTAGGGTGGGGGCTCTAAGCCTGGCTCTGGCAGCCCCTCCTACCTGGAACTCTCCCTCATCCCCAATCCCCATCTATCTCTCTCGCTCTCTCACACACCCCTGCTGCCACCTCCCCCCAGCCCATCACAGCCCTCCAAGTGGCTCCTGGGAGCCCCCCACCCAAGCTGGGGCACATGTCCTGTTGTCCTGTAGGGCCAGACCAACTCTCAAGATCTCAAAATTGTGCTGTTAGACAGGAGGGTGTGACACAATTGCACATATACACACACAAAAAATCAGAGAGAAGAAAAAAAAACTTGCTACAAAAATGCTAAAGTTTATCTGATGTCTTAGCTTACTCATACTTATCTATAAGGAATAGAGAGGGACAGAAAAAGTCAGAAATAGTTGGGGAAGGGAGGGAATGTATTTTAAAATTAAAAAGAGAAAAACTGAGGGGTGGGCACAGGGTAGGGCTGCAGTGTGGCGGTTGCCTCTGCAGCCACCCGCCACGGCTCCGGCCAGCAGATCCAGTCCCATCCCATATGGCCAGCTGGGCACTCAGAAAATAAGATTTGGGGGGGGGGGGAATGTGGGGTTTTGTGGGAGGGATGGGTATTAGGGGTTGGTTGTGGGGTTTGTGGGCCCACAGCCCCCCTGCAGCAGCAGCAGGTTTGGGGCACTCACAGCCCACTGCTGGCAGAGCCCCCTGCTGCATGATGCGGCCCCACCCATCTCAGACCCAGAGCACCACCTGTGCTGCTTGTCGCGGGCCTGGCCCAACCCAGCCTGTGGTTGTGTGCCTTTGGGCAGCACTGAGCCACTCAAGCTGTCACCTGGGGGCCCAGTACCACACACAGCAGCAGCAGCAGGTTTGGGGCACTCACAGCCCACTGCTGGCAGAGCCCCCTGCTGCATGATGCGGCCCCACCCATCTCAGACCCAGAGCACCACCTGTGCTGCTTGTCGCGGGCCTGGCCCAACCCAGCCTGTGGTTGTGTGCCTTTGGGCAGCACTGAGCCACTCAAGCTGTCACCTGGGGGCCCAGTACCACACACAGAAGCCACACTCCCTCAGGCCGGGCCGGGTCCTGCCTCCAAGTGTCCCGCATGCCGTCAGATCAGGCTGGCTCCATGGAGGAAGGACCCAGCCCAGCCTTATGAGTGGCCCCTGTGAGCGGTATCTAGACCCTGGGCGACAGCCAGAATGGCCTGGTGCTGCCCAAAGGCACATGGCCCCGGGTTGGGCCTGGGCAGGCCCACGACATGCAGCACAGGGTCTGAGGCATCTGGGGCCATGCTGTGCTGCAGGGTGCTCTGCCAGCAATGGGCCCTGAGTGCCCCATGGCTGCTACTGCTGTGGGGGGCTGTACACCCTGTAAGGGACCCATGCCCCCAAGCAGCACCCCCACCCCTGCACAACACCCCCACACCCACAGTCCACCCACAATCACAGTCCCCCCTGACCCTCCATCCCTACTGACCAGGGACAGCACCCGGGTATGGGTGATGCCTCAGCCTTGCACCACTCCTGTTTGCTCTGCACACTGAGGCAGTGTGCTGGGGCAGCAGGGGCACCATACAGATGCTCTGGCTGGATGCCAGAGCATGTCTGGAGGACCCAGCCTCTTCTTGCCTTATGGCACGCTGCAGGACCATGCCCTGCAGTGCTTTTTTCTGGTTTGTTTTTTGATTTTTGTTTTTTCAATACCTGGGGGGAACATATTTTCATTCTTAGCGTGCCTCTTGCGGCATCTCAAACTGGTTTGAGACACCACAACAGGCATGTGCGTACTCATCTGCCCTATGAGTTAACTGCTTTGTTTATCTCCTTCTCACCTATCAATCTCTCTCAGCAGCACCCTCCCTTCTTTTTCCTCCCCCTTCTCTACCCTTGGTACGCTACTCACTGCTTTTTATTTAGAAGCTCTGATTACTACAGTCCCTTTATAACTTCTGATGAAGTAAGCTGCTGCTGACAAAAGCTTATGCATCTCTGATTTCATTATTCTGTACGGTGCAAATCTACCCTGTCTTCTGCCTGATTTCAAACCAACATAGCCAGCTACCTCTGTATACTAACTAAGGCGTTAAGGTGGATTAAAATATGCATTTTGAGTGATTACGGGCTCAATTTCCAGTTCTCCAGGGCTAGGGACAGAAGTTACACAAACTGGTTTAAGTGATCAGAAACTGGTTTAAACCTGCAACAGAACAGAAGCTCAGTGCACATAAACTAGTTTCAAAATGGCTGAAACTGGTTTAAGATGCACCTGATTGTAATATCAGGCTTAACTGATTTGGGTCAAACTGGTTTATGAAACTTCTGTCCTAGACCCCCTCCTGATTCAAGTTAAATCAGAATCCCCCAGCATCCCAGCATGTTTTGCAGCCCTGGGCTGGGCTGAGCTGTGCCATCTGCTCCAGAGAGCAGGACTGGCCCTGCCCCTCTGCTCTCTAGCTGGAGCAGTGAGGATTGACTGACAAGGGGGTGGGGCAAGGGCAAGCCCAGCTGGGGATGCAGTCCAGTCTATCGGGGGGGTGGGACCTGCCCCCCAGGCAAAACTTGGCTGGGATCTGGGGCCAGGGAGTGGGATTAAACACCCCTTCCCCCGCTCAAATTTACTGCTGGCTGCAACTGTGAACTACAAATCCCAGACCCACCTGGAATCAAGAAGAGGAAGTGATGAGCAACCCTGCAAAGTCCAGCTACTCTAATTCTGGACTGCAAATCTCAGAGACCTTGGGGGCAGCTGGAAGAGGAAGTGAACACACAGCCAGAGAGCTGTGCTCTAGTGTCCCCTGGCTTCTGGCCTGAGCCACTGCAGGCATGTGGCCGCATTTCCTAAATCAAAGATAAATGTCTGCTCACTTCTGTTTCAATTTAATCTGTGCATCTTAGACTAACCTGCAAAGACTGAATCGATTCAGGCTCAGGCTTTTTGAGTATCTTAGTCCAGAAGTTTCAAATGTTTAAACACTTGACCAAGAAAAGAACTCTCACCAAAATGGGTTATTCTCCAGTGAAGCAGCTGATGGTTAGGTCTGTATGCTAAAATTTACCTATGGCTCCATCGATTAACAATATCTAAGATGATTTTACAGTTTCAAAGGTCACACCTCTGATTTTGACATCATGTCATGCTTTTCACTGAGCAGTACCAACAGCTCATTCTTCAATGAAGATATGAAGTTGGGTGTACTTTGTGTTAAATGGTATAACTATTTCAGCAAATTATATTACTGAATTTCACTCTTAGAAGTCTTACACTGGTATCATTTAAATTTATTTCTTGTTACCAGTCATATGACATGGGTTCGGGTTACAAAAGATAAATACTTTAAGTTTAATACTGGTAAATAGCAGCAGACAGCATCCACCCTTAATTCAATTACTCCTGTGACAGAGAGTTAATAAGAGTAGAAGAAAAGGCTTTTGTACCAGATTTTGATCCTGAAAGTGGGTCACTATACAATATCCTGATAGTGGACTTCAGATTTTGGCCTGCTGGAGTTACCTATGGAAAACAACAATACTGTAAATTGTTCCATTATACTAATTCTCAAAAATATTTCAGACACATTGCTCATTTTTTCTTATTAGATGATTTCCAAATAACTGCTGACTTACATTGTTAATATTTATTTAGCACTGACTAAAAAATAGGAAAAAAATATGTGTGTGTGTGTGTGTGTGTGTGTGTGTGTGTGTGTGTGTAAAGCAAGCTTAACATACAGAACTATAATTGAGTAACAATGCCTCCTGGGGGAGAGGGGAACTAGTCTGTGAAAATTTGGAAATGGCTACTAATTTAGTTAATTTACCTCTATATAGCTGTGAGATGATATCATACAATCTAACTGAACTATCTAAAATGTTTGCTTATATTAATATATCTCCATTTTGTTTTCCCCTTTTTTTTTTTGCTGCTTTCTTTTATTTTCTTCTGTCATCCTTTTTATTTTCCTACAGGCATAGCCAAGCTTTCTTCATCTGTCTCTCTATTTCAAAGTTTTATAAGCACATAGCAGGTTGTTAGTCATCAATTGTAATTAGAAATAACAGCAGACAGCAAAATTCACTCACATTTAATGAGGTCCAG
>NW_005842062.1:2584150-2591585 GCF_000455745.1 Alligator sinensis | reverse complement strand
GGGAAAGAACTAGAGTTTATAGCATGACCTACTTTCTCCTTCACTGTTATTCAGGTGCACTTCTATTTACCAGTTACACAGATTATTTCTGGCTAAATAATAACTCTCTTCCTTGAGTTCTTGAAGATACTTAATAGTATCTTATCATGAGAGAACATTTTAAGTTAGTTCATAAATCTTTTTGCAACCTATACCAATATTTTTAAAACATCTCTTCAGCCTTTATCTAAAAGATGTTCTGGTGAACTAGAGAAATCACTTAATTTGAGGAAGCAGTCCGGCTTAGAGCAAAAATAAATAGGGGGCAGGTTTTTAGACCATGTACTTTTGATTGTTCCACCACTTTTAAAAAAAACAAATAAAAAACCAGAACTAAGCCTTCCTCTTGTGAGTCTTTCTGAGTTTAATATATATTAGGAAACATATTCAATGAATTCCAAAGCCACAAGTGCTGGTATGGCCTGTCAAAATTCCTCCCCCCCCCAAAAAAAATTAAGGTTTGAAGCACAGCAGAAAGATACCTAATATATGTGTGACAATACTGCACCTATTTGTGAAGATGGATGAAAGAAATAGGATGGGGTAGAAGGGAGATGGAGTGGGATGTAACTGGTTGTTCCTGGAACTCATATTCACATTTGGGAAACTGATATTCAAATTTAGTCACCACAGCACAATTTTAAAAGATAATAAAAATCGATGGAGCTAATAAAAAAGAAATAAATATTACAGTGGAATAACTATAGGCTTACTACGAGCTTTATGCAACTTCCGTTTCCTTTAATCAAAGATTAAAGTTTTATCCCATGTCTTAAACACTAAGGCCTCATTAAAGGAAGTGTTCAGCAACAGGTAGCACAAGTTGAAAAAAAAATTGAGAAAAGTAGATTTTCCAAGCTTCCTTCATTTTCAGAATTGTTTTGAGGGAAAATCATTTACCAAATGGCAAATAAGTGAATGCTTTCCCATGAAAAGTCCCATTCCCAGCCTACATTATTGAAAGCCAGCATTGTAAAAATCAATCTAGAAATCAGTGCCTGACCCAGGATACATACACATGTCCAAATGATCTGGGAAAATTGTCCCAGATTGTTTTCCTAATATAAAAATGTAACCAGAGATGTCTGAACACACATTTGAATGCTGAGTCCTTGAAGAGCAGAGAATTTGCAGAGAGTTGCTGATACTATGCAGCCAGGGAGCCCCTGTGCATTCATCTCAGAAGAAAAGTTTCTCAATCCGCCTGGAGAAAGAATGGCAACAGTGCACAGGATAGCCCTGCTTGGCTGACTCAGACCACTCAAAGTCAGCCTGTGTCTCCCTGAAGCACAATGTAGGATTGCAAAGAGGATGCGTTAGGTTCCCTGCTTGGCTGCAGTAGCAGAGTTCAGTCAGTGACACACAGTCTTCTGTGGGGAGAGGGGAGCAAAGCACCCTGAGATGCTGGAAGACTGTGATATGTACAGATATTCACTCTCCCAGGAGAAAATCTCATGGGAGTTATTTAACCCTGTTTTTTGCCCAGGTTATTTTTCTCCTGGAATGTCCATTTTGCTCTGCGAGAAAAATCTTGAACACCTGTACTCTCATGGTTTTTCCTGAGACCAGCATCTCTCCCAGGAGAAACTGAATGTCTGTACATGGCCTTAATGTGACCACAGAGCATGGGTTTAAAATGAAAATTAAAAGGGCTGTTATAATTTTGTATGTTCAAAATAGTTAAAGATGCAGCCCTCAGAAAAATACATCCACCCTCAAGCTAACAGGGCCAAACATAGTAGTTGTGAGATCTAAGAGAACAGGATAGCAGCACCCGAGCTATCTACAGGTTATAGGGAAAAGCTGACCTTGAATTGCAAGAATAACTGATTGTCTGCTGACCAAACCAGCCAATTGGAAGAAAATTGTCTCAAGTCAACCGAAAATAAAAGTGTCATTTTTCCCAGGAAAATAAAAACAGACAAAAAAACAATTGTTTGAGGTTGAACAAAACATTTCAATTTCCTTTTAATCTTTTCAGGCTAAAACAATTTGAATTCACAGGCAGCTTCCAATGATCGAAATCTATGTTTAATGTTGAATAAAATATTCAACCAAAAGATTTCACCCAGCTGCAGTAGCTGGGACCTGCTTTCCTAATAACAAGTAATAGTCTCACCAATCGTTCGTATTGTGAAACTGAAAAAACAGTAAACATCAAAGGTCAGAAAAATATCTTCTAACTGCCTCTCTCCACCAAACATCAACTGTCTCTTATTGCTCCCTTATCTGGACTTAGTCCCCTCATAGATGCCCAAATATCTCCCAGTTTCTATATATTCTGATCTACAATCTTAGCTGGAGCTAAGATATAGTGATATATGTCATTAGTACACTGAAAGCATTATAACCAATGTCTTATCATAAACATTAGTGTACCACTTCCTTCATTTTCATAGTACAGCAGCTTCCATTGCCTCCTAGTTAGTGTGTGTGTGTGTCTATTTTAAAAAATCATTAAAATGTCCTATCTTAACTGCTAGGATTCCTCTAGAAGGGTGGATTTGGAGAAGGACTTTGAAGAATTGAAATGCAAATCCCACATGAACAAATGGTAGGAATAAACTGTAATTTCTATTTGGACCTTTTGACACATGAACTTTTCTCTTTCCCCTGGGTTTCTATCAAACAGGCACTGTCACCAAACATCACTACTAACATTCAGTGCTTAGTGTCTCTCTTCAGCTGTGCACCACAGGTCAGGATATACCTACCATTCCCCTGAGCCTTTAACTAATTCTGGTTAGGCCTCCGGGGCATTTAACTAACTGATAACTTTTTTTCCTCTTCAGTATTCTGAAAGCCAGATGGTGAGGGTAACACACACTTCCCCCCACAGAGTCTGCTAGGATAAGAATAATAGTCAGTCTAAATGATTTTTAACAGTAAATAATGAATTTATTCAGTGCTACAGATAAGCCAGACTGATATCAAGCCAGAATAAAAAACAATCTCAAAACCTCATACTTACAAAACATTTGCAATTCAGTTTGGCTACAATGAAGTCATCTTTCATATTAAATGAAATATAACTCTGACATTCTTGACAGTGCAGATGAGTGCATTTTTTTTCCACTAATATCACTACTACTATTTTTATTAGTGCCCCACACTCATCCTAATGTTCATGGGTGCAGACAGAAGTGCATCTCTCAACTGTAACTCAGAACAATTTCTACACAGTGTTCTGAGTTACAGCATTACCCCAGACCAAACAGAAGTTAACCGTTGGTTCCAGAGGAGAGGGGACTCTAGCTGTGGCTGGAAGCCTGCAGCCAGGTTCCCATAGCAATGGCCACAGCTCTGCCAATGCTTGCAGTTTTCAGAATGGGAGGGGAGAAAGACAGAAGAGGGAGCTTGTTCTTGGGGCTCCCCAGCTGGTGCTGAAAAGTGGGGTGCATGAGTGACTGGTGCCTCCTAAGTCTGGGAGGCACCTGCAGAAGCCACTGGCAGTGGAGCCAGAGCTAGAGAGCATCTGTAGATGGCACTGGTGGAGTTGGTGGTGGGGCTGGAGCTGGCAAGCATCTGAAGATGCCGGCAGTGGCAGAGGCAGAGTTGGTGAGCTCCGGCAGACACCATCAGTGGTGGCGGTGGGGATGGCCCTGTCAAGGGGGCACGCTAAGCACCCGCAGATGCCACTGGTGTCAGCGGCAGAGACAGCTTTGTGAGGGGGGGTACATGCTGCCCCCCACCCGTGACCCACCTACGCATCGCTATGGTGGGGTGGGTGAATCACACCCCTCCCACCTCAAAGGGACTCCAGTACACCCACCCTATCCTCCAGGAGGGATGGAAAAACCCCCAGAGTTAACTCCCTCTGCTCCCTTCCCCCCCTCCCATTCTGAAAACCATGACCGGCTGGGAGCTTTGCAGACACAAGTTACTAAGGATGCTACATTTTGAAACATGTTCATCTGATACCTCATGCCCTAGTGTCATTGATATCAGACTGGGGAGCCAACCCTATATCCGAGGCAGGCACCAGATTGTGAGGAGACATCAGATGTAGATCAAATTAAAACATCTTGTTTTTAGCCCAAACAGAGTATGCTTTACTAGCTTCATTGGAGCCTGATTTATCTTTTGCCCACATCAAAATGTGCCAAACTAAATATCAAATAAAAATGTGCCAATGTAGCCAATATTTCATGGTAACACATCTATAAAAATGCAGTTTTTATCACATACAGTCACATTAAAATAGGAGCATGCTATAGTATAATATACAGGAAACAACCATTGAACAGAGTTGGAAACTTTTTCCAAGAATTACAATGAGTCCATTTCAATGGTGGTCTATAAAACAACATTACTAAAGTTAGCTTGTAGTCAGGTTGTATAACTTATGCCCCCTCTATGCACTACAGGTATTGCACAATTAACTGGTTAATTGCACAGTTACCTTAAGATAAGCTATACATGGCAAAGTACTTATCACACACCGAAAAGCCCCAGCCAGATATAAAGTCAGACATCAAAAATGTGTACTAACTTTGCAGCTGGTTGGTATCAAGCTTTAATTTGCATGTGCAGCAGGGTCTCCCCTGTGACTGGGAGTCCCACCACCTGGCAGGGCTCCCAGCCACAGGGGTTTAGTGTGCCCAGTATGAAACCCCTGGGACCCGGAGGTTGAGGCAGCCACGATCCCCAGGGCTCAAGGGTGTGTGAAACTCCTGTGCCCTGGGGATTGCAGCTACCTCAGGCTCTCCCAGGATTGGCAATAAGGAGTAATGAGATCCAATGCATAATCCCATAGTTACACCTCCTGTCATGCACGTGTGGCATGGCAGGAGGCACAAATGTGTTGGTCACACATTAGATCTCATTGTATCTTTATCTGCATGTATAGAGGGGGCCTAATCTCCCCAGCTTTAGGCCAGAATCTTTTCTTCTTCTACCTTTTTCTTCTTATGTTTTATAACTGTTTCTGTGTCAGGTCAACCTAGCTCCTGAATAATTTAATTTGCTATGACATTCAGGGTACTTACACTTCACATTTCCTTTCAAATATATAAAGATAATAACCAAATGCACAAAATGTATGGAGTTATGGATATACACAGCCCCTTACTTACCAGTTCAGTTGCAAACATTTCACAAAAATACTAGACAAGCTCAGGGGCACAAGGTGCCTTTCCTCAGGTCTGGGAATGATGCAGGTACAGACCTCAGGAAGGACACTTTGTACCCCAGAAACTTTAATAAAACCTCTCTCAACTATACAGTTTTCCAGTAAAAAATATCACCAAACCCCTCCCCCTCCACTTCATTCTCACATATTTCCTGGCCTATCATGGTGATAATAACACTTAACATTACTACACAAATATTAGGCCTGTAGTTTTTCCTTACAATTGAACCTTTCTATAAATCCAGCCAAGTAACCTAATTAAAACTGGCTCTGTGGCTTCACAACATTGCACAGCTAAAATGCAAACAGGGCTGGTAGAAGGAGAATGGTTGGGCTATGAAAGTGATGGCATCACCTGCAAACTGGTTGAACTGTCCTGTATCTTTGTTTTGGTGGCAGTGTAATGTTACTATTAGGATATCAGAACACTCCAACCTTAATACACAACTAGCAGGCTACAAACCAACATCATTTCTGTGGCAGGATCAGCTGTGCTAGGAGGTATCCTGATACAGCTGATCCAATTGATTGGCAGAGACAGGTCTCACTCAGGACCACTGTCCCACAGGATCAGGACCCTACACCACCTTGAGTTTCAGCAGCCTGATTCTGCAGACCAACAACCCATGACCCAGAAGGACCCCAGAGAACCTCGTGAATTCCCCACTCTGTGCTTGCAAACACACACTCCATGAATTCCCCTGCAGAGAAATTCCTGCAGCATTCATCTGCAAGCCCAGAGCAGGTAATGCATGGATGCATGGGATTCCCTAGTTCTACAGCATGAAATGGATGCACTAGGACAGGGGTCAGCAACACTTGGCATGTGTGCCGAGCATGGCATGTGAGGCCATTTTGTTTGGCACACCACCTCCAGCCTGGGTTCTAGGCAGCTGCTACCAGCCATGAAGCCCGGGCTGCTCCCAGCAGGCTACTGGGCAGCTGCAAGCCCTACTGCAAGCAGACCAGGCTCTGTTGTTAGCAGCAGCTACCCAGATCCTGGGCTGGTTGCAGCCAGGAGGCTGCAAACATCAGCTCAGGACTCCAGCATCAGCTCTACTGGTGTGTTGGAGCAGACGGTGGAGGAGGGGCCTGAGGCAGTGCAATCCTGGCCTCTTCCCCGCTGCCAGCACAGAGCTGATGACTGGGCTCTGGAGCCTGGAACAGCTGTTTGTAGCCAGCCTGGGCAGCTGAAGCAGGCACGCTGCAAACAGCTGCACTGGGCTCCACAGCCCCAGCGTTAGATTCATACTGGTGGCGACTGCACGTCACCTCAGAGCAGACAGTGGAAGGGCTGTGCTGCCTCAGGCCCTATCCCCACCATCCACTCCACGGCACGCATGCACCCACCAGCATGGAGCTGATGCCGGAGCCCAGAGCAGCTGTTTGCAGCCTCCCAGCTGCAGCCGGCCCATGCTCTGGTAGCTGCTGCCAACCATGGAGCCTGGGCTGCTTGCAGCAGGGCTTTCAGCAGATCCTGCCTGACTCCCACCTGTTCTGAGCCTAGCCCTGGCCCAGCCCCCTACCAGGATGAGGCTGGTGCTGCCCCTTACCAGGAGCACTGCACCTTTTGCAGGCTTAGCTGTGCAGGGTGGGTGGGTGGTTGGGCTGATGGGCAGGCTCTGGCCCAGGGCCTTGACCAGCTGTGCTGCAGCCTGGCTCTCCAGGGAAGCACAGGGGCTCTGGTGGGACCAGCATTGTTGGATCAAACTTTGTCCAGCAGCCCAAGAGCCTGGCTCCATGAACCCGTGCATCTGGTTCTGTGTGTTTGTCTGCCTCTGTCTGGTTCTGTGTATCTGTGCGTGCACACGTGTCTGGTTCCAGATGTGTGTGTGCATGTGTCTGTTCTGGTTCTCTGTGTTTGTGCATGTGTCTGGTTCTCTGTCTGCTCTCCTTTTTCCTTCCTCTTTCTCTCTCTCTCCTCTTTCTTATTTGTCTCTTTTTTCTCTCTCTCATTGCAACATGCTCAACAAAAAAGGAATACACAACAACAAAGGCAAAATTTAAGATTATTAAATATACTAATATGCAGTGTGTCCTGCCATGTACCCCCTCCTACCACCACCCTCATTTTGTTTTTCTGGCATGCTGGCACTCCGGCACCTTCCAAGGTAGACATTGTGGTTTTTTCAGCACTTCGGCCAAAAAAATGTTGCCTACCCCTGCCCTAGGATCTCCTTCCCTGCAAGTCAAGGACAAGTGCCCAGTTTTTTGTCCTGCAGTATCAGGCCCCTGAAACCTGGGGGGGGGGGGGGGGGGGGGCGC
>NW_005842062.1:2576284-2584119 GCF_000455745.1 Alligator sinensis | reverse complement strand
GGCCCCTGCCTGGGGCAAACAGAAATCCCCAGGCTGCCTGTACTTTCACACCATAACAAAACAGACATCTTCCATGAAAAGGCTATGCAAACTACTACTAAGAATTGTTGCACCACAGTTTGGGGGCATTATTCATGGGGTGACATGGACATTTTCTTATTTCTTGTACTGATGTGGCATGTGTAGTTTTGTTGAAAAGCCTGTCATGGTGTATCCATTTATGTCATATTTATATCAGTATGGATTATGTTATGCTGTCTGTATATCTTTAAGAATTTGGTCATGATTACTCAAAGAGACTGAGGTTCTGCATAATTAGAGAAAACAGAAACTACAAATAGCAAGTGATGTGTAACTGCTACATCTCTTGCTACTGTGATACTAGACAAGGGCAATTGCCACTACCAATCACAGGCAGAATGTCCACTGGTGGGATGTGCAACCAAGTTATTGTCTGCTTGCAGTGGAAAAATAACCACACAATAGCAAAGGCATCTGAGCGAAATGACCAATTAGCTGGAGGAATGTGAGATGTCCCTGGGAGAGGGCTATCTGTGAGGTACTTGTGATGTGTAAACCAGCCAAGCATCAAGCCCAGCATCACTCACAAGAGACAGGGACAGGGCTGGGCTTGATCCTTGGCAGTGCTGCTCAGAGCAGACAGGGCCAGGCTTGGCGCTCAGCTGGCAGAGCCCCATCCCCTGCGAGTGGTGCCGGGCTCAGCACTCAGCCAGCTCAGCCCAGACAGTGCTGCACACAAGGAATGGGGGTGTACCAGCTGAGCACCAAGCCCACACTGAGGGCACTCAAGGGCCAGTATAAGTTGACCCCCTATTTCTGATCCAAAAAATTAGGTCGACTTATACACCAGATCTATGAAATTCCTAACTTTTTGGATCCAACAAATGGGGTCAACATAAACACTGTGTCAACCTATAATATGGTAGTTCACCTAAATATATTTATTTAGTATAAGTAGTTAAAACCTACAGTTAGACTGATACTTAAGCCCTTTGCTTAACTAGAGTCCCAAGTGAGGAGGAGCTCACTAGGGAGTTTACCTGGAAACTGTCTCACCTTTCCTCACTTTAAGCTTGGTGAGAGCAAGCAGGGAAAAGGGAACCTTTTGGGACCAAGAAGCAGCAGACGTGCTAGGTTACACGGGAGTTTGCTAGGGAAGGTCTGCTTGGAAAGAAAGGCAGGAAAAGAGAGGCAGTGGACTAAGAGACCCAAAGAAATGGCTGAAGGACTTCACAATGCCACTGCCACTGCCAGCTCTTCTTCTGCTTGTGCTTGTGAGTGGAGAACTTAGAAGTGGAGGGCAACTTGAGCAGTAGCAACCATGAGATGACTGAGTTCAGTATCCTGAGGAAAAAGGACAGCAGCAAACCAAGCACCCTGGACTTCAGAAAAGCAGACTTTGACTTAATCAGGGAATTCATGGGCTCGGATCCCTTGGAGACCAGTCTGAGGAGAAAGGAGTCCAGGAGATATGGCTGTATTTTAAAGAAACCTTACTTAGGATGCAAAAATGAACCATCCCAACATACAGGAAGACTGGAAATTATGGAAGAAGACCATGTCTTCTTGGCTTAGCAGGGAACTCTTCAGTGAGCTAAAGCAGAAAAAGGAAGCTTAAATGAAGTAGAAACTTGGACAGATAACTAGGAATGAGCATAAAAGGTTTTTTTCAGTCATGCAGGGATAAAATCAGCAAGTCCAAAGTGCAACTGGACTTTAAGTTAGTAAGAGACATGAAGGGTAACAAGAAGGGTCTCTACAAGTATGTCAGCAACAAGAAGATGATCAGAGCAAGTGTGGGTCCCTTACTGAATGAGAGGCAACCTAGTGACAGCTGATGCAGAATAGGCTGAAGTACTCAATTCCTTTTTTACCTTAATCTTCACAGGCAAGTTCAGCTCCCAGACTCCTTCACCTGGCAGTACAGTTTGGGGAGGAGGTGAACAGCTAACAGTAGTGAAAGAACAGGTTACAAACTATTTAAAAAATATGGACTTGTTACAAGTCTATGGGGTCAGACATAATGCACCTGAGGGTGCTAAGAGGGTTGGCTGATGTGATTCCAGAGTCACTGGCCATTATCTTTGAAAACTCGTGGCAGTCAGGAGAGGTCCCAGATGATTGGAAGAAGAGAAGGAGGAGGATCCAGGGAACTACGGACTGGTCAGCCTCACCTCAGTCCCTGGAAAAATCATGGAGCAGGTCCTCAGGGAATCTATTTCTAAGCTCTTGGAGAAGACAGTGATCATGAACAGTCAGCATGGATTCACCAAAAACAAGTTATGCCTGAACAACCTTCTTGCCCTCTATGATGAGATCTCTGGCTCTGTGAATGTGGGAAGAGAAATGGACATGATGTACCTTGACTTCAGCAAGTCTTTTGATATGGTCTCTCACAATATTTCCTTGCAAGAAAGCTAAGGAAAAACAGGTTGGATGAATGGATTGTAAGATGGATAGGAAATTGGCTGGATCTTCAGGCTCAGAGAGTAGTAATAAATGGCTCGATGTCTAGTTGGCAGCATCTTCAAATTTATGGTCAGTTTTTCTTCTATTATTATTTTCTCCTAGACAATACATACTTTTGTTTTTTGTTTCCTTATTGGTTGCCTGTGGTAAAGAGTGTGCTTGGGACAAGTCATATTCCAAGCTAGCCCATTCTATGGGAAGGGAAACCTAAAATCCCTTTCACAACCCAAAAGGAATCCACCTAGACCTGGCAGAGATTCCCCGACTGCAGCTGTATGGTATGTTATAAGGAAGAGTGGAGCTGAGGCTTTTGGGGATAAGGAATTATTGCAGGGCAAACCTTGGTCTGTTTCTTAGGACGCACATTGGGACAATGAATGGAAAGTCAGAGCTCCTGGGGCCACCCTGTGGACAGGTTTCTGACAGGCAACACAGGGGTGACCTCTGTTTATAGCAAATAGCTTGTCTAACATTTCTCAAAACTCTGCAGTTGATCCATTAAAAAAAAACCTTTATTCTCACACACTTCCTGGACCATCATGGCTGCAACATTCAATCTGACTCCACAAATATTAGACACACAGTTTTTCACACAATTGAACAACTTTATAAATCTAGCAAACTAATTCATTTAAAATGGAAGTAAGCTCTGTGACTCCACAACACTGAAGAGCTGAAATGCAGACTCTATAACTCCCTGTGGAATACATTGTGGGGTGGGGCTGTTAGGCTATGGAAGTGATGGTATCTCCTGCAAACTGACTACACAACTGTCCTGTATCTTTTCTTCTCTGGCAATGTACTGTTGCTCTGAATCTCACATAGACTTGTGGAACAAAGCCCACTGTTCACATTCTGCGTAAGGAATAAGTTTTCCATCCATATGCTGATGTGCAGTCATTATGTATGCTAAGTTAGTTAATGGATTAGTTCACCAATACTGATGCATGGGAGTGAAGTTTGTTTTACACCTGAGCCCCACCACTATCCCCAGAACCACTACAGACTGGTTTGCCAGACGATTTGCTATAGACTGCTGAAAGATGATTCAATCCTCAGAGTTTCCCAAGGCTAAGACTATTTTATATTTCTATCTGAGAATCCAAAATAACCCAAACACAGCAGAGCGTCAGCCATACTCAGATGTCAACTGTGCATTCCTCTACCCTTCTAGCAGCAATAACTAGCACTTAGTAACAAAACAGCTATAACCCAGTAATTGTATCTTGGGTTGATGACTTTGGATATGGCATTACCAAATGGACAGAGAGCAACCAGAATGACTAGTGTTGTTGTTTTTTAATAAAGCTAGGTCAATACATGGATGAAACTGAGTTTTAATTTGCCACGTTCAAGGTATGGCTAAGTCTATGTTCTGGTGCATTTACTTGCTTCTGATAACTGCATGAAATCTAAAAGGTGGGCTTTTAGCAGACATCCTTTCTTCTCCCACTTCTGCCTTCTTCCCTGATGTACATGAGCTGATGACCTGAACAGGCTCAAGGGAGGAAGAATCTTCTCTTTGACCTGAAATAACGTATTGATAATGCTGACAAATATATAAGGCGTAAATAAAAATCTAAGATAATGGACGATAGAAAGGGGCGGAGCAAGTTGGACTTGGAGCGTCTCTCAGTCATAGAACAGTCCTTTTTAAAATAGTGGTTGGTGCATGCAGTGGAAAAATAAATATTGTGCCTAATTGGCTGGCATGAAAATGCTCAAAGAATCAGGCTATGTGACCTTTAAAATAGGCTGACTTTAAACTGATAAGATTTGAATTGGGAGGGAAAATATTTTCAAGCAGTGAATACAGGAAGATGGCTAGAACTTATATTGAATTCTATATATTCTGTCTTTGCCCCTTTAGCTGAATCCTATTAAAAACTGAATAAGTCACTTAAAACCAATTTACAGGCAGACTCCCTGTAACCAGAGGTTCCAAATAAGGCAGGAACACTGCAGCCTTTACCCTTTAAGGACAGATAAACTGAATACTGCAGAGTGTATTGTATAAATGAGCTTCAAAAATATGGTCCTGTCTGCTCTACATAATCTTTAAAGCTGCCATAGCATTTTTATTAAGGCAAAGGGCTTTTTTCACTTTTCTTGTCCCCTCTACATACTCTAAGGTACTTTGTGGTTCCCTCTCCAGATCAAAAAAGGCTGTCATTTGCTGGTATCAAATGCTTCTAGTTCACAAAGTACTTTTTGATCCCCTGATGTTGAAAGCAATAGTAAATGTAAATAAGTATATGCCTATAATATACACTGTAATGTCTTCTGAAATATTATTTTCTGCCCCTTTGATTGAGAATATATATGGTTCTGAAGGCAGAGCTCAGATTTAGAAGAAAGTAATATGAAGGTTTAGAAATAAAATGTTCTTTGCCTTTCCCCAGGAGAATTGTTTGAACTCATCTCAACTACTTGCCAGAAACATTAAACATACCCATACCATGTGTATAACAGGATAAAGACTAGCCATTTTGTTAAGATTTTGCAGATTATATAAAATCATATTCATTACTTGCAATTTTTTGAGATGTTGTAGATTATACAACAGAATACAGAACAGGTTACAAAAAAAAGTCCATTTCCTATGTTATCAAATTTTATGCTAAGTTAGAATTTTTCTTTTCATAGGATCATATCTATTCTGAATATTCTAGGAAAAGCAGATCTTATTTTCATACTCTGTAACCTTCATGTATCTTGTCATATGATACTGCAGAAAAATGTGATGATTCTAGCTTTATATCCCTCCCCAAAAAAAGTGTGATACAGTATTGATTAAACCAAATTTAATAACCATTTATTTAAGAAAATCAGCATATTTTTAAGTAGAAGCCAGTAGCATCAAGATTAAATCTGCAAACAATAGAATTTATTAATCTCTCCAGCATGCTCATCAGTATTCCTTACAGGTTTATGGCCTAATTTATATCAGTGAAAAATGCAACTGAGCCTTGTACACAAAACTCTTTTCCTATCCCAACTTATGTGGTTTTTAAAACAAACCAAAAACACTGAATAATTCAAGTGGAAAGGCAAATCAATATAGAGTTCACATATTAGCAGGATACCTGTGTTCCCTGCATCATGAAGATGTACATAAATGGTACAATGATGAAATTTTTTTTGCTCTCTTGCCTCCAAGTGCAATCTCAGAATACTGGACAGAACTCTGGATTTCTGTTACTAGTTTTCTATGGAAACAAGTTTCTGATTAGCAGAAATGAAGCTGTTACAATTGGAAAAAATGTGATGGAGAAGGACTACAAAATAAGGGCATATGTATCATTCAGAATAAATTTGTAATAAGTTTTAACTACCTAAGGCAACTACAGAGTCAAATAGCAAAGAGTATCATTTTAGCCCCCTAACAGCAATAGTCTAAGATATCACAACAACTTTTTACTCAGAGTAGAATTTTCACAGTTGTCCAAAAATGACATAGGTTTAAGAGCTTGTTGGGAGGTCTTTTAAAAATTGCCAAATAACTAAAACATTTCATAGGAATCTCATGGTTTAAGATAGAAGTTTGTAAGGAAAATGTCTCTTAGGTCTGTGGATTTCTAGTCAATGTCTGAAAGAAAAAAAGAGTTACCGAACAGTAGCCTGATGCTAGATGTCAAGGGGACATTCTCACCAGGGACTTAAAACTGATTCTCTCACATATCACGGGAATGCCCTTGACCACAAAACTATTATGAAGTGGGTTCATTTCTGTTGCCTATTCAAACCTACAAGGTGGATCACAGAGACGGAGCGTGACTATGCCTAGTGCTTAGGATACTCAGCTGGACAGGGTGAAAGCTAGCTTCTGGATCTTCAGGTATGGGAAGCATTTAAAACTGTTATAGAACCTTTGAATAAGGACTGGAATCAAGGTCTCTTCCCCGAGTCCATCAGACTTAGAGAATCATACTCTCAAGTACTCTTATATGACTGTCGTAATGGGGCAGTGTTTTTAAACTGTGCTCTGCAGGACCTGGGATTCCATGACAGTTCATGAGGGGTTCCACAAATATACTGGGGCTAGGGACAGACATGCAAAAAGCCTGAGCCTGAATTGATTCAATCTTTGCAGGTTAGTCTAACCTAGCTAGGCTAAATCTGGTTATCCCAGAAATGCAGGCACATGCCTGCAGTGGCTCAGGCTAGAAGCTGGGGGGCGCTAGAGCAGCCCTCCCTTCCTTCCACAGCACAGAGCTGACAGGGGCATGGCCAGACTCTGGCAGGATGCTCTGACTAGGGCAGCAGGGAATTGATAGCAGTGTTTATCTCCCAATTAAGAAAACAACAGAGGGACATTACCAGCTACTTGTTGATTTTGCCTGTTGATTTTACCTGTTAATTCACCATGACTGTAGCCTGCATGAGGTCTGCTAGCTAATACACAGACACCTACTCAGCAAGGAAGAGGGGAGGGGGGAATTCCTGCTTAACAGGGCATGGTGGGGGTAGGAGGGGAGCAGCCCTCAGTCTCTGGAGCTCCAGCCAGGGAGCATAAGGGAGGGCCCAGCCCAGAGAACATGCTGGGATGCTGGGAGTGTTTGGTTTAACTTGAACCAGCAAGGGGTCTGGGACAGACATTGCATAAACCAGTTTGAGCCAAATCAATTAAGTCTGATACTACATTCAACCAGGTTCATCTCAAACTGGTTTCAGCCATTTTCAAACTGGTTTATGTACAGTGCACATCTGTTCTGTTACAGATTTAAACCAGTTTCTGATCACTTAAACTGGTTTGTGCTTAATGTCTGTCCCTAGCCTGGGAGTAATGGCGGAACAGGCTGAGAGATGGCATGCTGCCACTACCTGGCCAGCTTTCCTGGCTCCACATCAGATCACATGGTGTGCAGAGTCAGGGGTTTGTAGCAGAAGTGATATGAAAACATTCCATGATTTTAGGAGGTCTGAAACCTACTGTTGTAGAAAATCAACAGACTAGAGTCATACAAACTTTCGCTCCCTCTCTCTGGCCCAATGAATCTTCAAATATTTGTGTGAGACGGCTGCTTCAACAGAAGAGGCTGACTGTTTGTACTGCCAGTTTTGCAACCTTTTTGCAAACTTTGCATGAGAACCAGAAAGCAAAACTGACTGCAAAACGATAAGAAACAAAAGTGAAATTGACTAGGCTGTTATACCTTGCCCAAGATAAATGTAGTGCAAAAAATAAAATAAAAATAGCGCTAGTGGAAACAAGCAAATTAGATTTCAGCTTGAATGATTTGAAAAGCTATTAACAACACAGGAAAGGAAATATACTTTGCCAAAAATGATGTGTCACTTTAGGTTCTAGCCATGCTTTGCTAAAATTCTTTCCTAGCCCCTCC
>NW_005842062.1:2571072-2576253 GCF_000455745.1 Alligator sinensis | reverse complement strand
AGCAGGAAACGAGACATAGGATGCTAGCTAACTCTGCTAGTAATGGAACAAATACAGCAAGTAGTTCAGCAAGGTCATTTTCATCTTCTTGTGATGTGTTTTCTTCAGTCAGCACCACTAAAGTTCAAGATTTTTGTTTCTCAGTGCATTTTGTACTTGTCAGATATGGTATATTTCACAATTGCCTCATAACTTCAATGGTTAGTATTTAAAGAAGGTTTGTGGGGCAAGCTAAAGAATGTATAAAAGATGAGCAATCAGAGAAAGGGGACAGAGAAAAATGGCAGGAAGTATAAGAGATTAAAAGATAACTACCTAAAGGAGGCATGGGCAGAATATGGCCTACAAGCCAGATCCAGCCCCCACAAAGGATTTTTTCCAGCCCAGGGCATGTCCCTCAGCCCAGGAGCAGGGGTCAGTCCAGGCTGTGGGATATGGAGCCAGTCCCACCACCCCTGGGTGCACAGTGAGGCTGGGGCAGCACAGTAGCCAGGCTCACTTCCCAGCAGCTCCTGCAGCAGTGCCTCCTTCCAGCTGCCACTGCCCAGGCACTCTAGCCCATCTGGCCCATGCCCACTGCCAGGGGCTCCAGACAGAGCAAGCAGGTAGGATCTCCGAGACCAGCCTGGGACCCACACAAGCAAGGCACACTTGGCTGAGCGGATAGGATGAGGCCACAGATGGGCAGGGAGCGATGTCCGGGAGCACAGCCAGGGCCAGGGCCAGCACCATGATTGGTATCAGGATCAAAATCATGGGGTGGTGACAGCATGGCCTTGGGGCATGGGGCAGAGCCACAATCCACTCTCTATACATCCCTATGATGGGCACCAGTTCTGTGGGCAGGGGCATGTGGGGAGTGGATCACAACTCAGCCCTGGGTCCCAGCCCTGCACTGTCACCACCCTGCAATCTCTATCTTGCCCACTGTCACCACCCTGAAATCTCTATCTAGCCTGTATCACTCCCAGACACTGCTCCCTGCCTGCCCACAGCCCCATCCCATCTGCCTGGCTGAGCGAGCCCTGCCCATTCAGGTCCCAGGCCAGTCTCCATGGAGTCCCCAGGATCACTGGGCAGTGACAGCATGGGCCAGGGCCTGAAGCAGAGCCACAATCAACTCCTCTCATGGCCCTACCCATGGAACAGGCACCCATTGCACAGGCTTGTTGGGAGCAGATCGTCACTCTGTCCCTGTCCCCAGCCCTGCACTGTCATTGCCCAGTGATCCTGATCCTAGCCCCAACCCCGCTGGCATGTCCCACTCCTAGTTGCTGTTCCCTGCCTGCCTGTGGCCCCATCCCATCCACCCAGCTTTGAGCAGGGAAGAGCCCCTTAGGGAGATTTGGTGAGCCCTTGCAGTGTGGTGGGGAGGGTGCTGACCCAGTCCATGACAGCTCACCAAAACTCCCTCAGTGGCCATCAAGCTCAAATAATTGCCCAGGCTTAACCTGAAGTGTTTTTATAGCTAGAGGTGACAGAGAAATTTAAGTTACATTTTGAATAATATTCAGGAAGAACATGCATGTAGGAAGGGAATGTGAGAAATGATTTTGTGATTAGAAATGGAACTGGAACTCATGAATCCAAGGTCTGCCACAAAATCCCCATTTGCGCCAAAACCCACTGAGAGCAATAGGAAAACTGACATTTACTTCACTGGAGTAGTCCTTAAGTCTGCACAAGCCATCCTTAGGCTCACATGGTTACATGCTTCTGAGGTTGCTGTTGGGTGGCAATTTGGGACTATGGGTAGGGTGCCTCTCTTTGGCTGTGCCTCACATGAACTCTTAGTGGGTCTGGCTGGATTCCCTTGTTGCTGAATCCACTGGAGAGTGGAAAGACAAACAATAGCAGCGTTCACCCTTTCTACTCCAGAACCAGACCCTCCAGAGCCTGCAATGACTGGGCAGTGAGTTCAGAGTACGGCACAGACGAAGTGGAGGAGGGAGTGCTCCCTTTCCCTGTTCCTGGACCTGCTACTGACCATATAAATACCTAGATGGACAGACAGAGATAGTATGCAAGATAGTGATGCCAGCTAGGATATATTAGCTAGCCTATATTCTGCTGGCCAGTTTGGGGCACAATTCTGTTTAAAATATATTAGATAAAATCTGCTTCCTGTAATCTGTGTCTCTCAAAGATTGCTTCTCAGCTGTATTAATGTATGGGATACTCTTGGTGACACATCTATCATGACCTACATTCTGTCCAAGCATCAGGTCCACTTGCATAATCTGACCTCACTATTACACTCTAGGGCACAGCCATCAATTGGTAAATAAAACATACATCATTGAAGATAGGCTTTCCCTATGAATGCAACTTAAAAAGGAGGAAACCATAAGAAAGCAACTTCAAAGTTATAGATGAGATAAACTTATTGCAGCGGGGATAACAAAATTGCTGGGGCCCCTACTTACCATGATGCACTTGTAAAATTATATGTTGGGAAATAATAGTCAGCTAGGAAGATAGAAACTAATATGCAAAAAAGCGAGCTCAGAATGAGAGAAACTCATCATAGTATCTTGCTGCATTCATCCAGAGATAGTGTCCTTTAAGATCTGCTGCATGGAGGCAAATCCCTGAAAAATGATACTGTTTTACAGGGGAGGAGATTTACTGCACTTCAGCTGAATTAACCAAAACCAGACAGATGAAATGCTCACAACAGACTAGCTGCTGTGTGCTTATTAGTAGTAATTTATGTTCTCTTTACAACAGAATACAAGCCCGTGAAACTAGTTTAATGCTGCACAGAACAGTTCAAATGTGTACTTGGAAAATCAAGTATTATTTTGAACTGGTTCACTGTGAATCAGTTCAGTGTTGCATGTGGACCCCAAATATTCCATGACATGGGTCTGGTCAGTCCTCTAGGTATCCCACACTGCATCATTCCTCACTCCCCCAGCTGCTGCAACTGGCCATTCTGGTACACAGCCAGAACTCTACTGCCCCCCTTTGCTTGGCACTTTTTATCAATGAGCTCCCTTGCACTGCTTGTTCAATAAAAAATAATCTTTCTAAAAACCAGCTCTGCCCTCATTCCCTGCTCAGTATACCCCTTCATTATGCTCCCCCAGCTTCTGGGACCCAAAAGTGTGGGTCCAAGAACTGCCAACCCCTCCCTTCCCCCCAGTCAGTCAAACACAGTGAAGACTTCAGTCAACTGCAGGCCATTCACGTTTATTAAACTCGTGTGAGGAGGGAAGGGAAAACAGAAAAGTAGAAATGGCAGTGGGTCACAGGTCACCCACCCTGGGGCCCCCAAAGGATGGAGAGGCATGTTTGGGTTGAGTGCTCACTCACACCCCTGGTGCTGGAGCCAAAGACTACATACGACTTTTGGAACAATTCATTTGTTTAGTGTGTCCACACCCTTAGGGTATTCATCTCCACACCTGCTCAGAACCACACAAATATCCATGCAGTTCAGTGTGGGCAAAGGATTCCAGATGAGGCAACTTGCAGGAAAAAAATGTGACTGTGAAACTGAAAAGACATTTAAAAGCTCTTCCCTTTTAATTATGTTAAAGAATGAATAAATTAAATATAGCAGAAACATTTACTACTAATCAACAGAAAACAAAAAGAAATTCCCTGTACGTACATCACTACTGCAGATCCGCAGTTAGACTGAACAAAATCATTATTTAAAAAAAACAGACTTCAAATATGCAAAAACTATTTCTGCTTGGAAAGGTCAATTAAATGCCAGGAGTGTAACAAAAAGATGACTACAAATGATTTAACATTCAGTGGTTATACCACATCTGTTGGTATACATTATACCTAATTAACGTACTTCATCAGCACAGAAAGAGAATTCATAAAACATTTACCAAACAACTATAGTACATTAGGTAGAATTTTTATTTTTTTATATAAAAGTTTCAGAAATAACATAAATTGGAACTAGGCTCTTCTTATTTAAGCATGTTTTGATATGAATGAATAAAGCATCAGCAGATAAAATACCTGCAAAAGCTCTGGGATACACATTGAAGCTTGACAGAACATTACCATATGAATGGATCAAAAATACTGTATAGATATTAAAAGATATTTTTTATCTTTGTCTAGTAACGTCTGATACTACATGAGTTCAGAATAGTACATGAGCTCCTCTGAGATCCACTTCATAAAAATAAAATTACACACTCTGAAAGCTTTGGTGCGGCTCCTGGCAGATCGACAGCAAACTCAACTGAGTTCATCACAGACCACCTGACGTTTGCTGAATAGTGGCCAATAATAAAGTCAGCATCTGATAGACAGTGTCTCTAGTGGTTTTCTGCTTGTAAATTCCCCAGGACATCATACAAAATTAAGTATATATAGTATGTAGACACAAACCCTTCTTTTATGTATGCATACAACAGGCAGAAGCCATTACTATTAAAGGGCTTGATTCTGAGATCCTCGCTCATTATTAAGTTAGCCTATTGAATTAAATGGGACTCTCCATGGAATAAACATAATGGGGTTGGTGTCGTATACTTAGACTTCAGGAAGGCCTTCGATACGGTATCCCACACCATACTGGTAAACAAATTAAGAGGCTGTGACTTGGATGACTACACAGTCCGGTGGGTGGCGAATTGGCTAGAGGGTCACACCCAGAGAGTCGTAGTGGATGGGTCAGTATCGACCTGGAAGGGTGTGGGCAGTGGGGTCCTGCAGGGCTCGGTCCTTGGACTGATACTCTTCAATATCTTCATCAGCAACTTGGACAAGGGAGTGAAGTGTACTCTGTCCAAGTTTGTGGATGACACAAAACTGTGGGGAGAAGTGGACATGCTGGAGGGCAGGGAACAACTACAAGCCAACCTGGACAGGTTGAACATATGGGCAGAAAATAACAGAATGCAATTCAACAAGGAGAAATGCAAAGTGTTGCACCTAGGGAGGAAAAATGTCCAGCATACCCACTGCCTAGGAAATGACCTGCTTGGTGGAACAGAAGCAGAAAGGGATCTTGGAGTCCTAGTTGAGTCCTAGTGGACTCCAAGATGAACATGAGTCAGCAGTGTGACGAAGCCATCAGAAAAGCTAATGGCACTTTATCGTGCATCAGCAGATGCATGACGAACAGATCCAAGGAGGTGATACTTCCCCTCTATCGGGCACTGGTCAGACCGCAGTTGGAATACTGTGTGCAGTTTTGGGCGC